>NC_090924.1:1143763775-1144066806 GCF_040938575.1 Ambystoma mexicanum
AGTGGTAATGGACATATCATTCTACAACAAAAAATGTCTAGATATCCTTAGCGATGAGGAAATCTACATCAAATTGGATAAGGATCCTATTTTTGAAATTTAGACACTGATCATGAAGACACTCAAGAAAGCAAAAGATAACGACTGGATTAGTGACAAAATATTTGAATTTTTGGTTACTAAACATCCCATTACACCTGTATTTTACAGGTTGCCAAAGATTCATAAGGATCGCCTTAACCCACCATTGAGACCCATAGTTGCTGGGACTGAAAGTATTTTTGACCCTTTGTCGGTCTATATAGATATGCTACTTCAACCTCTAGTACAGGCAACCTCTACCTATCTAAAAGACTGTATCCTTTTCAGTTTAGATGTAGGTAGCCTCTACACCTCAATTCCCCATGGAGAAGGGCTTGAAGCGGTTGAATGGCTACTTCTCAACACAGCTAATATTAAAGGCAATGCCCAATTTGTTATAGAACTGTTAATCCTTTTACTTTACAACAATTACTTCCGCTTCTTAGGAAAATATTAACTGCAGATTGCTGGAACGTCCATGGGTTATTCCATGGCACCTGTGTATGCAAACACCTTCATGTTTAAATTTGAGAATGACCATGTATTAAATCTTCCAGAGTGGTCAACATGCATACTAATCTGGAAAAGCTTTATCGAGGGTATTTTCGGGATATTGTGTGGTACACGTGAAGAACTTGAATCTTTCTTCACATACTTGAACTCAGTCCATCCCAGGATAAAATTCACCATTGAAATAGGCAACCCTTTGTTGCACTTTTTAGATGTTAATCTTGAGATTGCCAATGGAAACATCATTACCAACATTTACCACAAACCGACCAATGCTAACAATTTGCTCCATTTTTCTAGTTTTCACCCGAAAGCTGTTACAAAGTCTACCGTTTAGCCAAATCCTGAGGCTCAAAAGAATTATTTCAGACCCTCATGGTCTTGACGCCAAGTGTTCTACACTGATTGAAAAATGTAAACAAAGGGGTTACCCAGATGACGTACTTAGCGAAGCAAAGTCCATATTCCTTAGTGTTACAAGAACTGACTTACTGAAAACCAAAACTTGTGAGAAAGATATTCTACTTTTATTTATATCTAAATTCTCCCGACCGGGTTTCCAAATTAGTAAGAGTATCAAACACGAACATCCTACATAATGACCCTTTACTGTTCAGACTGTTTCCCAAGGCCCCAATGATGTGTTTCAAGAGAGGAAAGAACCTGAGGGACAAATTGATTGGGGCTGAAAGAACCTGAGGGACAAATTGATTGGGGCTGAAAGACCAATTAAGGATAACCAGCGGTTTCTGATAACACAGAATAAGGGCACCTAAGGGCGCCTAATTTGCACAAATTTCAATAATGTCATTAAGGGCAGTGTGGTATTGCACCCACTTACGGATAAGAAAGTAAAGCTTCATAACTGCTCTACTTGCATGACAACATGTGTAAACTATACGATTAAATTTCCCTGTGGAACACTATATGTTGGCCACACCATGAGACCAGCTAAGAAACGATGGACAGACCATAAGTCCAATATACACTGTAACAAATAACGCTCGCCAGTAGCAAGACAACTTTAATGCTCAACATCACACCATTGCACAGATGAAATTCCAGATCCTTGAAGTAATCAAGAGACCACAAAAAGGATGTAATTACCATCCCCTCAATCCCCTCCTATTGCAGAGAGATCTATTCTGGATACATTTTTTGGATACTGTTCAACCGAAAGGACTGAATGAGGAGCAGTCACTCAATTGCTTCCTTTAAGTCTCTTGTCTGTTCTCATATTTACTTTGTAATTTGAATGTTTATATATTTCTACACTAGCTATTGATTTGAAGTGCATGAATATTGCCCATACTATATTGACCAACTGTGGTTGATTGGGTGGCCGATACACACTCCTCGGCAGTCTTGTATATATATGGTCCTCAATAGATGAACTTGCATGTCGACCAATATCAAAAATTGGTTTAATTTGTTATTTGGGAAATCCGAAATCATTACCTGTTTTCACTAATTATTGACTGCTTGCATTGACTATTTGACTGTAAATATGCACTTTATTTAGATTTAAATGGACTAAATTATGCATAATGTAACATTGACGAACAATGTGGCCACCCTAATGTAATGTAAGTTAATACTTCGGAACATGTATTTGTGAGAATTGTACATCCATTGTGGATGTAGTCTGTGTGTATCTGGAACAACCCAACTAGATCCTTTGTGCTCTCTAATGATTTGGTTATGCCCGCTTTTGGGCATCCTTCCACATTTTTGATTACTATGTTTTTATTAATTTCCAGTTTATTCACGCCTGATGAGTCCTGATCCTTTTGTGAAGATTTACTGGGTTTCCCCACTTCCTTTTGGAATCTCTCAACCTTCTTAAACCTATACTTACCTTTTTCCTTTCATAACATGGCCCCAGTTCTAGTTATATTTAACCTTGTTTAGTCCTCTCTATTTTTCACTTTAGTCGAGTTGACACACACACACGGAAGTGACGTTACCCTTCATCGGTACTTAAACCTACTCTAAGATGTCACCCGATGTTTCCATGGAGACGGATGCCAACTTTTTCCGTCCCGCGCTCGATTACACTCTGTGGAGTTCATCTGCAGGTAGGCTCCCTCGCTCGCAGACGTACTGCTAGGGACCCTCTACAAAGTGTTATTTATTCGTTATTAATACCATTATCTCTTTTGCCTCCGGGCTAGTTCTGATTCTGCGGAATCCTTGATACTGATCGAATCTTAGTGTAACTCGTGCTGTAGTGAATGTGACTGGGATTTCACGGACGAGCATACTGATTGAGAACCCAATCATTTTTTACCTGTATTCCCTTGACGCTTGGACAACTGCTCTAGGGGTATGTTGCTGACATATTAGTATTTTCGTTATTTAACACTGTTCGAGCATTTTTACTTAGCCTTTATGTTTATTTGTATTTTCTTTATACAGTTCTCTAAAGCAAATCGCCGATCCTTGGATTACGTTGAGGCATTTTCTGACCACAACACTTTAACCCTTATTAAGATGCAACTACCCATTGCTATGTACATTTATAGGTGAGCAAGCTTCGCCTATTTCCGCTATTTTTCACATACTTAACCACTTATTCGTTAGGTACACACTGATGGTGACTCTATTTTCTTGACTGTTACATTTGGACACCTTCCTGTCACAGGCTATTCCTATCTATTCTATATATTCGCTGAATTATTTCTTCTGTCTAACTCGGACGCCATTTCCTTTATTTCGTATTACTTTTTTTCACAGATACAGCGCATCTGCGACTAATATTTACCCGTAAGACTTGAATTGTCTTTGCTGACCTACAACTCCGACTCTTATTATTGAATTTAAAAGAGATGCTTTGACTAAACCATTGGGCTGAACCAGATAGACATGACGCTCATCCTCACTGAATCTGGCTTTACCAACTCCTCACGATTGTGTAGTACTTTTAAATACTCCTTTGTGTTAACAAACTGAGATGTGGTCTCGTTCCTGTAAAAATATATTACATGTTCTAGGCAAATGTTTGGCTTAGTTTGACAGAACAAATTTCTCTTTTGCATATGTCCATATAAGGGATGATTAGGGTTAACACTACCTATTGATAATTACTAAATGTTATTTATTCAACTTAACATGCTAAAAAAATGTATGACAATCTTTACTTACGCTCAATTTACCTTTTCTTTCCAGTCCGTTAAAGGATAGTTCCGGGACTTTTTTTTTTATTGTCCCTACGGGTCGGCCATGTGTTTGTAAGCATAAATCGGTAGATCGTAGGAAACTTTCCTATGGACCTTACCCGACTTTTCGCCCATTATCGCACTCGAAATCAGCCTCCATTTTGTGATAATCCTATCATTCCGCCGCATCGACCTGGCTCACCTGCCTTTGCGGCACTAAATCAAATCCCCCGCCCCTGAGCCTGACATCAGCAGACGCGTACTGCCCATTTCAAGCACGTCTCGTGTCAACAATCGCTGCGCCTCAGCTATTGACGTGTTGCCATGGAAATGGCAGGACGCCTCTTTCCCCAATAAGTATAAACAGACCGTTTCACAACACACAGCAGCAGATTTTCGATTCCATTCCTCTCTCTGTGTTACTTTGAGTATTCTGTGACTCGTTTCAGTGCTCTGGTCAGCTACCTTCGCCGCTTGTAGCCCGTGTGAACACCTGTACCATCTCTGTAAATTATTTTACTATCTTTACCGCACAATGGCCACAATAATGCCGTATATGTACGAGCCCGAGTACACCGAGGAAGAACTACTGGAAAGTCAAGCACGCGAAAACGATGGGGATTCGGACGGCAGTTGGGAGGACCAGTCAACGGATGAAGAGCCTGGACCATGTCGCATGGACGGCGTCTCCACCTGGTGCACGTGCAATCGGTGCGAGCTAATGCCAACTGAGGAGGAGAACTGCTGCTGCCGTGAAAATTCCGGGTGCTTGGCCTACATTTCGGAAAGCGAGCAAAGTCTGCAGGAAGGCGAGCAAAGTCCGCAATGCATCACCGAGCTGCCAGAGTTCAGGGAAGCCTGCCTCTCACGGACCGTGTTGAGGATGATGATGGTGCTTATGCACGAACTTCGCGGCACTGTTCGTCCGCGTAATCCGAGTAACGAGTAAGTATACTCTGTTTGTGATGTCAGTGATGCCACCACTATTTCATGGTCGTCTCCCACATATAAAATTACATTTACATATCATTCGAACGCATGTAAATTTGTTCCATATAGTGCATTTTCTAGATATAATTTTTTTCTAAGAAAAATGACATGTGTTACCTGAATCGACATTGATAAGAAAGTTTGGTCAGTTTAATACAGTTTGCATCTTTTTTTTTCACAGGTGGTACAGGCTGGTGGCCTATCGTTGCTTCACTTGGTGGCTTCACGGGAGGCTCGGACACCGCGTTCGGAGAGTAATACCTGCCTGTGCGGTACTTGCCATTAGACAACATTTCCCCAGTGACAGTGGACAATACCGCGGATTTTCCCTCGATGTGCTGCAACCTCAACTTTACAATGTGTAATGTTTATTATTTATGTTTAATTAAAATCTAAAATAAAGCCCAACATATATTTTAACAATGGTTGTTTTGATTTTTTAAATGAATCTAGTGTATATTCTCCTGGGAGGGTGAGGTATTTATAAACTCACCCCCCTGCATTCCATGTAGTAGATCCTGCAGCCATCCTCTTACATTCAGTTAGATGGCCTCTCCTTGGTGAGGCCCTGCGGCAAACGGGTCTTGTCTGCACGACCACCGCCCCGATCCACCCCCCGCCCTATCAAAGGCAGTTCGCACCGGGGTACTTGTGCTGGCAAGTGGAGCTGTCAGGGAGCGATAAAGGCCAAGAGGTGCCAAAGACCATGTACACTTCAAAGTGGTCTATAGAGCATGGGTTGTTGTTCCCATGTCTACCTCCAGACCCCGTGTCTCCTGCCAAGCATCCCCCCTCACGCTGGACGGCCCCCTGCAATCCACATAAGTGTGTCTCCATTCACGAGTCTTCCTGTGTCTTGTCTGCACGACCACCGCCCCGATCCACCCCCCGCCCTATCAAAGGCAGTTCGCACCGGGGTACTTGTGCTGGCAAGTGGAGCTGTCAGGGAGCGATAAAGGCCAAGAGGTGCCAAAGACCATGTACACTTCAAAGTGGTCTATAGAGCATGGGTTGTTGTTCCCATGTCTACCTCCAGACCCCGTGTCTCCTGCCAAGCATCCCCCCTCACGCTGGACGGCCCCCTGCAATCCACATAAGTGTGTCTCCATTCACGAGTCTTCCTGTGTCTTGTCTGCACGACCACCGCCCCGATCCACCCCCCGCCCTATCAAAGGCAGTTCGCACCGGGGTACTTGTGCTGGCAAGTGGAGCTGTCAGGGAGCGATAAAGGCCAAGAGGTGCCAAAGACCATGTACACTTCAAAGTGGTCTATAGAGCATGGGTTGTTGTTCCCATGTCTACCTCCAGACCCCGTGTCTCCTGCCAAGCATCCCCCCTCACGCTGGACGGCCCCCTGCAATCCACATAAGTGTGTCTCCATTCACGAGTCTTCCTGTGTCTTGTCTGCACGACCACCGCCCCGATCCACCCCCCGCCCTATCAAAGGCAGTTGCACCGGGGTACTTGTGCTGGCAAGTGGAGCTGTCAGGGAGCGATAAAGGCCAAGAGGTGCCAAAGACCATGTACACTTCAAAGTGGTCTATAGAGCATGGGTTGTTGTTCCCATGTCTACCTCCAGACCCCGTGTCTCCTGCCAAGCATCCCCCCTCACGCTGGACGGCCCCCTGCAGACCGCATAATGCCACGACATATACACGTCATTCATTCACAAACACACCACTGTTTCGAATTCTTTATAACCCACTTCATATTTCCAATGAGAACTTCTTTGCGCTTTGCTAGTCAACCCGTGAAGGTGCTGGTTATCTGCTCTTCGTCTCTGTGAACTTCCGTGACCACTTTGAGCAAACTCGTCAGTTTGCAACCTGTGAACTGCTCCCTGTTCTACGACAAGAAACGACTCTGATCCCTGCATCTGTTTGTTCGTCAAGGTAAGTCCATGTACCATAATCATTTTGCGTCCAATTTTTTAATTTATATCTATTTGCTAGTAGTCATCAAATTGCATCCATGTTTTCTTTTCGTTCACGACAGTACATGCAAGGAACTAGTCACATGTTCTGAGTTTAGTCAAATTACTTTTTCTATTTTTTGAAAGTTATTGAAATACTTATCCGCATGTGAATAACATGTATAGTTCCAAGAACCAAAACGGACCTTGCATTGAACCTTTTATGTGTCATTTAATGTTTTAACACATTGGTATTCATAGAGAATTGTTGATCTTTACTTTTCAGAACTTTCCATAATGCCTGCCTGTTCCATTGGCGGTTGCCCTTCGAAGACCCATAACAAATCTGAAGGTACTATAATGCATGTTTTCCCTAAGACAATAGATCAGATAAGAGAATGGGTCCGATATTGCGGATATCCAGCCTCTGAGATAGAAAGTAGAGTCCTAGAAGTCTTTGCGGACAAGAGGGGTGATCGATACCGCATCTGCAGCAGGCACTTTAGCCCAGACATGTACTCCACATCATTGCTAATAAGGACGAAAACACCGCGAGCGAGGCGAAAATTGCTCTCAACCGCTATTCCCACTCTATTCGTCCACATCCCTCCACTGGTGAGTCAAGTTTACGTATTTATCTCTCGGCATTGCGGTAGTGTGTAGCATTAGCTAACAATAATTTCCCCATTTATGTATCCACTCAATATGAAGGCTGAAGATTCTCCATCCGTGTCGTTATTGCAGTCATCAGCCACTTCAAGCGCCTATCGGGTAATCTTACTTAGCTATTCTGACACTGACTTGTTTTAGGCATGTAAATCAATAGTTTTAATTGATCGTGTAATTATTTTACCTAATGGTACACCCTTGTACTCGTCCTCTAGTCTTTGTTTTCAGTTATAATTATTGTTATCCAAAATAATGCAAGTACTGTCTTTCAGGGAGATGCTGAGGAGTCCAACGCATTGACGACAACCGTAGATGTCACTCAGATGCTCGAGGTACGTTTCCGGACAGTTCCATCGATGGAGATCATCAGATCTTGCATTCTTGTAGCGTGATTGTTACACACAATGTTTCTTTCGTTTTTAGCCATTGGTATGTCCTTCTGTCGTCGCCCTCCTATGTGTCTTCTTTTTTCAATATTGTGTTCATTACTAATGAAAGTCCTATGTTTCAGGGAGTCGATGGAGCATTAGTCCAAGAGGAAGGGGGAGCATGCAGTTACGGGTCGGCGCAACAGCTTGCAGAAGTGTGCACCGCAGTTACAGCGTCCCTTGATGTTCTTATGCATTTCGAGGTATGGATACTGACAGATCAATCATGCGAGATCAAATGACGTGATTACATCCGCTATACTTCCTTCTTTATTAACGCAAGTACTATGTTTCAGGGAGCTGACGGAGCTTCTTCAACAAGAACATCACCCCTAGTAGTTGATGCAGATCTCTGGGTGGTGACACTTCCAACGATGGAGCAAATCGAATCATATTTAGATATCCATTATTTATTTTAGACAACTGATCATTTGTGCAGGTCTATTTAGATGAGCCGTTGACGCCTGCAGAAAGTTTATGTTCTTTTAAACAAAATAGAAAACCATACTAATGCAATTACTGTGTTTCAGGGAGTTGCTGAAGCGTCATCTTCAATAATATCATCAATGGAAGTCTATGCGGAGCCCGAGGTATGGATCTTGACAGTTCAATCTAACTAGATCAACAATGCGTGAACTATTGTCGTTTGAATGTTCTACACAATGCGTTCATTCGTGTTTTGCTATTGAGATGTACGTATGGGTATTGGTCCCCAAGTACATTTTGTGTTTTCAATATTATTATACATACTAATGAAAGTTCTATGTTTCAGCGAGTCGATGGAGCCTCAGTGAGTGATGGATGTGCTTATCATGAAAGTATAGTCGTTGCAGCGCGAGAGGAAGTGGAGACATGCACACACGAGTCGGAGCAACAGCGTCCAGATGTTGAAGTTCGAGGAAAGAAAGTTTCAAAGAAAAGAAAGCAAAAGAAGGTTAGTGTCCTGTTCACTATATTATGTTGTCTTTCACTGTCAATAGTTCAATACTGTAAGTTGTGTTTAAACTGAACATCCCTTTTCTAATCTGTCCTCTAGTTGCGAGTGGGTGTAAGAACTAGATCTACACAGACAGTGAAGCGAACGAGAGATGTTGCTTGTCAAACCTTTTGGCAGGGACTTGAGACTGGAGATGCATCGTGCCAATGGGAAGAATATGAAGTGATTGACAACGGAGCTATACCACCACCAGCCATTGATAGTGAATGTCCTCCTGGTAGTTTGGATGCAGTCGTAGATCAATTCACAGAATCCACACCCGCAAAAAATAAGAGCACGCGAAAGTTGAAGACATTGTTTTTTTCTCCCATCTCCGGACAAGGAACAGATGTTGCAATGGAAGAGAATGAAGTGGACGACAATGAAACACCATCAATATCACTCAGCATAGCGGAAGACGATATCAGAGATTGTACCTTTCATGCGAGTGACATGTCCTCAACGTTACAGGCCGAACCAGCTGGGATGCAGAGTGACAGTATAAGGAAAGAGGCCAAATTCATTGTATTCGATAGCTGTTTGATGGATATTATTATGATGATGAAATGTGGGCATTGGGTTGGTGGGGAAGTATGTGGGGAGCCATTGATTAATGTGACTCGTGCAATTCGAGGCACTAACCTTAAAATACATGCCACCTGTACACAATATCATCCGTTCGCATGGTCTGCACAACCCATGCTGGGGCAACTGCCAGCAGGCAATCTACTTTGTGCAGCGGCCGCACTTTTTAGTGGTTCAAGTTTTAAAAAGTTACAGTATTTCTTTCAGTTTGTGGGAATCCATTTCATTGCGAAAAGTCAGTTCTACAAATACCAAACCGATTATCTATTTCCAGCCATCAGCGAAGCTTGGAGAATGGAAAAAATGTCAATGGAAAGTACATTCGCGGGCAAACGCTTCAGGCTAGCCGGTGATGGACAGTGCGACAGCCCAGGATTTTCAGCCAAGTACTGCACCTACCACTTTCAGGACATGGAAAGTAAGAAAATTGTGAGTTCGGTGGTCGTGCAGGTGTCACAAAGTACATCCTCAGTGGCCATGGAGAAAGTTGGCTTTGTAGCATCATTGCAAGAACTACAATCGCGGGGAATGGTGATCGACCTGATAGCCACGGACAGACACGTTTCAATTGCCAAGACAATGAGAGAACAGTACAAAAATATAAATCACCAATTTGACGTTTGGCATCTTGCAAAATCAATCAATAAAAAATTGTCGGCTGCAGGAAAAAAAAAAGATATGCAAGGTATTTCACAGTGGTCCAAGTCAATCAGCAACCATCTTTGGTGGAGCTCAAAAACATGTGAAGGGTCGTTGGAAATTCTACTGGAAAAATGGCGGTCAGTAATGTTGCACTGTAGCAACGTACATCGATGGTCGACAAACGAGCATTTCCACAAATGTGAACATGGCCATTTGTCCACAGAGGAGGCACGGAAGAAGAAGTGGTTGATTCCTTCATCACCCACTCACAAGGCCATTGAAAAGATTGTATTTGATAAAACTATAACAAGAGATTTGAGGGGACTCACGGAATTCTGCCACACAGGAGATTTGGAGGTGTTCCACAATATGTGCCTAAAGTACAGGCCCAAAAGATTGCATTTTGGCATGGAAGGCATGATAAATCGGACTCTTCTAGCGGTCTTGGCACATAACCATAATGTTGGCCGTCAACAAAGTAGGACGACCGGAACTTTAGGGACGCTTCGCTACAATAAGGCCTTCACTAAAAGAAGTAAACAATGGGTGATCAAACCAGTGTTTGAGGATATGCAATATGAGTTTATTGAGAGACTTATCGTAGATGTCCTCGATAGGCACATACATGGAGTGGTGAACGAACCTATGCAGGGGACAACTGCATTGCCACCCAACATTGCCTCTGTTCCATGTCCACCTAAAGCAGAGCTCATTGAGAAATACACATCACGGTTTAAATGATTGTAATTCGATTGTCTGTTCTCTCGAGTCTCCTCATGTTGCAGGCCCATTGCAATTAAACCAAACAGTAATATAAATCATTTTTACAAAAATTATAGAATGTTTCCGTATTACAAACACATGGCCGACCCATAGGGACAATAAAAAAAAAGGCACGCAGACAAGATGCCCTTACACTAACTGGAGCTAACTAGAAATGTGTGCTCGCTCAAAGTGAAGGTCAGCTGCTTTGATGTTTTGCTCGGGTGGCGGAACGGCCCACGACCCAATATAAGGTTCTATTGTGATTTGACCTTGACAGGCCGGGACCATCCTGAAAGACTAAGAAAAGATAATGAATAAAATTTCAGAAACGAAACGATGAGCCACGTTCATTAGAAGAAGTAACGTCGGCAAAGAAGGAGTGGTGTTTCGGGTCTGCCCTACACAGAGACACAATGGAAAATGCAAATATAATGTAAGTAACTTTTGATGAGTTTATACCGCAATTTCATTACTATACAGTGGCTTTAAAGACGGGTTCAGTTGTACTTGTTCGTTCTATGTGGCATAGTGTTTTCTACCGCGCACTATCTGGAGGAGAACCATCTTCTTTTACTGAAGCACCTCAAAACCTTCCTCTTTGCTTCTGCTTTCTCTCTCCCTCTCCCCTGCTACAACTGGTCCACTGTCTGCAACCTCGGTCCTGGGCCCTTCAACTCTCCACCTGCACTGCCTCCCTGTCAACCCCTGCACTGGGGGACTGTCTCAGTATCCTACAGCCCCCCCTTCCCAGCACTTGTTCTGCACTTACCTTGCACTTGCCACCAGCTGGCCCTATTTATTTATTATTTTATGCTACTTACCTTGTACTCCACTCCCCCCCTCCATGCCTCGCCACGCCTTTAAACACTTGTGTACACCCAGTAGCGCTGTCCTCGCTATGAAATGAATAATTTTAATAAGGATCTGATGGTGAGACTAATTTCATTTTTTATGTTTTTAGGTACATCATTCACTACTGTCTGTGTCACGAGTACCAGACACCGGCGGACGGCTTCTACAGCCGCCAGTTGCTTCTCCGCGTGAACAACGTTACCACCCTGACCATTTTATGGGACGATCGCCAAGTACAAGTATGCCCTTACGCGGTACTAACGGTTAGATGCAACATACCTACCGTTGTGGTGGCCTAGTGCCTCGTTGTTGGAACAGCCATGCGATTATCAGTGCGACAGAAGAGCTTATTTTTATCGTAAACCAACACCCTGTGTACTGCACACGAACATCGCTTCCCTCAAGACGAACTAATTTGGATCGAGAGCAAATAAAAATGCAAATCGCTGAATATTCTCTAAACATTTGATGTCCAATAAACGTACTTTGCCAAATGTACAATCTTGCCGTTTGCTTTTAAACCACGGTTTCACATTCCGAATTGTGGTGCTGTATTGTGAGATGCTCTAAGACCCTGTGTACAGCAAAGGACCATCGCGTTCCTCAATACGAACTTTTTGGAACATGAGCAAATAAAAATGCAAATCGCTGAATATTCTCTAAACATTTGATGTCCAATAAACGTACTTTGCCAAATGTACAATCTTGCCGTTTGCTTTTAAACCACGGTTTCACAT
This sequence comes from Ambystoma mexicanum, assembly GCF_040938575.1. Classification (NCBI taxonomy): domain Eukaryota; kingdom Metazoa; phylum Chordata; class Amphibia; order Caudata; family Ambystomatidae; genus Ambystoma; species Ambystoma mexicanum. The sequence goes on from NC_090924.1 coordinate 1,143,776,081, forward strand.
TCCGAATTGTGGTGCTGTATTGTGAGATGCTCTAAGACCCTGTGTACAGCAAAGGACCATCGCGTTCCTCAATACGAACTTTTTGGAACATGAGCAAATAAAAATGCAAATCGCTGAATATTCTCTAAACATTTGATGTCCAATAAACGTACTTTGCCAAATGTACAATCTTGCCGTTTGCTTTTAAACCACGGTTTCACATTCCGAATTGTGGTGCTGTATTGTGAGATGCTCTAAGACCCTGTGTACAGCAAAGGACCATCGCGTTCCTCAATACGAACTTTTTGGAACATGAGCAAATAAAAATGCAAATCGCTGAATATTCTCTAAACATTTGATGTCAAATAAATGTACTTTACCACATTTACAATCTTGCGGTTTGATTTCAAAGTACAGTTTCATATTCCGAATTGTGGTGCGCTGTATTGTGAGCTGATCTGTGTTGATTTCCGGGGTCTGTGTGGAGTCGCGTAGAAGACGCCTGGGCGCGTTTGCCTACGCAGCACAGTCACGTCACGGATAGAGGCGGGGAATATGAATGTTTTGATAAAGTCTGTTTCAGGGGCGGGGGATTTGATTTAGTGCCGCAAAGGCAGGTGAGCCAGGTCGATGCGGCGGAATGATAGGATTATCACAAAATGGAGGCTGATTTCGAGTGCGATAATGGGCGAAAAGTCGGGTAAGGTCCATAGGAAAGTTTCCTACGATCTACCGATTTATGCTTACAAACACATGGCCGACCCGTAGGGACAATAAAAAAAAAGTCCCGGAACTATCCTTTAAGGCCTATGAAGAAGAGGATTGTCTCCTCGAAACGTGTCGCCAGTGAGAACGGACTATTGTAGATGTTTCTTTTGCATATAATTGTTTTATGAACTGTTTCCTTTTCTAAAATTGTATTTTGTGAAAAATATACTTACTCTTTTTTTTTTACAAAACTCGTGTTGAGTAAATTCTTATTCTATATGCTTATAAGTAATTCACTAGACTCAATCCATAAAAGACAGTAGTTGGTTTACCCAACACAAGACAGTGTGCAGGGAACGGCAGGATTCCCAGATTGAATCTTCTCTTTTTTTGTTATGTGTAAGGGCCTTGTGCCAAGACCTCAGTTCCTCCCCCGCACCTCAAGAATTGATACATACCTACCATTTTATCCTTAGCCGTTACATTACAAATCATAACATTAGGAGTGCACCAGTGCTGTTCTTTCTTTTGCACAAATGTCCATAAACATGCCGAAGGTCTGCCCATGTTCTTTTTAACTGCTGGATTTAGGGCGATTTCATAACCTTTTATAGTTGGACACTCAGCAAGCCAGGTTTCCTGCAAACACACTATATGCAAATTTCTCAACCAATTTGATTGAAACAGGTGAACAAATCCCTGTGTATTCTAGCATCCAATAGAGATCAATTTTGGGGATTCCAGTTCATGCCATTAGCTTCGAGTCTGGGCGACTAGAGCGTTCGAAATCAAACTCCAGTCTGCAGAATCACCACTGGTTTTATTTGAAGAAGATGGTGGGGAGTCTCCTCCAAGGGTAGGTCCCTCATGTACAAAGGTTATCATAATAGGTTCTCTACTTTCAGTTACTTGCTGTGGGGTGTCTCAACCCACTAGTCCAGGCCCTGCAATATTACTGTGCATTGCTGGCAGCAGAATCCTCAGAAATGGCCACTGGAAAGCATGCTGCTCGCTAAAATCACCCAAAATTGCGCAGTAAAAATCAGAAAATTAGACCGCCATCCACTTTTGCCTATGTCAGTGGTAACACAGGAGACCACTGCCAAAACCCACCATTGGGCTACCCGCAAAGTAGCCTGAGATCACTTGAAAAAGCAATGCTGATTGCCAAAAAGAAACAGAGCTGTTTGGAAATGCGTTTTCTTGATTGTCAAAAATGTGCAAAAATCATGGCTCACAAACGACCTAAAAGATCCAACCTCCTTGTTGGGTGTTCCACATTATTCTATTCACATAAATACAATGTCAGCAAGAATCCTATGTTTTCAGAACAAAATCCTCTTTTAAAGATACTTGATGGAAAGAAAGCTGTCAAAAATGGGTGTAGTACCGTTACTCACCTCTGTCAGAAGCCGGCGATTTAAAACCTATCATGTGTAAAGTTGAACATTGAACTCAAACTATGCAAAAGAAGAGATTTCCATCAACATGCTATATAAGAGTGCCACACATTAATTTTCATGTTGAAAAAGGACTGGAAGGAGAGATGGGTTTACTCATTTTAAATGTATAAATGTATTTCTTTCACAAGGAACTATGTTACAATTGACCAGAAGGTAACCTGATTCAGTTAAAACGTACAAGAGGCCTTCTTCCCCTGAGAATCTCACACCTTGTTCATTCCCACCAAAAGGAGAGCATTTCGCATTGGCATGTTAATCAGAAGGGGAGGAGATTTCCCCTGCTGGCCAGGCCAAGAAACAATGGATTCCTTGGGCTGAATAGGAATGCTAATTCGGGTGTGACTGACAACAAACTGCTCTGGCAGGAAGGCAGGCCATGTGACCCTCTGACTCAGCCCAGCTCTGGAGGTGGGCCAGACTGAAATTTTTGATTGAAGTTGGTATAAATGTATGTTTTAGAAAAATGCTTACAGCAAAGTGTACTGAACTGACAAAAATATGAAACTTAGAGATTGTTAAAATGGAAAATTCGCTCACAGTTTAAGACTAAATTGGAATCTGTGCGATGTTCTGAGACTTAACCCCGGAAATTATTCATATTGTAGCCATGGTGTTCATGTTAGGAACATGAAAAATTACAGGAATGTGCCCAGAGGGGACGTGCATGCATGTATAAAAATTGGTGCAGAACTAACATTGAGAAACCCACCAAAAGCGCGAAAAAGTTGTCATTTATGAACCATAGCTCGCAGGAAGATGGGAGTTGAACAGAAATGTACCTTAGGCAATCTGTCATGTAATTATGTATTATTAACAAGTTGTGCATCTTGGAAATATGTTTTTTGGGGAAATAGATTTCCTAAGTAAAAGTAAAGGGGGAGGATTTCCTTTGGGCCATAAACACAGCATCACTCTGACACCTGATGACACACTGCTCCTGTCTCAAATCAGGAGAGGGGAAATTCTCTGACCTATCAGATCCTTAGAGGGTTGGGCATAGATAATCAGCCTCCCCACCCACTTGACCAGACTCTAGAACCAAACTCTAGAACTTTGAAGCAGAGAGGCCTAACCCAAGAAGCTGAACCCTTTCTCAACTGGTCTTCAGAATCTTTTGCAAACTGATTCTAATCCCTAAACTCCCAAGGGGCACACCACAAAATTCAACAGCCTGGCTGTGCTGTTTTGCTGTTCTAGCTAAGAACCCCGTGCTAGAACCAAGATCCAGACCCGCAGAGCAGAGCTGTAACCCAGAACCTGTCAGATCCAGTCCAAGAGGCCGCGCAGACCAGAGGGCCTTGCTGAGAGTAGAACCCAGTGCCTGAGACCTGTCCGGTGGCGAGTGAAGTCCAAACCCTTGACGGGCCCATTCCATTCCAAAGCCATGGGAGTGAGTACTTGGTATAGAACTGTCCATAGTCATCTCTTAGTTTAAAGTAATCCTATTCAATCCATTTTAACCTATCCAGCACTGCATTATAGAATCTTGTGTCCATCCTGAATTCTTCTCATTATATAGTCTGTGATAATTGTAGCAATAATCATCTGTGTGCTGATATTTTCTGAAGAAAGTCAAGTGTCCTGGCGCACAACAACCAGAGTGGAAGGCGCCCTGTTCTGGTGGTTGTCCCGTTGGGGTATCTTGTACTTTCATAGCCCCTTAGCATAAGTCCATATTGGTTCCGAATCTTTAAAGCACAATCTGTCATTTTGAAATCTTGACTCTGTTTCTGAAAAATCGACCTTCACAGAAACCTCTAACTTTCGGACCGTACGTCCTAGAGACTAAATTTAAATGTCATTTAAATGTCATTTTGAAGCTAGAATCCTCAGCTTTCAAACGCACCCAAGACATTCCAATTCCTTATAGTTTCGCTGTAATCGCGTTTCCCGCACGCGGAAAAGTTGCTGCTATTTCGCATTTGGCTAAATTTCACTTCATGTAAAAATAGCTATTTCTTGCTTTCAACTTCTGAATTTCGTTTTCAATCTGATAATCACTCTATAATCATTGCTAGTGTTGACCTGAACCAATCCAAAGCAACTCACTAGTTCTGAATCCATTTAGTGAATTAAAATCAATATTAGCATTTTCCCATTCATTGCAAATCACATTCAAAAGCAATTTGACCTGTTTTTAAAGCATTCCTGTTCTCTCTAAGCTTGCTGGGGGAATTGGGATTGAACTGCATTCTTTCATATCAGTTATTCCTGAAACCTGTGTGCCCTCTTCCACCTCTTCATATTGCATACTGGGGGGAGGGGGCTGAGTAATAACAGGGGGAAAGAGTGATCATATAGTCTTTTGATTGAATTCATATCAAGTTTTATTTCTGTGTTGCATTTCTTCCTATCATTGCATTTCCTTGAACCCACACAAAGTTATTCTCTGCTACACTATTCTTCCTATTCCTACTCTATTGATTAAAGAGGTTGTTGATATTGTAATATTACTCATTGCTGATCATTGTTCATATACATAAGTGTGATATTCAGATATTATTCATATTCATAAAAGTGTAATATATATATATATTGTTCAATTCTTCAAATAAATCTTTTAATTTGCAAAACAAACCTATTTCTTGGTTCAGTGAGACCGGGGGAATTCAAAGAGGGGCGTTATGTAAGGGTACATCATTCAGAATGAAACAAACTTTGACATAAAAATATATAAATAAGGGTTTCCATTGGGCATCACATACTGGGCATTGACTTAGTTGGAGTGCTGGATTGAAATCACTTACATTGCACAGTTCTTGTTGTGTTTTGTTGATATACCTTGTTTTTTTCCATCAAGTTCTCGCTGGGAGCTGGCAACATTGGATTGGATATTTTTCAGGTATTTCTGCGCAAGGGATTGATTTTGTGATCTATACTCACAGGACTTCTCATCTGATTTAAGTTGGTTAACTGCAGAGTCTTTATGGGGTTGTGTCTCTGTAATATCAAAGCCCATAGATATTAGAATTGGTGCATTCTCTAATATGGTGTTACATATTATTGAGTCGATGTGTAATTTCACAGCATCATTTCGATACTCCATGAAAAATTCTACAATTTTCATGTCATTCGTATTAATCAAACGCAGATTTGGCAGATAATGCAATAATTGTAGAACGTTGTTCCGGTTAAGGGACAGATCATCATCAATGTCCTCGATCCGCTCTAGGCGTAGACAGTACTTTGCGTTTAGGTGCTTATTGATGTTCTGATTCTCAGTTTTACTTTTCACAATAGGTTTTTTTGCACCTTGTTTCGCTCACCGTTGTGAGGGCCTCTCTCTTGTATTTTGCTGTTATTTTTGTAGCTCTTGTTTGTGTCCAAGTCGTGTTTTTGGTTGTACATGCACTTTTCATTGCCAATGATTGGCTGGAACACTACTTTATGTTTGGACAGCTCTGTTGTCTCGATGGTTTGTGTGGCAGTAAGCTTATCCCATTTTTGGGATAAAGTCATGAGCGGGGGGCTCTGTGGAGTTTCCGGCCTTCTTGGTACGTTAAGAGTATTAGGCATATGTGGTGAGTCTGGGAGTGCAGTAGTAATGGCTACTTTGCCATCATCACTTTTTACTTCTTGGACTGCATCAACATCGTAGAGCTCATTATCAGATAAATGCAAGAAGTTAGTAGGAATTGCACTATTAGATGGGAGGACCTCCATCGTTGCATCTTGCGGTGTGTCGCTTACCTTCATGTTGGATAGCATTGCAGGTTTTGCCAGTGTACAACTTGAATTTTTCTTTAAGGTAAAGCTTACAGCCTTAATATTTCGAAGACATTTTCTTGAATTATTAAAGGTATGAGTTTTTTTCCCCCTTTAGATTTTTGGATTTTTTGATTTGCGTTGGTGCTGCTAATATACTTTTTTCGACTTCTTTTTGAGGTGCTTTGAAGATCGAAAATACATCTTCCATGGGGTTTGTGCTCACCACCACTGGCAACAAAGGGCTCAGGAGATCAATCGCTCAACCTCTTAGGTCCACAGAGGTAGAGGGAGATTGTAGATCAACATTTGCAATGTTTCCAGTGTTTTGCGCACTTTGCACCACACTGGCAAAGGATGTAATTTCAGCTACTGGTTCAAGCACAGTTTCCAAAGTTCTGTCGCAGATCTGGACAGTTGGTAGAGAGTGCTACATTTCCACTGTGTAACGAGCTTTTTGATTTAGTCTTATTGGACAGATTCTCATCTATAGGCATTTGCGGTTGACTTGTTCCGGCCAGTAAATGGTTATTAGCGGAAATGGACGGCTCTTTATCCAGAAAATCTGAGTTTAGTTCCTTATTAACACTGTTTTTTTCAGTGGTTTTGATTCCAGGGATTTACTGTAATGTCTTATGCTGAACACTGTTTCTCTCATGTGAAGAATGATTGTGATGTCTTAATAAGATGGGCGCTTCTTTGGCTACCCCAGCCAAAAGTTTTTTATCATCACTATTGTTTTGTTTCTGATCTGCTAAAATGGAGGGAGAAAGATCAATTTTGTTCATAGATTCATAAAACATTTGTTTAAATAGGTTATTGTTGCATTCCAGATTAACAACTTTGGAATTTAACAAAGTGACCAAGGTGGTTAAATCATTCAGGCTGTCCTTCATTTGTTCATAAAGTTTAATGAAGGTCATTGTAGATGTTCAGATCAGTTTTAGGTCTTGCACTATTTTTATAATTATTTCGTCCTGGTTGAGGGAACCTTCATGTCTACTTGGTTTTATTCTGTGCTGTACTCATCGAATCTTAGGATACTCTCGTTCTATAAGCGATGAATCGGAGGAGGAGGTATCAGAAGTAGACTCTTACATTGTTCATGGAGGCCGTACTCAAAGTTCCATTTGTAAGATTGTGCACCGTTCTTTCGTTACTTTGTATTCAGGGTATTAGATTTGGGATCCCCTCCTTCCATGTTCTTAATTGCGAGCAGTAGACACCTGTGGAGTCTTCAATCCTTCTACGTTTAGAAGGAGCAGTTCGACCAATAATATCATTTGAGGAATTCCTTTTAGTTGGATTCGGACCATTTTTAGCCAGTGTTTGATGGTTGGATGCTGTTCCAAGCTCATTAGCTTTTGCTCCACCTCGCTCTAGGTTAATTTTTGTTAGATCTTGCAGAAGCTTATTCAATACCTTAAGTGAATTTGAGCTTGGGGTTCCAGGAGTGGAGTTTTGTAGCGAGGTCTGGTGTTCAAGATATTTGATCAGTTTATTACCCATAGATACTTTGGAAATTGTGAGTTCAGGGATTGGTGGGGCAGGCGATAGTCTAGGCCCTTCCCCTGACAAACTTTGGTCTCCTTCCCCAAGATTGCAGCTCTCACAAGCTGCATATACGGTGGGTACATTTGATACGTCTTGCATAATTTCCCCTGGTTTGGGATGAGTTGCTTCTTTATACATTAAGGGCCCCTTTAATCCTGAGCAGTGCTCACCAGGGGACTTGCATGCAGTAAGCACTTCATTGTGGGCTGTTAATAGACAGTCTTTATAAATCTGCTCATGGGCAGACATTTCAAGTTCTTTATTTTTAAATGAAAAATATGTGCTGGGTTTGGGCAGGCTCTTTGAGGTGACAGTGGGTCTCTCACTTGTTTTGCGGCCCAAATAACTAGGCGCCGGCAGTCCTCCAAATGAGCCAGATGCCGAAAAGAACGGGGTATCATGTTTCCGGTGGTCCGATTCCCCGATGGCTCTCTGCTCCTCAGAGAGACATTGCTGCAGCCGTCCATAGGCCAACAGCGCATGTGCGGCCAGAACACGGAGGGGGGAGACCACTCGGGACTTGCTCAACGGGCACAGAGATAGTCCGGCGACATCCACACCACGGCTCCCCCAGCACAGCAACACACCTGAAGGGCTCGCCAGAGGCACAGCGTCCCGAATCGCCACAAGTATCTCTTTGTTAAGCATTGTTTTGCCTGAACGCTGTTAAGCGAGCTATGTGGGGGTCGCATGCTTCCTGTATTCCGAGCATTCCGGGGGTTCAGCGGTAAAGATGATTGAAAATAAGGCGTTTTTTTGCTGACCTTTGAATGGAGCACTGGGAGCTCGTACTTATTAAAGAGCGGGTTGTGGTCATGTTAGATACATTAAGAATGTTAGTATCAATATTAGTGTCCATAGTATCAGTGGTCAGTCTTACTTTAGTATGATGGTCGGCTTCCGTGATGAAGACTGCGTCACTTGCTCCACCATGCAGCTGGAGGCGAATCAGGGGGTGTTGGAGGACTCGCCCACGTCCCTTTGGGCACGGGGGGAGATCAGAGTATCCCATTACTGCAGACCTCACCACTTCGCCTCCAAAGTCTCACAAGACTCTGCTGACCCCGCGTCCGCACCGCGGAGAGTCTAGGGTCTTATGGCATCCGGCAGCAGATAACCTCTGCCTCCAGGCAAGAGCAATGGAGAGTATTCTCAAGGCAGCAGAGAGTAGAAAGACAGGAAGACTCAAGACTCTGCTGACTTTGGAAGATACATGATGCAAACTTGCCGAGCAGCGACTTGATGGTCCTCACTGTGGCGATCTGCAGTGCTAACAGCCGTTGCAACTTGCCCAAAATGGCCACTATCCTCTCCGACGGAGTCGCCAGGCAGGATACCGTGTTGAGCCTGGACCCCAGGAACAGCACGTTCTGCAATGGAGTCAAGCAGGATTTTGCATAGTTCACTAAGAATGCCAGATCCGTTAGCAGCCAGACGGTCCTCTCCGTGTGATCGACGTCGGTGTCTCTTGACTTGGCCCAGATGAGCCAATCATTGAGGTATGGGTACACATGAATTCCCTGTAGCCAAAGATGGGCCGTCACCGGAGCCAGGCACTTCGTAAAAACTCTAGGCGCCGACTTCAGTCCGAAGGGGAGAGCATTGAACTGGTAGTGCTTCCCTTGTACGACAAAGTGCAGGAACTTGCAATGTTTTTCATAACTAGGGACGTGGAAGTACACGTCCTCTAGATCCAACAACAGAAAGTCTCTCTCCTCCAGTTGGCCGAGCACGTGCTGCAACGTGACCATCCTGAATTTCTGGGACTTGATGTACTTGTTGAGTCGTCTTCGATCAAGATTGGGCCTCCAGCCCCTGGTCTTCTTTCTTACCAGAAAATATCTTGAGTAAACTCCTGTGCCCCGGAGTCGCTTCAGAACTAGCTCTATTGCCCCTTTTCTTAACATGGCCCGAACCTCCAGCAGTAGCTGAGGGATGTGCTCCTTCCGGGCCACCAGTGGTATTCGCTGACACTTTTGTTGAAACTCCAAAGTGTGCCCGTGGGTGAGAGCGTCCAGCACCCATCGATCGGTGGAGATGTTTTCCCACACACTGACGAAGTTAGCTAGACGGCCTCCCACCGGGCACAGGGGTGGGGGCCCCGACGTCTCGGCCGGTTCAATCCTGCTTGGAGGCTGGCGTTCAGCCTTGACAACGACGGAGGACACCTCCAAAGCCCTTGGAACAACCCCTGTATGCTTCCTGGGTTGTGGAATGGAAGGGTTGGCGGTAGGAGGATGATCCAGTGCCGAAACTCTTTGAAGATCTACCCGACTTCCCTCCTGAGGAGCGAAAGGACAGGGCTGTAGCAGAGCACGCAGGGCAAGGGCCGCCTCTGTCGTTCTTGACGGCCTGAAGTGATTTATCGACGGCCTTGCCGAAAAAATTGTCTATCGAACATCATGGCCAGGCCTCTCATCTGGATCTCTTGCTTGAAGTTGGTGGCCTTCAGCCAGCCACAACGACGGAGGCAAACCCTGTTTCCCATCTGGCGGAACCCCATGTCTGCAATGACCAGATCCGCAGTGATGGCATGTTCCAACGCCAGCTCGCCTTCCTGAAGGACCTCCATTGCCTCTACCCGCTTGTCCTCGGGAAGGAAATCCAGGATCGGAGCCATCTTGTACCATAGCTCCCAGTCGTACCTGGCCAGGATCGCTAAGGCGTTGGCCACCTTGACCGTTGTCACCGCTGAGTAAATGTTCTTCAGTTCCACGGTGTCCAATTTCTTCCCCTCGCCATCCGGGGACAGAGGTTGACGACTGGTTGGATGACTTCTTACTAGCCGCAGCTGAGACCACCGAGTCCGGCGATGGTTGTGACCGCAGATATTTGGGTGCAGATTCCAGCACCCAGTATTTCTTTTCTAGGCGGTCCCTCTTTGCTGGGGCTGAGGTGGGGTTCTTCAGTAGCGTCAGCTCCTCATCCCAGACGTTGTCCAGGAGTGGTACCGACAGAATGGTCTTCCTTTTCCCATCCCGTTGCTGATACAGGAAGCCCTCCTTCTCTTCCGGTGTGAGCTGGAAGAGTTCCGACGCCCGAGCGATCATGGGGATAGATCAAACTTCATCCGGCAAGGAGGTGCTCAGAGGTGGAGAGATTCCGCAGCCATCGATGTCGGTCGTCGCCGTATCCGTCCCTGTATCCCTGGTCCGAGTTAGTGACGGTTGGAGTGGAGGCTTAGGGTGTCCCATTTTCTTCGGCGGTGGTGGCCCTGGTGTAAACCAGGTTGCTAGTGGTGTTTCTGTCCTTGCTGTCTGCGTCCTCTTCCGATTCTCCAACACTAGTGTGTGGAGGGTCAAGAGAATATCATGCGACAGATCTCTGGGAGGTGACAGGGTCGCTGGACAGAGTGCCTATGTCATCGCCCCCACTGACGTTGTCATAGTCGCCGTCACCACCCTCTTCCTGGACGGTGTGGACGGAAATGATGTCTTCCTTGTTGGACGAAGAAATATCCGTGCCCTGGAGTTCTTCTACGCCCGCCACACCCTCTTTGGGTCCTGAGGTGTCGGCATCGAGCTAAGGTCTAGCCTCCTCTTTTCTGGAGTCCTCTCCAGTGGTTTGGCCGAAGCCTCCCACCTTGAGGAAAAGCCACTGACTGCCACAGGGGTAACCCCGGACCGGGTCAGCCCCCTTCGCCTTTGAGAGGGCAGCAGCAACCATCTCGATAGAGGATGACGATTTGGCCTTGATCACCTGGGCCTGGATCACCTGGGCCTGAATTGGCAGGTCAGACACCTTGTCCTGCTTGGCATTCTCCGGCTTCTCACGCAGCTTCCCTGGGGTAGCTGACTTTCTCTTCGATGAAGAGTTGGAGCTATGGCTGGAGATTGAGGCTGATGGAGAGGATGAACGCGCCCTGACCGTCGCGAGACCAGCTTGCGCGGCGACCCCAACAGAAGTGGACTTGCGGTGCTTGACCTTGTCTTGAGACCTGATGGATGGAGTGACCTCAAAGAACTTAGAAGCCCGCTCTGGCTGGCTGGATCCGGAGGAGGCATGCCCCTGTGGATCAGACGGGGTTGAGGCCCTGGCTTTGAGCCTCGTCACAAGTCAGACGTGCCGATCCTTCATCGTGCGCTTGGAAAAGCCATGGCAGATCTCTCAATCTTCCTCCTTGTGTGTCGGGTGAAGACAAAGGCACTGGGAATGCTTGTTGTCCGTGAAAATATTCTGTAAACCGCTGCTGGTGCAGTTGAAGAGGGAAGCCCTGTCCTCGTCCTACTCAGTCATGATCTGGCGCGGTGCAGGCCTCATGGCCTTCTGGAAACTTCCAAGGAGAAAACACTCGATTTCGCCCTTCAGGGGCAATGAAAGGTGCTGAAAAACGGGTTCCCGTTAATCGGATGAACAAACAATTGAGCACACTGGCTCGATGCTCCAAGAGCGAAACACGAGCACTCCCAACACTTGAACATGCTGTAAATATCTGGAGATGGCTGCCAGAGGAGGGGCAGTCATTGGCTGGGGGCTGTATGACCCAGAGAGCCGTGATTGGTTTATAGGAGAAAGACAGTTTATAAATGGAAGTGAAACTTATTTCTTTTACCGAGGATTCCCAGCCTGACCACAGGGAATAATCATGAGCATGTGAATCCATGTCAGATCCCATGTTGGAGAAATGCAGGTTGCCATGAGGCTGAGCAACCTTAAGAATTCTTAAGCCGGAAGACGTTGGGCAATCTGAAATCTTTGGACCATCTGCAAAAGATGTTGAGCCCTTAACTCTGGTAGAAAACTTTTCCCCTGAGGCTGAGTCCAGGACGGCTCCAATAAATTGAAGCTTCCGAGGTGGTGTCAAAGGGGACTTCTTGAAGTTCAGGAAGAAGCCCAGCTTGTGGAGGGAGTGGCAGGTGCGCCTGAGATGACCGACACTGTTCCGGAGAAACAGCCCTGATCAACTAGTCATCCAGGTAGGGGTAGATGTGAATCCCCTCCCTCCTTAGACTTGCTGCCACCAATGCCATGAGCTTGGTGAAACCCTCAGGGCTGAGGTGATCCCGAATGGCAGAACACAAAACCAATAATGAGAACCGCTAACCGTGAACCTCAGGTACTTTCTGTGCTTCTGAAGTATCGGCACATGAAAGTAAGCATCCTGTTTGTCCAATGACACCAACCAATCCTGGAGTCGAAGGGCCTGAAGGATCGGCAAAAGAGTTACCATCTTGCACTTGTCCTTCCTGAGGAACTTGTTCAAGCACCTCAAGTGCAAGATGGGTAGCACTCCTCTGTCCCTCTTGGGTATTAGAAAGTAAGGAGAGTACCAACATTGGTCCCTTTCTGATACAGGTACCGATTCTATCACACCTTTCTCCAATAGGGTGAAAATCTCCTGTTAGAGGAGTGGATGTGGAACCAAGGTTGATCTTGCTCTTGGGGGCAATTGGGAGGCCTTTTTAGCAATGGGAGATAGTAACCATCTGCTACTGTTTGTAGCACCCATGCATCCAAAGTTATACTTCGCCAACTCTTGACATGGTAAGACAGTCTGCCTTCTACCACAGATGGGTGGGTGAATGAGTCATTTTGCTGTTCCACCTGCACCTGAGGGTAACTCTGCGGGTGTTGAACAGTGAGTTTTTCCTCCTCTACCTCTTTCACGAAAGAGTATTCTTTGACCCCTTTGTGAAAACGGACCTCTTCCTCTAGATACGGAGGAATAGAAATGAAAAGAACAACCTTTCCATCCTTGACCTGTAAATTTAGGTAGTCTTATAGCCGCACCTAAAGATTTTGCTGCAGCCCTAGAAGCTTGCGGTTTTTCCAGACTGCTATCGGCCTTCTCACCAAACAGGGAAGTACCGTCATGCCAAAAATCCAGATTTACTTAGCCAAGACATGCTCCAAGTACTGCGCTGGCAGCCATGGCTCTACTGACCAAGTCCACTGTACTCAGACTAGATTGGAGGGAGTGCCTCATGGCATCTTTGCCATCTTGTATCAGGCTTAAAAGGCATTCTCTCTCTTCTCCCTCCAGGATATGATCGGCTGCCAGAGCAGCCACACCCCAAAGGGTATGTGTATATTTTCCTAATGCACTGGTAGCATTGGTAGATTTTAGTGCCATACTTCCTGCAATAAATGCTCTTACACAAAGAGTCAATCCTATCTTTATCTGCCGGAGCAGAAGGATAGGCTGCAGCTTTTGAAGAAGCTGTTGCTACTTCAACCACTAAAATTTCTGGAGTTGGGTGCCCGTTCAATCTACGGAAGCAGTCTTGTATTTATTTTTTAATACTTTATTAACAGATGGAACATAATCTGGTTTTATCCAGTTCTCCATTACTCTTACTCTCAAGGCTGCATGAAATGGCAATACATCTTCTCTAACTGGCCCACTGTCTAGGATATCAGTGATATCAGATATTAATTCCTCTGGAACATTTTGTGTTCCAGATTCATACCCAAAAGGGGGTTGGTCATCTTCCTCATCATCTTCAAAGATTGAACCAATTTTCCTAAAGAGATCAGGTCTAGGAATGGGTTGGAAGAACTTAGGATCATCAGGCTTTACAGCCTTTGAGTGCAAAGAATGCTCCGACGAAACCAAAGGTGTTGAAGGCTTCGACGACTTATTCAAAACTGTCGATGAATGCGTTGACAATTTATGTTGCTTCGAAGGTTCTTTATGTATTACATGCCTCGAAGGTTCAGGCGACAAATATTTTGATTCCTTCTAAGATGGCTTTAATGCCATTAGTGAATGTTTCGAGGTAACAGACACAGGCTTCTTGTGCGTCGTGGAAGATTCCTTCGACTTATGTTGCAAAACCGCTCTTCCCAGGCTCTGAGGCATGCGAGAAGGAGACACATGTGACTTTGTTCCTGTCTTTTTTTTTTTTAACATTTTATTGGCAATTTGGAGAGCACATCAGAGAGCTCATTGAATCATACCAATATAGTTTATACACAAATAATCATAGCGTCACATAACAGTGGACTAGCTACAGCCCTTATGTTAAACAGCATCAACATTATTACATCTGTCTTTTTATCATTCACTTCCACAGGGTTTAGCAGGTGTCCATCCTGCAACGGGCTCTTCCCAAGTATCCACGGGGTACCACCTAGCCATCCCAGCCTCTCCTCCCTCCTCCACTCCCTCAAGTTGGGAAAGCAACTCTTCTGGCAGAGATCGCATGTCTTCTGGCGCAGACGACATGTTAATAAAATTGACACAACCTGAACAGTCAATACCGGCGTTGTTGAAGAAATTTGCAGATATAGAACGAGTGGCGGGCCTCAAGGTCAATATGAGGAAGTCAGTTACTGGATATGGGCCTATCCTTGACTCAGAAAGAGGCACTATCATCTAATTCTCCATTCATAGTTGCAGAAAACAGCATACGTTATTTGGGGGGAAATACCATTAAAGGGGTTTTGCAATTATTTCATAGTAATTATCCATGTGTGCTTAAAAAGGATAAAGGAATATCTTGGGAAATGGATCACCTCTGAATTTCATGGTTAGGCAGGCTAGCAACAATTAAAATGGTGACTCTCCCGATACCAATTCCGCTGTCATTTTTTAAGGGGTTAAATAAAATAGTGTCCGGATTTATATGGAGAAATAAGACAGAGGGTAGCCTTGCGTGTTCCAATGACACCTAGACATGGAATGGGCCTTCCAAATATCCGTGAATGGCTTAGAGGAGAGATCTCAAAACCTTGGGCGAGGATGGACAGGGCAGTGGCAGGGTGTCCTTTGGAAGGAGTTTTTTGGCTACACAGACAGGATAAACCCCAGAATACCAGTAAATACCGGGTATTGGCAGTTATCAGATATTTGGGA
This sequence comes from Ambystoma mexicanum, assembly GCF_040938575.1. NCBI lineage: Eukaryota > Metazoa > Chordata > Amphibia > Caudata > Ambystomatidae > Ambystoma > Ambystoma mexicanum. The sequence goes on from NC_090924.1 coordinate 1,143,791,288, forward strand.
CCGTTTAATAGGAAAGGGGCAATTGTCTAGACGGCCTTCCCAATTTACCCCACTATTTGGTAGCCCGCATTTTAGTCCGGGTATGGCATTGGGAACATTTAGGCAACGGCGGGAAGTGGTTTGTTCAAGGCTAAGACATGTTGCGAGCAGCGGAAATTTGCACTTTGAAGAGTGTAAACAGTCTTTGGGGTTGTTAGAAAGCGATAGATTGGAACACTACCAATTACGACATTGGATAATGAACTCCGTGAGTAAAGTAGCAGCGGTGAGAACACTTATGTCCTTTGAAAAGCATCACTACACACATGGGAAATCATCAAATGGAGTCCAAACTGTATTCCATGTTAATTGAAGAGGTAAAGAGACAGGTTTGGGGATATATGCAGAAATGGGAAGAGACACTGGGAACGGATCTACCTTAGGAACATTGGGAACGCTTATGGGCAAATATCCCAAAATTCAGAAAGTTGCTTCAGGTGAGGGAAGCATGGTATGAAATACATTACTCACCAAAATCGTATTTCTGGTGGTTGTATCTGCTTAGATTCACATGCTATTCATAGGCCAACATCTAGTGGAAGCTGCAGAGTATTAAAGTGGTTTTCGAAACTCGAAAATGGACGTTGAAATAGGGCGTGCAAGTAATACTATCCCTATTGTGACGTCCCCTGTACCCATGATCCCTCACGCGTGTATGTCCCTCAGATTGTATTTTTTTCTGACATGAGGAGTAGCGCGAGTACAGAGTTCCCAAGAAGATATATATGGGATACATTACTCACCGTAATCGTATTTCTGATGCTTGTATCTGCTTAGATTCACATGCTGTGCATAGGCCGACATCTAGTGGAAGCTGCGGAGTATTACAGTTTGTTTTTCGAAACTCGAAAAAGGGCGTCGACACAGGGCGTGCCAGTAATACTATCCCTAGTGTCCACTGTACCCATGATCCCTCATGCGTCTAGGACCCTCAGATTATATTTTTTCTGACATGAGGTAGCATGAGGAGCAGCGCGAGTACAGATAATCCAAGCAGATAGATAGAAAGGTAAGACTACAAGCATCCATGCGCCTTCTCTCAGAGGGGAGGCATGGTGGGTGGCATGTGAATCAAAGCAGATACAAGCATCAGAAATACGATTACGGTGAGTAATGTATCCCTTCTGAGGCTTGTGGAATCTGCTTAGATCACATGCTGTGCATAGATTAGCGAGCAGTACCTGAAGGAGATGGGATGTGAGAAGGGTCATGAGCAAATAAGTGTCTTAAAACCGCTTGTCCCACTTGTGTATCTGTCTTGGAATGGGTGTCAATGCAGTAGTGCTGAGTAAAAGTGTGAATAGAGCTCCAAGTAGCTGCTTTGCAAATGGTGTCAAGAGGTACATTTGCAATGAAAGCTAGAGTGGCCCCAATGCCTCTTGTAGAGTGGGTCCTAGGCGTGAAAGGCAGAGTTTTTTCAGATAGTGAGTAATACAGCTGGCTTCAGTTAATAATCCAATTAGGGATGGCCCCTCTCTGCCTGTTGCTACGGAGACAAACAGCGGATCTGTTTTCCTTAGCGGTCTGGTTTTGTTTACATAGTAAAGGACCGCCCTACGCAAATCTAGCGTGTGTAGTTTCACCTCAGCTGAGCTTTGTGGGTCTTGGAAGAAAGCCGGAAGCTCGATGGACTGGTTCACGTGGAATTTGGAAATAAACTTAGGTGAGAACCTAGGGTGTGTGCGTAAAAACAGTTTATCTTTATGGACAGTAAAGAAGGGATCTTGCACTGACAGAGCCTGAATTTCACTGACTCTTCTTATAGATGTAATTTCTACTAAGAAGGCCGTTTTATAAGTCAGGTGTTTGAGACTGCTTTTGTGCATGGGCTCGAATGGGGGGCCCATGAGCTTAGATAGCACCACGTTAAGGTCCCATCCTGGTGGTGGGTTTGAAATAGGAGGGTGAAGTCTTTTTACTCCTTCCATGAAGGCTTTAACTACTGATACTTTCCACCACGACACCTTGTTATGGGAAGTGGTGTATGCTGACAGGGCTGCCAGGTGTACCTTCAGTGAGTTAAAAACCAGTCCTGCATCCAGCAGGTGGAGCATGTATGTAACAATAGTGGAAGGAGTGCAATCAACTGGGTTGATTTGTTTATTTTGGCACCAGATAACGAATCTCTTCCATTTGTCAAAGTAGCAGTGCCTCGTGTTAGGTTTCCTAGATTCCTTTAGGATGTCCATACACCTCTGAGGTAAATTGAGCTGTCCGAACTCTATGACCTCAGGAGCCATGCTGCCAGGTTCATCGAGTTGGGTTGAGGATGCACCTTTTGACCTTGGTGCTGTGACAGTAAGTTGTACCAGACCGGAAGTTTGATGGGTTCGCACACCGCCAATCTGCCTAAGTGTGGGAACCACGGTTGTCTTGCCCACATGGGAACAACTAGGACGAGCGTCATAGATTCTGTGTTCATCTTGTTCACCACTTTCCTGATGAGGAGTTGGTGGAAAAGCGTACGCAAACATCCCTGACCAGTTCATCCACAGGGTGTTCCCCAGGGAGTCTGGTTGGGGGAACCTGGATGCAAATCCTGGGCATTGTCTGTTTTCGCTTGTTGCGAATAGGTCTATAGTGGGGAAACCCCACTGAGAGAAGATATCTTCTACGACTTCTCTGTGTAGACACCATTTGTGTTCCTCTGGGATGGGGTCTCTGCTCAGAGCATCCGCTAGGGAATTGAGATCCCCTGGAACATGTTGCGATGACAGGAAGATGTGCCGTCTGAGTGCCCATATCCAGATTTTCTGGGGAAGCTTGGACAGATTTGGCGACCGAGTCCCTCCTTGCTTGTTCAGGTAGAACATGGCTGTAGTGCTGTCCGTCCGGATTTGCACTGACATATTTAACAGGTAGGGCTCAAACGCTTGAAGTGCTCTGAATACTGCCAGAAGCTCTAACAGGTTGATGTGATTCTTGGCCACTGAGTGCGACCAGAGACCCTGAGCTGTGTGGTGGAGATGGTGAGCTCCCCACCCTGTCGGGCATGCATCGGTTGTGACTACCGCCTGTATCTCGGGATCGTAAAAGGGTTTCCCCTTGGACAGATTCTCTCTTGTCCACCAGTGAAGGCTTTGTACAAGTGTTGGCGAAAGGACCACTAGATCATCCCACTGACCACTTGCCTGACAGCACTGTTTCGCCAACCATTCCTGCATGGGAAGCATGCGCAGGCGCGCGTGGGGGACCAGGTAAATACATGACGCCATCATGCCCAGCAAACGCATTGCTTTGCGTACCGTTATCTGTCGACCGGACTGATATTGCGTAATTTGTAGCAGTATATTCCGAATTCTTTCCTCGGAAGGAAAGGTCAACCCCCCTTGAGCGTCTAGGATAGCTCCTAGGAACTGTTTGGATGTGCTTGGCACCAGACCTGACTTTTTCTCGTTTATTGAGAAGCCCAATTCGAAGAGGAGGTCGAATGTCCTTTGAATGTTTGCTCTGCAAATTACTGGGGTCTCCCCCGTGATGAGCCAGTCGTCCAGGTAAGGGTACACCGGGATTGCCTCCCTGCGTAGGTGTGCTGCCGCCACCACCAGTACCTTGGTGAATACCCTTGGAGCCGAAGCTATCCCGAAGGGCAGTACCTTGAACTGGTAGTGCCGACTGTCCACCTTGAAGCGCAAGTACTTTCTGTGCGCTGGGAACATGGAAATATGAAAATAGGCATCTTTCATGTCCAATGTTGCCATGTAATCCCCCTTTTTTAGGCGGGGATTACCTCCTGGGGACTAGTCATTTGAAACTTTTGGGGCTTGACATACTTGTTTGCAGGCCGTAAGTCCAATACTGGGCGCATGGTCAGATCTTTTTTTGGCACAAGGAAGTAAATTGAATAAATACCCATGTTTACCTGGTGTCCTGAGACGAGTTCTATCGCGTCCTTTGCTAGCAGATTGACAATCTCCTCGAGGAGGATCTTCTGGTGGTCCAAAGAATGTATTTTTTGTCATGGAGGATGGTTTCAGGGACGCTCTAGCAGTTCTATGCAGTACACTGCGGATACTGTGGACAGCACCCATCTGTCTGATGTGATCCCTTCCCAAGCTTGGGTGAAGTTGGAAATGAGCCCCCCTACTGGGGTTGCGTGAGAAGGGACCCTGAACGGAGCTTCACTGTTTTGGTGGAAGCGTGCCGCCTCCTCTACTGGGGCTGCCTCTACCTTTTCCACGTCGTCTTTTATTACCCCTGCCGTAACCCTGGGTAGACTGTTGGTTATTATTGCTCCACGGTGTACCCTGCCCCTGGGAATAGTATGATCCTCTCTGGGAATTTTGGCCGCGTGGGCGACGAAAATTGCCATTCCCTCTTTGGTTAGGGTTGTTTATTAGTTAGTTGGCCTAGGGATTTGAGTGTTTCATACTCGTCCTTAGCATTTTTTTGCGCGTCCTCGACCGCCTTACCAAACAATAGATCCGGCTCCACCGGTTTATCTAACAATGATGCTTGTGTTTCAGCCTTGAATACAGACTGCCGTAACCAAGCGTGTCTTTTGATAACAGTTCCTTCTGCTATCAATCTGCCGGCGTTATCCGCGGCATCAAAGGTTGCTTTTAATGCAACCGGACACAGCTCTTCCCTTTGCCGAAACTCATGCCAACTGGTTCTTTAAGGGTTCTGGGGCAGAGTCTATGAGTGCCGCGACTTCTTACCACTGATGGCAGTTGTGGCTGGCCAACAGGGTGGAGTTGGCAATACTTGCCTGGTAGGCAGAAGTGGAGGCTACTTTCCTGCCCAAACCATACAATTTCTTGCTCTCCTTGTCGGGAGGAGCTTCGGACGATGACAAGGGTGTTCCAGCCCGCTTACGGGTGTTTGTAACAACCAGGGAGTCCGGCTTCAGATGGTCCCTTATATATAGTGGGTCTGATTGGGCTGCCCTGAAAAGTTTCTCAATCCTTGGGTTCAGGAGGTTAGGATTTACGAGTGAAGGATCTATTCTTCTCTGAATAAACTTTAGGATAAGGATGGTCTGAGCAACAGGCATCCTTTCTCCCACTAACTCCTCGGCGAAGTCCCTCTCCTCTTGAGCACCCTGGGTGTCAATGTGGAAATGTTCAGCTGCTCGAGACAGAACTTAATTTAGGAGAGGTTGGTTGTTGACAGGGGAGTCGGTAACCGGGGGTTCCTTCTCTACCGGGGAATCTACTCTGTAGGTTTCCAGGTCGTCCTCATCCTCTTCTTGGTCCTCATCATCCCCATAGCAGCCTGTACCAGTTTGTTCTTCCAACATGCCCAAATCTGGATCCTCACAAAAGGATGTCTCTCCTTGATACTGAGAGTAGGGCTGTACATAGAAGGGGTCCGAAGACCGTGTTGGTGTTTCAAACCGGGACTTTTTACTTGGAGGTATAGAGCCATGAGGGTGCTGACCCGTCGGGAGTATTTTTTTTAAAACTTTATTTTTGATTTTCAACAAATACAAACAATAACAACTTGTATCAATAGATATGTGTAACAAGCCATGTCCATAGCACATGTAGCATTCCGTACAGTCTTCTTATCGGATGCCATGACTATCACAAGCATCAACTATTGGATTGTCCTCCTGATCAGCTCGTCCTGGGTAGGGAAGTGGGGAGTGATTGCTGGGTGATGTGCCAATTTAGGGGCCTATGTTTGGGAGCTTGTGGTATCAGTGGTGGAAAGGAGATAAGTGATGTAGGGGCCCCAGATATCTGGTGGGCGTGCATGTAGGGGAAGGGTTCTTATAAACTCGGTGTCCATATCTTGACAATATAGAATGTCTTTTTTCCATGCTTTTAGTGTAGGTAGTGGTTCTCGACCCCACGTCAACGCCACTCTTCTGCGCGCAAGGACAAGAAGCAGCGCAGCTAGTTTTCTCACTGGAGCTTGTAGCCGTTTGATCATAGTCAGGAGTGCGATCATCGGTGTTAGGCAGAAACCTGTGTAGTTCCCTTTGGGAACACTGCAAAAGATTTAGGACTACAGGTGTTAGCAGTAAACCCACTTGGTAGCAGTCTGTACCACCCAGATTTACCTGGTAGCTGTGGCTGAGCAGTCAGACTTCCCTCAAGAAGAGTTAGGCAGTATGCAAAGTATACACAATAGGCACTCAGATACAACAATACAAGCAAACACTGACCAGAGCTTTGGTATCAAAGTATATAATTATTTATTTAAAAACACACTGATTGAAACACTCCAGCACTCTTATGGTAAAACACTCTAAACACAGTTACTATTATAATATTTACAACCCTTGTTCCTTATCAGAGAAGTTTTAGTTAACATCACTTATTTCCATACAGAGGTGAGCGCTTAACTATAGATGGCACTCCAATAAGTTTATGAAGAAGGGAGAGAAAAAGACAGAATATGGGAAGGTACGCCACTCTAAGGTTTAAGAACACTATTAGCAAGGCAGTAGAGCAAAAGTCACTTGTGAGCCAAAGTCCATAGGCTGGGCCCACTCTTAGAGAGAGCAGAACACAAATGCGCCCAAGATCACCCAGTTACACTAGCCTTAGAAAGTCTTGCAGGGAGTTCGAAAAGAGTTTAGAGAGGCTCAGAAAAGTTTAGCCAGGGTGTCCCAAGGCTAACCCAGGTTCGAAAGCCGGGGGCTAAATCTACCCCGTACAGTCGGTGGCAAGGGAAGCCGGGCGGGACACGGTACCTTATGTGGGAAGGATCCTCCAGCGGGGGCAGTTGTTCCTGGCAGCGTGTGCAAGTCTTGGCGTCGTCCAGGGGAAGAGAAGATCTCGACTTGGAGGAAAGATGAAGGTCGTTGCACTGCCAGGGAAGAAACCAGCCGTTGAGTTTTCCGGTTAAAGGTATTACCCTTTAATTCTCGGTCGTGGTAAAACGTGGTATCCCGGTTGCCGGGGTGCTTGGCACAGGCAAGGCGGCCACGAGATACGTCAGGAAGGCGAAAAGACAGTGAAACTGGTTATCCCCACCAGTCAAAGGAAGAAGACTCTCTGGCGGGAGATCTCCTCTGTCGTTGGGAAAAGTGGTGAGACGGTCCAGCAGGGCTCCACCGGTGGTGTCGTCGTGGCAGGTCGGCTCAGCTTCTCCCTCGTCGGATTCTTAAGTCCTGTGGCGACTTCTGAAGTTCCAGTCCCCAAAGCCCTGCTTTTATGCAGAAAACCCCCATTCAATCAGCCTAGCTGTCATTCAAAGATGCTAAGTGGTGAGCCGGCCGGCTCACCACTTGGGCCAATCAGGACGGAGTGCGACTTGAGTTGCCTAGGCAACTCAGTCCAGGGTGCCTAAATCCCCCTCCACCCCTCCTAAGTACCCCAGACAGAGTGGTACCACTTTGGAGGGCTTCTGTGGAGAAGCCCGCCAAAAAGTGGAACAAAGGGCTCGACTTGGGTTGGAGTCACAGAAGAGAACACAAACGCCATTTTAGAACCGAGTTTTGGCAAAAAATACCAACCGGAGAATTAATAATGAATAAATAAACCGGCGGTATGTTCGAGGCTATCGTAATTAAATAAATAAAGATAGTAACCTCGAACAATGGGAAAATCCCATAGAGAAATATTCCCGGCTGAATATAAAAAGTAGTATCCACTGCCACCAGCCAAAACTCGATCAGGGGGGACGGATACATGCCCACTCGACTAACAGACCCCGGGGCAATTGAATTGCCCCAGCCAGTACGTCCACAATAGGATGGTTTGTACTGGTTCTGTTCAGAATTTAAGACTAGTAAAGTCAATGGTGACTTTACAGGCCCTGGGAGACAGTAGTCAGTCCCACGGTATGGAGTCTATACTGGGGAGTCACTATGACACCCCTGTGTTACTGCACTGAGGGTGCTGTGTAACACATCACAAAAACACATGAAGCCCTATGGAGTAAAAGACCCCATAGCCCATTAAACACATCTAGAGTCAAAGAAACACACTCAAATCATGCCCAAGAGTGAGGGTAAAAGAGTCTCACTCTTGGCAGGAGAAAAAAAGAAACCCCAAAAATCCAGCTGCTGGGAGACTCACTAGGTTAGGAAATTCAGCCTAAACAGAGAATTCTCCCTAACAATCGGGCAGGGCGTTAGAGTCTCCCCAATCACATCGCCTGTGTGCTGCAAAACGGCGGACCAAAATCAGGCTATTCCGGGGCAGTACCACGCAAGGTGAATAAAGTCTGCCGGGGAGGCCCTACATCTCTCACATTGGTCGGAGGCTTCAGGGTGATGTCGTTTTAGTTGGGGGGTATAGTACGTTTGATGCACGAAATTAAAATGGATCTGCTTAAAACGGTATTTAGAGCCACTTTTTGGGTTTGCCGGAGGATGTAGGTCCAGTCCTCTGCTGAGATTGAGGAATGGATGGCTGCCTCCCACCGTTGCTTCGCTCTGAGGGCAGGAACAGCTGTGTCGGTTATCAGTGATCTGTATATTATGGAAACCAGTCTTCCCTCTCCTTCAGCTTGAATTACGTTGTGCAGAAGGGCCCATGTCGGTGGTTGTTTGGGGAATGTTGGGAAGTGGGCCTGTAGGGTATGTCGCAATCTGAAATAGATAAATATATCGAGTGACGTGACGCCGCCCTTTTCTCTTACCATTTGTGGGGTGAGAAATAAACTGTCTGGGAAAAGGTCGCTAATGGAGCGAATGTTGATTTTATCCAACCAAATCAGGAATACTTTTTCGTTAGTGAGGGGTATGCCAGGGATGAATTTGATTGGTAGGAGCGGGGAGTATCTTGTATGCATCTCATATTTATGGGCAATTTTCTTCCAAATGGCGTAGGATGATAGCATCGTATTTAGTGTATTGTAGGGTACGGGCAGGTTGACGGCTGTTAGAAAATTAGGCGAAGCTAAAGCGCGTTCGGACGGACGTAATCAGAGGCGTACCAGTAACTTAGAAATTGTGCCTGTGCGGCCCAATAGTTCTTCTCTATATCGGGGAGGGCAAGGCCACCTTGTGCTACCGGAAGCGTTAACGTTGTATAGGCGACTCTCTCGGGTTTACCAGCCCATATACATTCTAAGATAAACTTCTGATTTTTTGGAGGAATGAGCGTGGTAGTATTAGGGGTATATTTGTAAATAGGTACAAGAGTTTAAGAAGGATCATCATTTTAGTCAGCGAGACCCTCCCCCAAAGCATTAATGGGAGCGACTTCCACCTCTGGATACGTTCACAAAGAGACTGGAGTGCTTTCCCATAGTAATCCCTGAATATTTCTTCATGGATAAGTGACATGAGGATGCCGAGATAGCGAACTTTAGTGCTTTCCCATTTAAATCCGTGGTCATCATGGAACTTGGGAGTGGCAGCTGTCAGTGGGAAAATTACTGATTTGGAGTGGTTGATTTTCAACCCGGAGACCCCGCTAAAGAGAATCACCTCACGCATGATGGGGTTGAGGTTAATTTGGGGATTGCTGATGAACAGCACGTCGTCCGCGTATAGGGAAACTATCAGCCTGCGAGGGCCCAGGGTGAGGCCCGATTAATTCTGGAATGCTCTTAGTCTGGAGGCAAGAGGTTCCATGACTAGGGCGAATGTAAGAGCTGACAAAGGGCAGCCCTGTCGGGTGCCGCGCTCTAATTGAACTCCGGGGGATTTAGTGTTCCCCAGTGTGATGTAGGATCGGGGGTCTTTATACAGTAGTGAAACCATTTTAATGAAGAGTTTCCCTAGGCCCATTTGTGTGAGAGTTGCGAAGAGATATGGACATTCGACAGAGTCGAATGCCTTCTTGGCATCTAGTAGGACAGCGATTGCCTGCTGTGCGGGGTCAAGTGCCGCAATGACTCCAAACAAACGACGAATGCCGTATGTTGTGTTGCGTCCTGGGATGAAGCCGGCTTGGTCGCCCAGTACCGGCGCGGGCATGAGGGGAAGGAGCCGTGTCGCTAGGATCTTGGCAAAGATCTTGTTGTCGAGATTAATTAGGGAGATCGGCCTGTAGGAGGAACAGTCATCTTGGGGCTTGCCTGGCTTGTGGATAAGAACTAAGCTAGCTTCGCGAAGGGTAGACGGGAGAGTACCCCACTCTAGGGCCTCTTCGTACACCCGAAGGAGTAGTGGGGCTATCGTGAGTGCATGTGCCTTATAGAATTCTCCTGTAAGTCCATCGGGACCTGGCGCTTTAGTGTTCGGAAGGGATTTTATTGCCCCAATAATTTCCTCTTGTGATATAGGAGCGTTCAGTGGTTCTCGCAGTTCTTGGATCACCCAGTACAGTTCAGTGTCATTGAGATAGCTCTGGAGAGCCTCTGGAGTCGTGGCGCATTGAGAACTGTATAGGTCTTGGAAGAATCCGTGGAATGTGTTGACAATCTCTTCCTCAGTATAGACCAGCTTTCCTTGCGTGTCGCGGACACATTCCACTCGAGGGAGGGTCTGATCAAGCCTCAGGAGGTGGGCCAGGAGTGCCCCAGGTTTATGCTCCTCTCCATACTGTCTGATTACGTGCCTACGGCCCAAAAACCTCAGCTCATGCTCCGCAGTCTCAAAATTTGGCTAGTTCTATTTTGAGGTCAGCCCGGATCTGCGGGTCCGGGGATGCAGATTGTTTAATTTCAAGTTCTTTCAGGTGTTGTTCACTATCCGATAGCTTGCGCCGTATCAATTTTAAAATAGCATTTTCTTTAGCCATGCACACCCCACGTACAAAGCATTTAAGGGTTTCCCACAAGGTGCCGGCCAAGGCCACCGAATCCTGGTTGATTTCAAGGAAGGTGGTAATCTCCTGCTGGAGCTCAGAGGCGAAGATCAGATAGAGGAGCGCGCCCGATTTAAATCTCCAGTTGGGTGAGGTTTTCCGAGTATCGGGTAGTGTGCACCCAAGAGTGACCATGGAGTGATCCGAGAGGGACCGAGGCAGGATTTGGCAGTTGGTCCAGTTGAAGGGGCTGTGAGTTGTGGCTAATATATAATCAATGCGAGAGCTGGTGTTGTGGACCGCCGAATGCAATGTGTATTCCTGTGAATTCGGGTGAGCATACCTCCAGATATCAGACAGCTCATAAGTCTGACAGATCTCAGCAACCTGGCGACTAGCTTTGGACAGTCTCTTATTCATGCCGTGAGATTTGTCCATCTGGGGATCCAGGTGAGTGTTGAGATCCGCACCCCAGATGATGGTCACAGAAGCATATGCTGCCAGATGGGTCATGACCCAATTAAAGTTGCTCGGGCCATCGGTATTGGGGGCATATGTGTTTACCAATACTATTTCTTTCCCAGCGAGTATTCCCCTCACCAGGAGGGCCCTATCCTCTGCGTCTTTCTTAAATTCGATCAGACTGAAGTTGGCTCTTCTATCGATTAGTATTGCGACGCCTCTCGCGTATGAGGAGTGCGAGGCGAAGTATCAATGACAGCCCCATGAGCGGGCCCAGTGATTTTCTGCAGCTGGTAGGAGGTGGGTTTCCTGTATCATGACGATTTTGACCTTGTGTCTGCGCAGGTATTGGAGGACTCTCCTGAGTTTAGCCGGCTGGTTGCCCCCTCTAATATTCCAGGTCGCGATCTTAACAGTATCCAGATGGAGGAGATGGAGGAAGGGGGACGAGCATCGTTCCGTCTGTACGGATCAAGTGGTGCTCGGACGTGTTGAGGGGATTGGTGAGGGTCGCAGGTTCCGACGTGAGGATCTGTGGTAATTGTGTGCTTGAACGTGGCTGAGCAAATGAAGGTAACCAACATTAAACGTTCCACCTCCCAATCATGGGTAACCCCCAACTTGCCCATCAGCTTTCCCCTTCCAAGGTCCCAAAACATAACTGAGCTGCGCTGGGGGCGCCAGGGAACTTCCAAGGGCCTTCGAGTCAAAAGTAGAAATTTGAATCCGGGGGGTCACTATGAGAGGCGCAGAGCAGCCTATTGACGGGAGAAGGTGGATCTCAAGGTGGGTCGGCATTTGCTCGTTCTCTTCTTCGGGATCTCGGATTGTCTATGCTTTGTCTGCACTCCAATTTATCGAGAAATAGATTCGCCTCCTCGGGAGTATTGAAAAATTGTGACTTGCCGTCATGCTGGATTCGCAGTTTGGCTGGGTAGAGCATAGAATACATCAACTTGTTGTCTTGTAGCCGGTGTTTCACGCTAGTGAATGTTCTGCGCAATGCCTGGACCGAGGGGGAGAAGTCGGGAAAAAAATGGATGTTATCTCCGTCGTACTGCAGGTGTCCTTTCTCCCTTGCAAGCTAGAGGATTTTGTCTCGGTCCTTGAAGTTGAGCGGTTTTGCTATTATCGGGCAGGGAGCCACCCCGGGGATGGGGCGGCTGTTCGGGACCCTGTGAGCTCGCTCCACTACGAACATACTGGACGATGCAGGGTTTCCAAATATCTCCTTGCATAGGCTTTCAACGAAGTCCTCCATCTTCCCGGTGGATTGCTGCTCTCTTACCCCGCGGATCCTGATGTTGTTCCGGCGCGAGCGCCCTTAGAGGTCCTCATTTTTGGCCATGACAGCTTTAATATGTGTTTCTATCGTTGTCACCCTGGTAGTCATAGAGGTCACATTATCCTCCACATCGGAGATTCGTTGTTCAGCTGCGTCTAGCCTGTCTCCATGTTTGTCCAGACGGTGTTGGAGTTGATCAACTTTGGTGGACAGGGAGTCTAGCTTGCTATCTATGTTGCCGATCCCCGCTTTTAAGTCGAGGAGGATTTCTCTGATATCTGTATCTGGAATGGGTTTGGCGTCTCGGGGTGCAGCCCCTTCAGAGTTCTCTTGTCTCACATTTGTTTTGGGAGATTTCACTATGGCTCCAGCCTCAAATGTCAGCTTCCGCTGCGATTTGTCTGCTTTTCCCATCGTGTTGGTTTGCCGTGCCTGGGTCAGTAGAAATGAGGTGTTCACAAGTGTATACTGAGGATTGTCGTCCTCTTCAGGGGGAGTTCGGTGGACCTGCGGCCTACGGGCGCCGCAAGGGTTCTGCTAGGGTTATCACGTGTGGCTGTATCTCCGGCGGTCCTTGAGGTTCGGTAAGCAGACCTTTAATGTCCTGCCCTTATCGGGGTGATTGGATGCTCTGGTGGGCTCCCTCTTGACCTGTAGCCCCTGGGACTTCCAGGGCGAGTGTGGGGGTCGATTTGGTACCCGGCTCCCGCCCTGTTTTTATACTTTGTGCTCCACCTGGGACGGGGAGGACTGTCTGCCGCCCAAACTGCAGGGGCGTGGGGGGGGGGGGGCCAGTAGCGCGTTGGCCGTAGCTGCTGTGCGTTTATATTCCTCCAGAAGGGCGAGGGCCCACCAAGCACTGAGAGGTCCCTGGGGCGGGCTCGCAGTCTGGCCTGTTCTGGGCTTGCTGGTGTGTTGGGGTGACTGCTTGTAGCTAGTCTCCTCGGTGGGCCGGCCCGTGCTTGGCGGCAGGTCAGTCGCCCGGTGGGGGGGGGGAGGCCTCCGCCCGCGGGGAGGGCACGGTGTGCCAAGGAGTGGGCTCTCCTTTATCCGCTCCCTGAACCCGCCGCGCCCCCACCAGCGCTTCACCTCCGCTCCCCCCCCGGAGCCGCCCGCCTCACCTCTGGGGGGTTGGATGGCCCCGGGGCCGTATGGAGCGAGGGGGGTTGGTGCTCCTCCTCCCAGTCCAGATGCTCTGCGGGGCCGCTCGGTTGCGTTCCTCCCACAGGACTCTGATGTTCGGGAGCCGCCAGGTACTCTCTCGCCAGATTCGGGGCTGTTGAGTCGAGCTCCTGCAGGAAGGCCGCGTGGACAGACAGCTCGATCGCCCGCGGCGTCTCCTCCCAGTTGCAGCCGCGGGCCGCAGATGGGCAGGGCCTCCCCACACCTCACCCCTGTGCCGGGCCGGCAGCCGTAGTCGTTCTCACGGCTCCGGGGGTGGGGGGGGCCTAGGGGCGACGGCTGGTGCGCTGTATGTCGGGACAGCTGTCCCTCCACTGGGGGGTTCTGATGGCCCTCGGATCCACGTTATTTGCCAGGATTAATGAGGTGCGCTGTCGGAGCTCACACCAGTGTGGCCATCTTTGTCGCGCTCCAGCGCCCCCAAGGAGACCCGTTGGGAGTATAAGAGAAAGTGTTCAGGGTTTTTAGTGTAAAAATCTGCCAATGATGACATCCTTGACATGACCCTGTCTATGTCATCACTAGACCATTCTCTAGAACTGGGAATGACTCTTTCTGGAAGTTTCTCTGACTTATCTTGACTAGACTTGGTGATCTGAGCAGGGGTCTTTGTGATAGCAGAAGACTTGGACTTGTCTGTTTGTTTATGAGGAGTGGAGTTTTTTAAAGGTGTGGAAGTAGGCAGAGGCTGCTTTCTTTGCTGTTTTTCCCCCTCCCTGTGAGTGGAAGAGTGTTTTCTCTGTTTTTTCGCCCCTTCGGAGCCTTTCGACGCCTGGAGTCGAGGTTCTGGGGTAGTGTCCCTATCCTTCGAGTGTGGAGGTAGGGGCTCGGGGGCCGCCGTAATGCGGTCTGCGAGCGCTGACTCCTGGAGTACGGTCTGGGGATGGAAGTCGGCTTTGTCCTCCGACGATCGAACTTCCGTTGCCTTGGGGAGTGAGGCACTCTTGGCAACAGTGGATGATTGCCTGGAGTCATGCGGCGATCTTGATCGAGAACGCCCAGAGGACGCTGATTCGGACCGTTCTCTATGTGCCCCTTTCCGAGAACTCGACGTGCGTGTCGAGTCCCGATTGGACTTCATGTGTTTTGTGGAAGTGCTGTGGGAAGCGCTTGCGTCGCCGGGGGTCTTCCCCATAACCGCCCTGCCGGACGACCTTCCGAGGTCGGGGACTTGCGCTCGGCTGTCTTTCGACGTCATAATGCCCTCGCCGTCCGAAAGCGCTGCGTCGCTGCCATCGCTGAAGGTGTCCTCTGCTGCCATGGCCTCTTGACGCCTGGCGTGGTGGGCCCAACGCTTGATCGAATGGTCCTTACGTGTTTTGGGTTTAAACCTACTACACGCTCTGCAGTTCGCCTCGGGGTGGTCCCTCGGCAAGCAGAGATTGCACGTAGCGTGCCTGTCGACCCAAGGGTACTTGCGGTTGCACTTGGGGCAGAATTGGAAAGGGGTACCCTCCATACGCACCCTGTGGCAGCGGGCTTGTAAGTGTAGGAATATATAAGAATGTACCTATATACCAAAAGAGTGTAGAGTATGTCCACCCCCACTCTCCCTACTTGCAGGTCCGAGGCCAGCGGCCTTCCAAGGCCCGGGCCGAGGCCAGAGGCCTTCCTAGGCCCAAATCCGTTGTGAAGCTGTCGACGGTCGAATTCTTCTCCGGGCCGGCGTCGAGTGTGGAAGTTCGGGGACTCGACGTTGGGGTGGAGAAATGGGTAAATGTATCAATATTTAGCAAAAGTATGGCTAAGGCCAGGGAACTCCGCGAAGTGCTTCCGACCAGTATGGCGGAAAAAAACAATCTGAGGGTCCTAGACGCGTGAGGGATCATGGGTACAGTGGACGTCACACTAGGGATAGTATTACTGGCATGCCCTGTGTCGACGCCCTTTTTCGGGTTTCGAAAAACAAACTAATACTCTGCAGCTTCCACTAGATGTCGGCCTATGCACAGCATGTGATCTAAGCAGATTTCACAAGCCTCAGAAATATACATATAAATAAAAGCTCAATATAACATCTATGCACCTTCTCTCAAGGGAGGAAGGGTGGGCGCATGCGAATCTAAGCAGATACAAGCACCAGAAATACGATTACAGTGAGTAATGTATTCCTTCTGATGCCTGTGTTAATCTGCTTAGATAACATGCTATGCATAGATTAGCGAGCAGTGTTATGAGAAGGTGGTGGGTTGTGAGAAGGAGTAGCGGCAAATAGATGTTTTCGGACCGCTTGTCCCACCTGTGTATCTGTCTTGGAACGTGTGTCAATGAAGTAGTGCTGAGTGAAAGTGTGAACTGAGCTCCATGTAGCTGCTTTGCAAATGCTTTCTAAGGGGACATTTGCAAAAAAGGCTAAAGTGGGGGCGTGCCTAGAGGGCCATGGAGTAGGACTTGTCTTCCCGAGCTGCTCCCGACGATCCGATATGATCCTGCGTGAAAATGAGCTAAAAAAGCCATGTTCGTGCTCAAAATCATACTATTAGACATGTAAAGGCGAGGGGCAAGTTTGATGGAAAGTTGAGTCCTCGATGACTGCAGGAAGATTGGCAAGATCAACTGAAAGTTTGTAGCCACGGTGCGACACTCCTGACAAAATGGCCGGCGCACTAGAACAAAGGAGACCGAGGTAGGCCCAACAGCCCAACGACGGACGGAGATTTGCAAGGAGAGCGGGAAGCAACTACGGCTGAGAAAACTGCACTGGTGATATAGAAAGGGTTCGCTAGACGCGGTCCGCAACACAGTGCACAAGCCGCTCACGGCACGCGTGAGCTTCAACGCATTGCCTACGAGAGCAAGAGGTGTAGCCCTCAAAAAGTGGACTGGGATAAGGCACAAGAGACACACCGGTCTGGTGGTGCCGTGGCGCGCTATAACCATGGAGGAGGAGGAACGGGGAAGCAGGGCCCGCACGTTACAGAAAAGCTGGGCCTCGGCACAAAGGCAGGACTGCACAATGTCGGTGAGAGGAGGCAAGACCAAGAGTAAGCAACCCACTATGGACATTTTTGTCGAGTCGCAACAGACTCCAACCTCCCCGGTACAGGGTGCAGCAGCCGCGCCTGCAGAAATATCCCCGACAAAAGAGCATCATTTGATCCTAGCAGCCATTACGGAGCTCAAGGCCTCGTGGGGTACAGCGATGGCGGACTTGAGAACTGCTCTGGAAACCAAAATAGATGCGGTTGGGCTAGAAGTCAACCAGTTGCGACATGATGTAAGAACGCTGGCTGAAAGAACAAGCGGCCTAGAAAGTACGGTGAAAACCAATATGGAAACCAGCACAAGTAACGCAAAGCAAGTCCACATTCTGAAGCAACAGGTCGCCAACTTGGAGAACCGCGTGGAGGAGGATGCTGAAGGGAGAGCGAGACGGAACAACATTCGGGTGGTCAGCCTACCGGAGGGAGAGGATGGTCAGGACCCCACGGACTACGTGGAAAGTTTGATCCTGCAAGAAATCGGAGATGACAAACTTTCACAAGGATTTGCTGTCGAACGAGCTTGCAGGGCCCTGATTAGGAAAACATGACCTGGAGACACCCCCCCCCCCCCCCCTCGGGCGATAACAGCGAAGATCTTGGAGTACTTTTGCAAAGGTGGAACGATTGAAAGGGCATCTGCAACCATTACAGCATACCCAGACTACACCATGTTGGTACAGATACGGCGTTATAACTATGTGGCAATCAAGAGGAGAATGTGTATGGCCGGACTCAAGTATATGCTTTTGTATCCCGCAAAGCTCAAGGTCCTGCACAAGAGTAAGGCGTACTTTTTCGATACCCCAGAAGATGCAGCGGCATGGCTGGATATGCAGGGTTATTCCGGAACAAGGCGAGAAGCAAGATCACAAGGATCACGATAAGTGAGGGGGTCATATTATGTAGAATGCAAGAATGGAGTAGGAGGGGGCCCTGATGAAAAATTAAGTTGAATGTCGCATGGGTGACAAGGGCAGGGCGAGGAAAGATAACATTGAAAATTGCAATAAGAGACATTTGGACTTGTTGGACTAGAATATTAAATGTGAATGTAAACTGGGCAGCATTACGCGCGCTCACATGGAAGCAAATGGGAGTGGCAAGATGGAGATGACCCATCCCAAAGAGTTAGAGTAGTAGGGCCGCCATTAGGGCGACCTCACCCTGCTGAGCTAAATCCAAAGGGCTACAAGGAGGGATGCAGGCTGAACTGCAAGATACGGAGAGGGAACTAGAAAGGGCACTAAGGGAAGGAGGTAACACCAAGGAAGATAATGAAAGAATGCTCAAGCTGCAGCAGAAATGTGCGGGGCACTGGGAGAGATTGTGCAATCTTAACTTTAAGAAGTATACAGAGAGACAGCATGCGGGGGAGGGATAAACCAGGGAGGGTCCTGGCATGGCTATATAAAAGTGAGACTCCCAGGCCCACAATCAGGACAATAAGCTTGGTGGGCACCCAAGAGGGAGTTAACAAAGAATGTGTGGAGTATTATCGACTCTTGTATGGGGATGAAGAGGACAGTGACTGCACAGAAATAGCAGAAACACTGGAAGATATAGGACTATCGCAGATTAGTGCCGAAGAGCGGGAGGAGCTGGATACCCCGATTACCTTAGAGGAGTTGGAAGAAGTAGTGAGACAGTTGCCTACTAGCAAGACCCCAGGAACTGACAGACTCCCAAGCAAATTTACAAAACATAAGGAGGAAGTGCTTCCTCCACTTTTAGAAATGTTGAATGAAGCGTATGAAGTGGGTAGGCTGCCAGAGTCCCTCGGAGAAGCGACAATTATACCACTGCCCAAACCTAATAAACCCGGTCATAACTGTGGATCATACAGACCCCTGTCAATGCTTAACCAAGACAGTAAAATATTGACAGCTGTTTTGGCAAATAGAATGAGGAGGGTTATTGCTAAAACTAATACATCCCAACCAGACTGGCTATGTTCCAAACAGGAACATTGCTGTATGAGGTGAACCGCATCTAATCTCTTTGTATGCGGATGACATGTTGTCGTACTTAAGGCACCCAGAAGAAAACCTCCAGTAAATTTTGGAAGTGATGGAGAGATATGCAAAACTGTCTGGCATAGCTGTGAACCCCCAAAAATCTAGCATATTTCCAGTGGGCAGGTACAAGGGGACCCCGCTAGAACAGCTACCGGTTCTGCAGATACCATGGGAGGTGCGCACGTTCCGATATCTTGGAATAGATTTATACCATACGGTAGAAGAGGAACACCAGTATAACACAGAGGAGCCGATCAGGAAAATTGGAAACAGTATGAAGTTCTGGGTGAAACTACCTCTAGCGATGATGGGGCGAGGGGCAATGCTGAAGATGGTGGTCCTACCGAGACTTTTGCATTACTTTGGAAATATCCTATATCTTATAACAAGGCAGACCTTTGAAAAGATAGAAAGCATGTGCAGGGACTTCCTCTGGCGTGGGACGAGGAATAGAGTAGCCCTTTGGAAGCTGCAAAATCCATACGAAAAAGGGGGGGGGAAATTGCCGAACTACGGAATTTACTATATAGCAAGCCAGCTGTAATATATAGCCAAATGGCTCTCTGAAGAGTCAACCTCTGAGTCCAGGCTGTTCCGACAGGACTGTGCCACATACTTCCTAAAGAAAATGATGTGGCTGCCTAAGGTAGCCCCAAAGAGACAAGATGTGGTCTACCACGTCCGTGTGTAGTTGCCACTCGTGTTTTTCAGGCAGAGGATCTCTGCTGACAGAGAGTCCGCTAGAGTGTTGAGTACCGCTGAAACATGTTGGGAGGATACGGACATCCCTCGTCTGAGTGCCCACTTCCATATTTTTTGAGCCAGCTTGGACAGATTTGGCGAGTGTGTATCCCCCGGTTTGTTGATGTAGAACATTGCGGTGGTGCCGTCTGTTAGGACTTGTACCGACTGGTTTGACAGGTGGTTTTCGAAGGCTTGTAGAGCCTTGAAAACTGCTAATAACTCCAGTAGATTGATGTGTTTCTGTGCAGTCATTTGTGACCACAACCCGTGTGCTGCGTAGTGAAGGTAGTGGGCCCCTCCCACCCGGAAAATGACACGTCTGCTGTGACGATCGCCTGCACTTCAGGTTTGTGGAAGAGTTTCCCCTTGAGCAGATTTTCCCTTGACCACCAGCGTAAATTCTGAACCAGAGTAGGTGAAACAATCACTAGATCGTCCCACTGACCACTTGCCTGCGTAGGTGCACTGCCACCACCGCCAGTACCTTGGTGAACACCCTTGGAGCCGAGGCTATCACAGGGGCGGCGCCTTGAACTGGTAGTGCTGGTCTGCTATTTTGAATCGCAAGAATCTTCTGTGCGCTGGTTTTATGATGTGCTTGTCTGACTCTGCTGAAGCTGGTCATGTTGCTTAGTGATGTCATGCCAGTGTAAACTGGAATGTTGATGTATGAGTGTGAGAATGCTGTGTTGAGTGTTCTCTAACAGTATCAGTTGGTCCCTCCCTCCCTGGGTGATGGGTTCCGGTGATCTAAGTCTTATTCCTGATGTCTCATTGTCATGCAACTGTAACTATGAATCTGAGTAAACTTATACAAAAGCAACATAAATCTGCTTGGACTGTGCTTCATAACATTGGCGACGAGGATTCCTAACAGAAAAGTATCCATGGTGCAAGGAGAAGGAGAAGACTGACTGAAGAGTACTGCTGCGGGGGGTGCAGAGTTCCTCAGGACCAAGATATGAAAAAGACAACACCGCCCTCAAGTAAGCAAACCCATCACCCATGCCGGATAAGGGAGGAGAACCATAGCATATTGGTTCAGCAGCCCATTGCCTTAGGAGTGCTGGGTCCTGGGGCATAAGAAGTGGAAGTGATCCATGTGAGAAGGTTGCCCCTAGAGTGCTGGATGTTGGGACATGTGAGAAAAGTGCTCCTGTACTTATTTGGATGGACTAGCAGGACCAGCACCCCGTTTTTCTAAGAGAGTGCTTTATGGGGCCATAAGGAACTTCTAAGCCCAGCATGAGTGAGGAGAAACTTGACAATAAGGTAGAATTGTCCCGCCCCCCTGCATCACAGCTGGCACAGAGATCAGAGGAGTGGAGCTGGGCCCCAGTGGGAGCGGTACTTCCACGCCTACGGTGTAATGGTATGGCATTGTGATTTTTGTCTAGTTGGAAATCATTACGTTTTCACATGTGCAGTTATTTGCAGATGTTACTTGTGCAGTGCCATTGCTATAAGGGCGGACATTTGGTTAAGGAAAATGCTGTGCAATGATATGGCTCGCGGAATAACAGTTGGCTCATGGATTACCGTAGGAGCTCCGCTGTCCTCTGTGACCTGTTTGAAAGTGAGGACGTCGTCATCCAACAAAGGGGATTCGGCGAAGCTGTGGAACGTTGTGGTTTAATGTTCTGGAGAGATGTTTCCCATTCCTAGCGAAAGCAGTGACGAGTGGAACAAGTGTGTGAGTAAAGGACCCTGTGGTTTTGGCGCAACGCAACGTCACGTCACTTGATCCGGAAGTCATTAAAAGAATGTGTATGCTACAAGAGCAGGGAAGGTGCTGCAAAGCTGCTCCGCCTGGTGGAGGTGTAAGGTAGCGGGCAACGGTGGTGATTTGCAGGAACTTTAGTAAGGAAGGGGGTCTGCTTTTCCTTTTTCCACGTGCTGAAATGGGAAGAAATGCCGCTCCGCATGATAGAGGCGTATGTTAGCGGCCAACGGGCGCGATGTGTAAGCCAAGGCTGTATTGGAAACTGTTTTTTTCCCCCAAGGCGATGGGGCGCATCGTGTAGGAACTGTGAGGCCGTCGGTACTCAATATGTGACCCCAGATCTTGTGTTATAAAGAGATGCAGTGTACAGTCATGGTTTGCAGTGTACGCTGATATCAAAGTAATGCTGGTGAGCAGTGAAAAGCGTGATGGCAGATGACAATAAGCCATAGTGGCACAGTGAAGCAAATACAGATGTTTCGTATCGTGCTATTATTTTAGGCACGTTAAGTTTTATAAATGCTCAATCTTAATGGCCGAAAAGAGAACACATTGTTAATGCAAGTGTAAAACGAGGTTGTATGGTAAAGTGATATTGAGCACGATAGTAGGTTTGAATGGTAGGTCATATTAGTGGGTGTATGACAAAGGTTAAGACACTGCTATTGGAATTTAACCATTGTGTTTTAGACCTTGCAGGTAATTGGACTATAAGTTAATGCATTATTTGTTAAAGGATACAATTACTTGTGTTTGCGTGCCTGATTGAGTTAGTTTAACCTTTTTGAGGATTTATAGGCATGTAAAAGGGATATGAGTAATGTTTTGTTGAATGAGTGTAGGCCTATAGCATGTATGCTTAATGGAGTTAGCTTAACATTTTGAGGATTTTTAGGAGTTAGGTTGTTCATTCAACAACATGGACTTTGACACATGTAGCTACCGTAAAACATGAACTGTTGCATATTTTTGTCTAAAAATGTTAACAGAACTATCACATGTATATTCGTTTAGTTAAGAAGCATGGAAGTGAAGAACAGAATGTGTGGTTGTGATATTCGTTTTGTCATCTGGTATGGAATTCAGATTTTAGAAAGGTAGCGTCTCAGTTGATGTTGACAGGAGGTAGCGTCTCCCTGTTGGTGTGTGAGTGTTGATAGGTGGTAGTGCCTCCTATTATAGCTTTAGGTTTAAGTGTGTTGGCACTACTGGGTCATGGAGTTAAAGGCTCTGTGCAAGTGACTATTTTGGGGTAGCGCCTCTTTGGGGTATATTTGTTGAGTAAACCTGGGGGTAGCGCCCTGTCAGGAGTATTAGTGAGTGGTGTGTGAGAAGTGCACTAAGGATAGTGGAGTTGTAACTCTGGTGATGGTAGGATTGGCTGTAGTGCACTATTAGGAGAAGTCGACTCTTATTGTTAGGGACAGCTGGTTAAGTTAGATGAAGTGTGTTGCTGGTAGGGGACGCCCTCTAGTTAATACTATGTTAAAGTTAAAGATGCTGTTCAAGATGAAGAGTTGCATGGTGATTTGTTTATCTTTATGTTATGTGTTAATCTTGGCCATGGTTTTCTTTGGTCACGGTTTGTTTATGGGTCTTGGTAGTGCTGTCATTGAGATAAGTAATTAGGTCAACCCCATGTTTTGTTGGTGGTCTTGGAGATGGCTGGCCAGCATCTTCAAGTTGTTGCAGGATCTGTATATTCTTGGTGTGGTTGGGTGGGCTCTGTTGGCATAGTCCATACATGTATCTGTATGTTTTTATGCAGGTAAAGTTGGCGATATCTGGTAGCAAGGTTTTTGGCGGTTTATGGGGTTTCTTAACAGGTATGGTGATTCTGTTGTCATCCTGAATGACTAGTATTGCGTCAGGATGGCAAGCTGTGCTTCAGGGTGGCAGCCTGGAGGCTCGCCTGTGGCGGGGGCGGGCGGAAGGATATATGTTATTTCAGTCAGTGTTTGGTTTGTAGGGTAGTCTTAGCCTGTGTATGGGCTGGTATGTGTCTAGAGTGTGAGTCTAGAGTCTGTTTGTGGCAGGGACAGACAGAAGGTGATTTGCGTTATTATTGAGGGTGACCTGGATTTGTAGGCGAAGTTTGGAATCGTATAGCTGTGAGAGTATCTTGTGAAGTGTGTATGGTGGAGTAACTTGCCTGTATGTAAAGTGCTTGTTGTTTGTGTAGGTGTTTCGGTAAGGAGGGAGATGTGTTATGATGTGCTTGTCTGACTCTGCTGAAGCTGGTCATGTTGCTTAGTGATGTCATGCCAGTTTAAACTGGAATGTTGATATATGAGTGTGAGAATGCTGTGTTGAGTGTTCTGTAACAGTATCAGTTGGTGCCTCCCTCCCTGGGTGATGGGTGCCGGTGATTATGTCTTATACCTGATGTCTTAATGTCCTGTAACTGTAACTGAAGAAATCAAAGTAAACTTATCAAGTAACCTAAAGCAGTCAGGACCTTGCTTCATAACAACTGGGAACATTGAAATATGAAAATAAGCATCTTTCATGTCCAATGTTGCCATGTAATCCCCCCGTTTTAACAGAGGGATTACTTCTTGTAGTGTTGTCATGCAAAATTTTTGAGGTTTGACAAACTTGTTTGCAGGGCGTAGGTCTAGTACCGGGCGCATGGTTAGAACTTTCTTTGGAACAAGGAAGTACGTTGACTAAATACCCTCGTTTACCTAGTTGTATGGCACGACTTCGATGGCTTCTTTGAGGAGTAGATCCTTGACCTCTATCAGGATGAGTTGTTCTTCCTGTGATGGTTTCTTTTGATGCGGGGGGTGGTTTGATGATATTCCTTGGAGTTCTATGCAGTAACTCCCGCCACCTTTGACAACACCCACTTGTCTGATGTTATCCCCTACCATGCGTTGGTGAAATGTGATATTCTTACCTCGACTGGGGCGGCATGGGAGGGGACCTGTAGCGTGGCGTCATTGTTTGCAGAGTGTTCCTCCACCTCTGGTGGGGGAGCCCCTCCCTCTTCCGCGACCCCTGCGCTGAGTCCTGGGGTATCCCTGGGATGCCTTTTGGCTATTGAGGAACCTTGGCTCTGGTTTTGACTGTATCTGGTACCTCTGTGTGTTTTGGCCACGAAAACGCTGAAAATGACTGCCACCTCTCTGGCCAGTTTGCTCGTTAGTTGGCCAAGGGCTTTAAGTGTTTCGTAATCCTCCTGGGCGGATTTGAGAGTGACCTCAACTGCCTTTCCGAACAAAACGTTCGGCTCAACAGGCATGTTGAGTAGGGTAGCCTGTGTCTCTGGTTTAAATCCCGACTGTCTAAGCCAGACGTGACGTTTCAGGATAGTGGCTTCAGCAATAACGCGTCCAGCGTGATCCGCTGCGTCAAAATTGTTTGTTAGCAGGACGCCAGCTGTTGCTCTGCCTTCGGCAGCCACAAGGGAGTGCTTGGACTTGAGTGGTTCCGGCGCTGACTCTGCAAGGGCCATAACCTCATCCCACTTAGTTCAGTCGTAGCTTGCTAGTGAGGTGGAATTATTAGCAATGTGTGCTTGGTATGCCGTGAAAGATGCCATTTTCCTTCCCATTGTATAAAGTATTTTACTCTCCTCATTTATTTACTTATTTTATTTTTTTCATTTGTTACACACCCAGACCCTGGGGTATCACGGCGTGGTTACAGACAGCTTGAGGCAACTTGGTAATACATTTGTACAGTTACAAGACATTATTACAGAAGACAGAATATACATTGTCTCCACCCAATTACATAAGCGAGCAGGTGTACTTAATTTTAATATTGGTGGAATAGCCACGTTTTTAACAGTTTTTTAAAACCTGGGAGGGAAGTCTCTCTTTTTATGTTGATAGGGAGGGAGTTCCAATGATTAGGTGCTAGGACCTGGAAGCTACTACCATCCGCTCTAGTATTTTTGTATTGTGGGGTCATTAAGAGTAAGTTATCGTTAGATCTTAAAGTTGTGGTGTTTTCTTTTTTCTAAAGGGCGTTGTTGAGGTAGATCGGGGCTTTTTTAGCCAGACATTTGTGTGTGATGCAGAGAGATTTAAAGATAATTCTAGCTTTGATGGGGAGCCAGTGGGCTTCCTTCCTTATCTTGGAAATATGCTCAAACTTTTTTATCCCAAGTGCTGCTCTTAAGGCCCTGTTTTGAATCAGTTGTAATTTGTTGAGGTTATTGTTAGATATTCCTAGCAGTAAGACATTGCAGTAATCTAATTGGATAGTGCTAGGGGGCCCTGGCCAAAGTGAGGCAATTAGTGGGAGTCAGAAATGGTCTACTGGAAGCTATGAGTTTAGACGTGTACGCTGAGGTGGAAGAGAGCGTACTAATATGTTTAGACATGGTGAGGTTGGAGTCGAGGTATACGCCTAATGTTTTTACTTGCCTGAGTATTGGAATAGAAGTGCCATCGATATTGATCGAGGAATAGTCAGGGTGGAGGGCCGCTAACTTGGACAGAGGGCCCACGATGAGGATTTCCGTCTTCCCAATCGTTGAGACAAAGACTATTTAACGCCATCCAGTTTTGTATAATGGCATAGATTTTGTTAATAGTCATGGTATCTTGATCATAGTTTCCTGAGATGGGTATGAGAATCTGGGGGTCATCCGCGAAGTTAGTGTAGATGACACCCATGACATCTAGTGCCGAGAATAGTAGTTTGGTGTAGGCATTATAGAGAGTGGGAGAGAGGCATGATCCTTGTGGCACTCCAATGGGGACTGGGATAGGATTGGCAGCTTCTTTACCTATGGCCACTCGAAGTGCGATCCGCAAGAAATGATTTGACCCACATAGTGGCATCATTGGAGAACTGGAAGTCTTTAGCTAATGTTTTACACAATTTGTCATGGTCCACGAGATCGAAGGCAGCAGATAAGTCTAACAGCATGAGGATGCAGAGTTTCCCTGAGTCTCTGATGGTATCCATTTGGATTTTTAGGTCCAGAAGGGCCGTTTCCGTGCTATGATTGGGCCTGAAGCCGGATTATCTAGTTCCAAGTAAGTGGTTCTGTTCGAGATGGGCTTGTATTTGTGTGTAGGCTATTTTGTCTATAAGTTTGAGTAGGAAGGGGACCGTTGTTATTGGTCGGTAGTTAGTGGGTACAGTGGGGTCCAACAAGGGTTTTTTCAGAAGTGGGGTGACCCAGGCTTCCTTAATGCTGGTTGGGACTGTATTCATGCGGAAAGAGGAGTTGACAAAGTTGGTGATGGTGGGGGTGAGGGAGGGTGCGCAAGCTTTGACTAATTTGGCTGGGACGTCAACTCCTTTACAGTTGGATGCTTTTAATTTGGAAATGGCGTCCAGCACTAGTTCTTGGGAGACCAGTGAGAAGTGGAATCGGGAGTTGGTATTGTCATTGGCTGGGTGAGGAGTGTTGGTGGTTAAGGTATTTTTGCCTGCTAGTATCATTCTTTTGTTGCTTATTTTATTTTGTAACACAGCAATTTTAGCAGCAAGGGCATCTTGAATAGTGGTGCACCAATCTTTGCTTACATTATTTGGAGGCGCAGTGGGAATAGGATTTTCTAATTCTCCAAGGATTAAGAACAATTCCTTGGAGTCCGATGCAGCATTACTGATGCGTGTGTTGTAGGAATTGGCTTTATGGGAGATAATGGCTGTTTTATATCATGTGTTGGCATCCTTAAAAGCGTTTGCTGAGTCGGGCGAGGGGTGTTTGTTATGGGCGTGTTCCAGGGCACGTTTAGTTCTTCTTAGGGTGGCTAGTTCTTCATTAAACCAGAAATGGGATTTTTTTGTCCCACGTCGGGTTTTGGTTGTAATGGGTGCTACTTCGTTGATAGTGCAGGTTAGGCATTTATGGTAATAGTCAGCGATAGTGCTAGGATTGTTGCTGATAACTGGGTTGGTTGCTAAAGATTTATTTAGGGTAGGAACAAAATTCTCTGCGGTGAGCTTTCTAGGATTTCTAGCTTCAAATGTTTCCTTTACTATTGCCTCCGGAGATTGGGGTTTGCCGCTCAGGACAGTGAAGTTAATGCAGTGGTGGTCAGACCAGCTCAGCGGAGATGGAATCAATGGTTACTCTGGTATTAAGTGAGAGGAGCCAGTCGAGGGTTCTGCCCTTGATATGAGTAGGATAATTCACCAATTGGATAAAGTTAAGATCTTTGAGTGCTAAGTCTGTGGCATTGGGGTCTAGTTCATCGTTGAAGCCTAAATTTAAGTCTCCAAGTATTATACATTTGTATTTGGTTTAATGAAGGGGGCAAGGAGGAGTGGGATGTCTATTTCGGGGTGACTATTGGTACTAGGATTTCTATATATCACCAGAAAGTTAATTGTCGTTTTGTCATTCCAGGCTAGTTTAGCTAGCAGTATTTCATATCCTAGGAGGATTTCAGTGGTAATAGTTCTGAACTTCAAATTGTTCTTGGCTATGATGGCGACACCACCTCCTATGGAGTGGGTTCTATCTACTCTGAGGATAGAATAATCAGGTGGGATGGCAAAAGATAGTAGAGATCCTGAAGCTTGGTGCAGCCAGGATTCTGTGACTACCAGTAAGTCAAGGTTCTGTTCAGTAATAAGATCCTGGATTTCAATGGCATGCGCTCCAAATGAGCGGGCATTAATAAGGGCAGATTTAATATTTGAAGGTGTCTTGGGTTCAACTACGATAGTGGTCTTAGGCATAGTGGGGTACGGTGTAGGTATTGAAGACACACTAGTGAGTGACTTGTGCTCTTTCTTTTGGCAGGAGTCGTATTTTCTTGATTTGGTAGCTAAAGGTGTAGTGGTGTGGCTGTATTGGTTAGGTTTAGTGCGTGATCTTAGTCGAAGAGCTCTATGGTCTCCAGTGATAGAATAAGTTTTGGGGTCTAAGGCGGCCTTAGGGGTTAGAGGATAGCCTGATAATAGCGGTGGGATATGAGTGTGTGTGAAGGCCTGCTCTGGAATCATAGTAGAAAGGCTAACTTTGAGGGTTTGTTCTGTGTTGGTTGGAAATGGAGCGGTATGTGGGAGGAAGGGTGTAGGACAGGGTGTGGGGTAGTGTCTTGGACATGCCTGTTTGGACAGTCCATTTTTGAAGACCTGGTAGTGGTTTCCTGTGCAGGGGATGCCGTCTAGAACTAAGCAAAAAGGGAACATGGTGAAGAGTATTCCGCCTAGCATAACTATGTGGAGTATAATGTTAGTTAATGGGAGTGGGAGAA
The DNA here is from genome assembly GCF_040938575.1 of Ambystoma mexicanum. Classification (NCBI taxonomy): domain Eukaryota; kingdom Metazoa; phylum Chordata; class Amphibia; order Caudata; family Ambystomatidae; genus Ambystoma; species Ambystoma mexicanum. The sequence goes on from NC_090924.1 coordinate 1,143,819,498, forward strand.
CGGCGCTGTGTTTAGCTGGCATGAGTCTCTGCATGTATTATCAAAGGCACAGCATGGCATAACATTGGAAAGCAGGTGCTAATAGGCAAAACGCAGTGTAGCACAACACGATGCAGGTGCAACTAAGCAAGGGCAGTGTAGCACAACACAATGTAAGGGCAGGCTAGAAGCGAGATATTATCAGGGGCACAACATAGCATAACATTAGAATGTAGGTGCTACTAGGAAAAACCCAGTGTAGCACAACACAACGCAGATGCAACTAAGCAAAGACAGTGTGGCACAACACAATGTAAGGGCAGGCTTGAGACGATATATTATCAAAGTACACCAGGCATGACATTAGAATGCAGATACTGCTAGGTGATCACAAAATGGTGTTTAAGGTAGAGGGAACAACTTTAAAATAGTGCAGAATCACAGAAAAGAGTACACCTGAGGTGGTTGGAAATAGTAGCGAGCAGATGATTGTGAGGCTCGGTATATGATAGAAGCCTGATATGCAATGATTAACAAAGTAATTGGAGCGTGTGCAAGTAAGTCTATGAAGAGTTCGGGCGTATCTGTGATACTTTTCCGCAGTTTGTATGTCTTTCGGAGGGTGAGTCTATTCAGCGGTGAAATGGGGGAGCTGACATGCACAGGAACACAGCTTACCGGTTAGGCTGAAGGCAGACGATCATCAATCTCCAAACCCCAGTTATGGTTGCGAGCGAGGCGAGAGCCTGGTATGGATTCTGTGCGTAACAAGGCAGAGGTTTGAGGCCTCAGCCTCTTTTCACGCTCTGAACAGGCTTGGGACAGGTACAAGCCTTTGTGCAGGTGCCTTAGTGCTGAGGGCCGGCGCGCGCCTATCGGAGCTTGATTGGTGCATATGAGACACCAATGGCCAATCCGATTCTCTGCATGGATGAGGCTGTGGATGTTAGGATGGGACATTCATTTGGGTGAGTGGGGCAGCCATCTTGACCATTGGTCAGACTCGTGGCTCTCTATGGCGGCGATGTGCATTTAAATATGCAAAAAAGGAACGGTAGGTTTTCCGACATGCAGCTTGCCTGGAATCTGATGGTGTTCAAATGTGCTCAGTGTAGCCGTGTTTATCTGCGCTACCTCCAGCTGTGGCATCCGATTCCTGCTGCTATTACAATGAAGCCATCGGGCTTACCTTGCAGCGGAAAAGTGGAACAGCTGATGTAACACTGCTCCTGCAGTGCTATGGGGAGCTCCAGCTCCGTCCTGGACTCGTGCTTCTTCTGGTGTGGCTTGTCTGGAGGAGCTTTGGAGGAGGCCAAGGGTAACTACCAGAGAGTCTGGCTTAAGTTGGCCCCTTATATACAAGGGGTCGGAAGGCGCTGGGCGGAAAAGATTTTCAATTCTGGGGTTTACCGCCCTGGTCTGATTAGGCATATCCAGAGAAGGTTGAATCCTTCTCGGTACCGACTTAAGTAAGGGTTATAAACTGGGCAGATGGTTTCTTATCCCACCCAAGATGTTTTTGGCAAAATCTTTATCTTGTTGGATTTCTTGTGTTTCAATCCCAAAATGTTCGGCAGCCCTGAGGAGTATGTCATTGAATAGGGGCTGGTTGTCTATTGGAGAATCGGGTATGGTAGGGTCTTGCTGGACCGGAGAGTCCATGGCAAAGATGACCAAATCTGTCTGATCCTGATCGTCCCCTGTATTGATGTCGTCAATCCAGACATTCTCAAGATAAGGGTTATCCTCATCTATGTATTCGTCATCTCTTGCATCTAGTTCATAAAGGTCTGAGGAGATGTGAGGTGTCTTGTGGACTGGTTCGTCATACAGTACCACTGGGGGGGTGAGATGGTTTCCCTGACTGCGCAGGCAAACTTGATTGAGTGGACATGTGTTTTGGAGCTTGACGCCTGGGTAGTGGGAGGCGTGTTTGCCAGACTTTGAAGAACCTGGGGATGCTCTTCGGAAAAATGTGCTAGAAATGTCATGCGCCTCATAACTCTATGTCCTATGTCTTGGCTTGACCAGGTAGCTGAACTGGGGATACTCCCCAGATAGGCAGAGGCAGGTCTAGGGGTAGAGGGAGTAGGTAACTCACTGTATAACTCCTCCTCTAAATCGATAGGATCAGGTTGATGTGTAGGATCAGGCTCATATGTACTGTCCTGTACAGGAATATTATGTTCCTGTGGGGTAGTAGGCTGTTCCCTCTGCTTGTCGCTTTTATCCCCTATGTTGCCGTCTTCATGAGAGGAACTGGATTTGCGCTTGTCTTTATGATCTCTGCTCTTGGAAGAGGACTTCTTTGAGCTAGGGACGGAAATAGGGGTCTTGGGGACCTGTTTTTCGACAGAATGGGGTAATGCCGACTCCCTGGGCTTTTCCCCCGGTGTTGGTCGATTTTCGACAACGGGAACGGCATGCGCAGTGTCTTTCGACGTCGCAAGGCCAGGCGAGGGAGTTATGAGTCCGGTGTCCTTTGTCTTCGTTGGCTTGTCATGAGACGGCCGCTCGGGGCGTCCAGAGGACCGTGAATCGGTGCCCTTCACCATTGACTCAGCGTGTGACTTCACGCACAGCGCCGTGGGATGTGTGCTTAGTGTAGGGGAGTGTGGAGCCTTCGCCACCGGGCGTCATCCCCATAACAGGACCGCCAGCCTGTCTGCTAGGGTTGGGGCTGGCTCTGGGGAACGTCGAGGTTCCCAGTCACCCTCGCCGTCCGATAAGACAGCATCGCTGGATGCCCCTTCTACGTCGATGGAGGACTGGGCCTGCATGGCGTGATGGGCCCAATGTTAGAGGGTCTTTGGTCGGAGCAGTTTACAGGCCCGACAATGAGCCTCGTTGTGGTCCCGATGCAAGCAAAGGTTAAACACCCTGTGCTTGTCGACCCACGTGTACTTCTTATTGAAAGATGTACAGAATTTAATAAGGAGTACGCTCCATAATGAGGGCAGGCAGCTGGGCGACTCAGGGAAGGGGTAGGAAAATACATGGTGTTATGACCACCCCCCACTCGCCCTACTGTAAGGCTGAGGCCAGGTTGTTCCGTCGAGATCTGCGTCAGATGGTCGATCTGGTCTTTTTCTTGAGTCTTCACCGTGTCGAGGCACGGCATCGGTAAAGGAGAGAAAGAGATGAACAAGTTACTTCTTACCTGGTAACGTTCTTTCGATGGGATGTTCCTCCGACGTATTCCTTATCTTTGATAGATCATCTCCCAGCTTGCTGGCCTCGGAAAAAGTTTCAGTAGAGGGCACTGCGCGTCGACGTCCCTCGAGCCGATGTCCCTCGACAGCCTCCGTTTTGACGTTAACAGTTGTTTTACATGAATTGGTTATTGACCTTGAAGGAGCGTAGGGATGGATGGGAGGGGCGATGAGGAATACGTCGGAGGAACATCCCATCGAAAGAACGTTACCAGGTAAGAAGTAACTTGTTCTTCGAAGGGATTGTGTCCTCCGACGTATTCCTTATCTTTGATGGACTCCCATAGCAGTGGTGTGTAATTGGAGGTGGGAGTAAAACGCCATGTTTCCTTTTTAGGAATGAACAGAATGTAATACGGCTTTGCCAAACCTAGTCTCTTGACTAGAGGAGGAATCCAGGTTGTAAAATCTTGTGAAGGTATGTGCGGACGACCATGTGGCAGCCACACATGTCTCGAACCGGAACCCCTCTTTGAAGGGCTAAGGAGGCTGCGATACCCCTGGTTGAATGAGCCCTAAAATGTTAAGGAGGCTCTTTCCCTGCTAGTTTGTAACATTCCAAAATGGCCAAAATAATCCATCTGGAAATGGTTTGTTTTGTTATCGGTAGTCCCAATTTGTGCCCTGAGTAACCTATGAACAGTTGGTCTGCTTGCCTAATCCTAGCAAGTCTGCTGATGTAAAAGCTTAAAGCCCGCCTTGGGTCCAGCCTACGTAGCCTTTCTTCTTCTTTTCCCGGATGGGGAGGCAGATAGAATAAAGGTAAGGTAATTTTCTGAGTGATGTGGAATTCGGAAACCACCTTTGGGAGGAAATTAGGCTTCACCTGTAGGACAACTTTGTCTTTATGAAAAATTATATGAGGGGGTTTACAAGATAGAGCTTGTAATTCGCTTACCTTTCTAGCAGATGTTAAAGCCACTAATAAGACAGTTTTAAGGGTGAGAATCTTAGTGAACAAGAGTGGAGTGGTTCGAAAGGAGTACCCATCAGGAAATTCAAGACCAAATTTAAGTTCCATAAGGGAACTTGGAATGGTCTTGGAGGATAGACATTAGTTAATCCCTTTAGAAATTGTATTACTAAGGGTAATTTGAAATACGATGGCTCCTCTGCCTTGCGCTTGAAGATCGATAGCGCTGCGAGATAGCCCTTGATAGTGCCAACTTGAAGGCCTGAATTTGCTAAATAGAGTAGAAAGGATAACACCGTTGGTGTACCACATGAAAAGGGGTCGATATTCTCTGCCATACACCAGCTGCAAAATTTGTTCCAACGGCAGCGGTATAAAGACTTTGTTGCTGGCCTTCTGGCCCAAAGTAACACCTCCATAACGTCATCAGGGAGGTCCCAATCCTTGTATCTCAACCTTTCAGAAGCCAAGCGTGAAGGTTGAGGGTTCTGATGTCTGGATGGAGAACCTGACTTCCCTTCTGTGAGAGAAGATTCTCCTTGAGTGGAAGGCAAATTGGAGGGCAAATGGACATGTCCAGAAGGTCCGGGTACCACGTTCTCCTGGCCCAGTCTGGGGCAATTAGGATCATGGTCCTCTGAAATCTTCTCAACCTCCTGATCATTTGAGGAATGACAGGGACTGGTGGAAACGCGTACAGGAGTGGAAACTCCCAGTCCACTACGAACGCGTCCCCTAGAGCTCCTCTCGGGGGAAATTCCCTTGAACAAAACAGATTGCACTTCCTGTTGGTACTGGTAGCGAACAGATCCACTTGAGCGGTTCCCCAAAGGGTGAAGATCTCCTGAAGGACTTCCTGAGCTAGTTCCCACTCGTGGGAAACTGTGTCCTGCCTGCTTAGAGCGTCCGCCGTCAAGTTCTCTCCGGCTAGGTGAACTGCTGATACAGAGATTCCTTCTTGGATTGCCCAAAACCAGAGCTGCATCGCCTCTCTGCACAGGGGCAGTGATCCTACGCCTCCTCTTTTGTTGAGGTGCATGGCCACTGTGTTGTCCGTCATTATCAGGACATTTTTCCCCTGTACAGATGGCAGAAAAGACTTCAGCGCTAGTCTGATTGCTCTCAGCTCCAAGGTTGATGTGTAGTCTGGACTCCGATGGAGACCAACGACCGCTGATGGTCAAGTCGCTGGTATGGGCTCCCCACCCCGTGAGTGAGGCATCTGTGACTACTTTTATCTCCGGCCATGGTTGCCAAAACAGTTCTCCCTTCAAGATGTTCTCCTGGCAGGCCCACCACTGAAGGTCACGAGCAACCTTATCCGGAACCTGAAGAAGGTTGCTCATTCTCCCTGAGAATTGCGACCACTGAGTTCTCAGTGCCCACTGAAGGGATCTCATTCTCAGGCGAGCCTCTGGCACAAGGAAGATGCAGGATGCCATGAGGCCTAGCAACCTCAAAAAGTCGAAGGCTGGGAGACGTTGGGCATTTTGAAACTTGGTGACCATCTGCAGAATATCTTGAGCCCTCACCTCTGGTGGCGAGGCTTTTCCCAGGAAAGTGTTCAGGACCGCTGCTATGAACTGGAGTCTCTGTGATGGTATCATCTGTGACTTCTTTAAATTGAGGGAGAAGCCCAGTTTGTGAAGGAAGTGGCAGACATAATCCAGCTGAATCTGAGCTTGTTTCGGATATACAGCTCTGATCAGCCAATTGTCCAGATCGGGGTAGACGCGAATCCCTTCCCTCCTTAGACTTGCAGCCACTACCGACATTAGCTTGGTGAAGACCCTCGGGCAGAGGTCAGCCCAAATGGCAGAACTGGAAATTGATAATGAGAGCCGCCAATTGCGAACCTCAGGTATTTCCTGTGCTTGAGATGGATTGGCACATGGAAATCAGCATCCTGGAGGTCCAGAGATACCAGCCAGTCCTGGAGCTGGAGGGCCTGAAGGATCTGAGAGAGAGAGTTACCATCTTGAACTTGTCCTTCCTGAGGAATTTGTTCAATTCTCCTAAGTCCTAGATAGGTCTCAGTCCTCCGTCTTTCTTCGGTATGAGAAAGTAGGGGGGAGTACCAGCCCTTGTTCCTCTCCGCTACAGGTAACGGTTCTATGGCACCTTTCTCTAGCAGGTGTACAATTTCCTGCAAGAGGAGCGGATCTGGAACTTTGACTCTGAGGGATGCGTAGAAAAGGCAGGCAGTAACCTTTGGTAACTGTCTCCAATGCCCAAGCATCTGACATAATAGCCTGCCATTCCGTCAGATGTTGAGTTAACCTACCCCCTACTGGTGTTTTGTGAGGAGAGTCCTCAGAGCGGTTTGGATGCGGCTGATGCAGATGCCGAGGGTAAAGAGGCACCTGCTGCTGCTGCGGCTTTTGTATTTTTACCCCGTCCACCTCGGGTGAATTTTTTCTGACCCCTTTGAACCGGCTGTCCTCTGCCTCTTCCGAATGCGGAATAGAAGCGAAAGGACTTACCTCTCCAAGAGTTCCTGAGGGGCGATGTCTGACGGATTGCAGCTCCCAGGGATTTTGCTGCTGCCTTTGATGTTTGAAGCTTTTCTAAACTGTCATCCGCCTTCTTACCAAACAAAGAAGAGTCGTCAAAGGGCATATTCAAGAGTCTGCTTTGCACATGTGGTCAAAACCAGACTTTCGCAACCAAGCAAATCTATGGGTTGTTGTACTTGCCGCCATGGCCCTGCTGATGCTGTCAGCAGAATCAATGCCAGTTTGAAGGGATTCACACACAGCGTCTTTACCATCCTTGATGTTGTTTAGGAATGCATCCCTTTCTTCTCCCTCCGGGAGGCAGTCAGCCGCTGATGAAGCACACTCCCAAAGTGTGTGGCTGAACCTTGTGAGCGTACAAGTAGCATTGATGGATTTCAACGCCATGCTACATGCAGAAAATACTCTTATCATCCCTGTCCTGTGGAACAGTAGGGTAAGCCGATTTACTACCTAATGAAGTAGCTGCCTGAACAACCAGACTCTCCGGATTTGGGTGTTTGGATAAATATTCAGGGTCAGCAGAAGACGCCCTATATTTAGCTGATCATTTTTTGTTAACCGCCGGGATTACCTCAGGTGTTTCCCAGTTTGCCAATATCATCCTTTGTAATGCTGCATGAAATGGCACCACAGGATCCTCCTGTGGACCTTTGACCAAGATGTCTGAGGTCGTCTTGCTGAAAAGCAGGTGAGGGTGTGGACCACCCCATAAACTCTATTATCCTTGCCATCAAGGTTCGATAAGGGGTTTCAGCATGTACCCCTGGGTCTGGTCTGGCAAATTCCCCTTCTGGGGAAGTGTCCAACCCACTTGCTTCATGTAAGGATTCTTGAAGGTCTTTCAACCTACCTTCCTCAGAGGTAAATTCCTCTGGTATTGGATTTGCAGATCCCTGCAACTCAAAAGGTCTTTCCTGATCAGAATCCTCCCCTTCTTCATAAATAGATAAGACTCTGGAGTGATCAGGTCTTGAAAATGGTATAAATCCCATTTTCAGAGCAGAAGGGGCCAAATTCGTCATGATTGGCTGAGAAAACGTAGACGTCGTCGACGCGGACGTTAAAGGCTTCGAAGCCATCGTAAAAGGCGTTGAGAAAGGTGGTAGAGGCCTCGATGAACTCGAGAGAATTGGAATTCTACTCTAGGTTGCCGACGACATTCTCGTGATCGAGGCTATGGGTATGGCCACTGGCTGTGAGGTGGGCGTGGGTTTGTCCTTTCTCGGCATCGAAGACAGCGTCGACTCGACTGACCTGTGCGTCGAAGAACCCTTCGATAACGGCGTCGAAGACGCCGATCTATTCGTCGAAGGGATCTTCGACGACGGCATCGAAGACGCGACTTTGCCTTTACTCGAGGGTTCGTGACGCTCTCGAGTGGCTTCTTTCGCCGGGTTTTAATTTTTAGGGTCTTTCATCCAGGGTATCACCCTCAGCAGTCTTCGAGAGGGTCGAGGCCGCTTTCTCGAAGACGCTAAGCATCTTTTTCCTGAATTCCTCCTACTCAGCCTGAGAGCTATGTTTTGTGGGGCAGCAGACCCTTTTCGGGGAAACGGAAGACGAAGGGGATTTTCGATGTCTCTTTTTTGAATGCTTCGATCTCGAAGAGTAATGGGAACTGCTTCGAGACCTAGAACGAGAATGTCTCTTGTGATGGCGAGGAGACGAATGTCTCGACACCGCCGAGGAAACTTTCGAAGAAGTTTTAACTGCCCTACCTCTCTCGAGCTTCCCCTTACGCTCCTTCAAGGCTTTCGCCGTCATGGACATGCAGTCCTGGCACTCCGAACAATGGTGCTCGATTCCCAGGCACCACAAACAGATCCTGTGAGGATCCGTCAACGACATTTTCTTTCCACAGTCTCGACATTTTTTGAAGCCGGACCGTGGAGTTGTCGGTTCGGGTGAGGAAGCCATCGAGTACGAGTCGGTATTCACGAGAAATAATGAAGTATATTTGACTGAAGAACTGAGCGACGATATTCAGAGGACCCACGAAGCGCGGAAAAACAGAACTGAGCAACGGACGATGCGCGCGTCTATTTATACGCGTGATGATGTCGGCGCCGAAACGGAGGCTGTCGAGGGACATCGGCTCGAGGGACGTCGACGCGCAGCGCCCTCTACTGAAAACATTTTCCAAGGCCAGCAAGCTGGGAGATCTATCAAAGATGAGGAATACATCGGAGGACACAATCCCTTCGAAACTAATTCTAAATACTTTGTAAGTTCAATGGTGTAAGCTGAAATGCACTCCGCTTATATGCGACTGCTCACGATGGCGGAAAAAAACTATCTGAGGGACCAACACAACTGAGGGATCATGGGTACAGGGGACGTCCTGCCCTATTTCGACGTCTATTTTCGAGTTTCGAAAACAACAACTGTAATACTCTGCAGCTTCCACTAGATGTCCGCCTATGCATAGCATGTGATCTAAGCAGATTACACAAGCATCAGAAAAATGGTTACAGTGGCACTACACACCTGAGCGTCTGCATAAAATGTATCCTACAACTGAAGAAAAATGTTGGAGGGGATGAGGCATGAAAGGGGATTGGAGGCATGTCTGGTGGGAGTGCTCAAAACTGAAGGAATGTTGGGAAGAAGTTATAGGCCTTACAGAAACGATGTAAACTAACATCCAGAGAATGAATGTGCAGACGTTTTCATCCAGAGATCCGTACGGTTAACAAGTTGTATAGCGAAGCCTTTATGCTGATGGTTATAGCGGTGGCAAGCAATTGGAAACAGACACTGTCATCAACCATAAGCGAGTGGCTGTTTAAACTGTGGGGGTTTATGGCTTTGGAATGGATGACATACCACTTGCAAGGGATTATGACAAGTTCAAGCATGACTGGGCAATGATTATGGACTTTCTTAAAGGTCATTAGTAGAGACAATGGTGCCCCCATAATTTACGGATATTGAATATAATGTAAATGACCATAATCATAATAGCATGTGAAATAGATGTGACTCAACACTGCATGGAGGAATTTGAGATCAGGGGGGTTTAAAATTGTATTTTTCAAAATATTTAAAAAACCAAGAGACTGTTCTCAAGTTTTCTCTGGATACAAGTCTCGTTATACCAAGTCTGTAGCTCTTGGACTCCCCAAAGTCCTGCGGCTCTCTGGGAGACTCATTTCCTCTCAGTACTTTACGTAGGGTCGCTGGCCCACACTAGTTTCTCAGGTTCCCAAAATCTCACTGGTTCTCCCAGCCTCGACGCAAAGTCTTTGTATCGATATCAAGCAAGTGAAGTGGAGTGTTCTTTGTGTTTCTAGACTCTTGCAAGATTGCAATTGCCTGCATAATTCAAACGTGAGGAAGTCTTTTCACTGTGGCTTTTCCATTGTAGGAGGTGCTACACATTCAAAAGCTGCAGACACAACGTAGCTAAGCGGAGTGAAGTTGAGTGTTCTTGGGAGCTTGAGGCGACCATTAACAGATATTTAACATTAATGGAGGTGTGAAATTAGGTGTTTGCTGTCTCAGTAGCCTTCAGCAGATGACCGGCAGTGGACCGACAGAACATCCACATGGTTCATGAATGAACACTTGATTGCATCTTAACAGCAATTATATGGTACAACTCAGCTTTTAACTTGTTGGCGTGAAGTCAGATAAACTCATACCACAAGTATCAACTAGGTTCCATATTTCAATCAGAGCACATTTCTATTTTACTGTATCACCATACCATTTATGAAGCCAGCGCGTGAATTGCAACCGGATTTGTATCCATTGGATATAATATTCTGGTATAAACTGAGTGAAGCAGGTAACTGCATATTCCAAGGGGTTGGGGGTGACTGTTGGCCTAGAGTTTCAGAGTTGTAGGCAGAGGGGTGAAATTGTTAGTAGATTGGTTTCTGGCATCTTTATCTAGAAGCGATGTGCTGCATTTCCACGTTCTTTCTAGGTGTGGTGCGCGAACATTACTGCATGTCTATCTAGCTCCGACATCAGCCGATATTCACTATCCCTTCCATAAATGACGCTTGCCAATATTAACAACTGTGCCCAAATTCAGCCCCTGCCCACCTTTTGGAACCTGTCTATGTTTGTGTCTAGCTGGTAATCGCAATATCATCCAGGTCTGGCCTACATAGCATTCCCAATGCAGTCCAGACGCGGCTTCGTTCTACAACCGCTACTCTATCCAGATGTGGCAATGGTCGGTATTCACAATCCTGCCCAGCTGCTCATGCAGGCTATCGCTTGCAACCCCTTCTTCCAAGCGAGGTGCAGTCCAACACTCGCAGCTACATCTAGGTGCATCATTCACAACTCTGTCCGGTCTCTGCGCATGCTAACGTCCATAGCTCCGTCCAAAGGTGGCAATTGCCAACATTCACTACTCCATCTAAGTATGGCACTTGGTAGCGTTCATGGGATGGGTGAGGTTCTAAGATGGAGTTGGGCATGGGTGCTAATTCTGTCCTCATGGGGTTCGAGTATATGTATATATTCTGTCTGAGCATGGGTTTGTCCGAGTATACGGATGGTGAATCAGCCGGTTGTGCACAGAACAATTCGCCTTGCTCAAAGCATCTATCTGTATGCCTGAGCAGTTCGGCATCCGAAACTGAGGGTGCAGTCTTGTGTCCTTCAAATGAATTAGCATGGGGAGCTATTAACACTGCATGCCGCAAAAATGCCCTACTTAGAAGGGTCTGTATTCTTCATGGGCTTATTAGTCAAAGTTGAGGAATTAAGCCTTGACACTTTAATAGCATCCTAAACCGGCAACCTCTTTGATGTGGTAATTTTGGATGCTGTGTGTACCTTACCAGCCAGTACCTCCCCGGGGGATAGTGGCAGTGGTAACGCACAGGCCATTTCAAACATTTGATCCTCAATAATAGGCAAACACGTTTTTGCCAAACTTCTAAGCCCAAACATGGCCTTGTGTATTCCAGATGAATTAGACACAGGTGACAGAATACAGATTCAGTCCACTAACAACCGTCTGCCGAAGACTGCCGGAAAGCAACACTTTGGCCAGCGAATTCTGTGTTTAAATGGTCTTTCCAGTACACTTGCCTTCCCACAATAACAGACAACCTCTTTATTCTTCTGTATTTCTAAGCCGTGAGGGGATAACTTGCTGGTGTTCTGTTTTACCCCTGGGTTTCTCCACAGAGCAGGATATTTACCAAGGACAGTTCAAAGGCTATATCACCTGCAGTTACCGATCCCCGCCCTCTCTCCTTTCTGCATGGATCTTCCTTTTCAGCATCGACTAATTGTTGTAGCTGAAGATTGTTGCTATTACAGTCTATGACCACGAACAAGTTGGTTAACAATCGCCAGTTTATCCGTCGAGCTCCAGTTTGTAGTCACTGGGAGGGCTCAAAGGCTCTAGGCCAGGGGTCACCACCTTTTTGTGCACAATGAGCAAAACTTGGATATCAAATGAAATGGTGAGCAACGTCCATTGTTCCACAGAACATATCGGCACGCAGTTGGCGTAAAAATGATTACAACACAAATTAGCAATGTAGAAAACTTTAAGACTGCTAATAGAACATTTTAATTTGCAGTACAACAGTGATCTAGACCACGTGCAATTCTAGTAAAATAAATCTGCAAAGCCTTTAGCTTCATCTGACAATAAATTGCTGTTTACAGGAAATTTTAAGGAACTTGAGCGCCCGGTAGGACCTCTTTAGACAGATGGGAACAGTCAAGTTGTTCAAAAATATTGTAGGACTAAATAAACCTTACCAGTGGCTTCGGTTTCTCAAACAAAATAGTTGTAAGAAATGTAGTGCTAATGTTTGGACAGTATTATTGGTCATAAATGGAAGGTTGATTTTCAGGTGTACTTTGGAATTCTGCCCAGGGATTTTCTGGGATCGTTAGTGGAAAATGCTGTATTCCTCAGCAATCAAGACCAGTAATATTGTTTCTCGGACATTGATTACTGTATTGTGGACTGTTTTTTATTCAGGAATGTTATGGAATTTTATATTTCTGATTGAACAGGGAGTGATCACTATCCACTTGAGTTAATTTTCCAATGGCATGGGGTAGGCACAAAGAAGATGTCTGAAAGCCAGAGAGGCTGGTTAGCGATGCCTAAGCTTGATAAGGAGGCATTGGAAAGAACTACCAGTTAACAAGAAATTAAGATATTCTCTTAAAACTGTTAAACAGTTCAGAAGCCTCAAAGGAAAGTGCCAGTCTGTTTTTTGTTTGAAGCTATCCTGGACAGAGCTATTGGCAAATGGTGTCCCCCAGTTTAGGAGGTCAATGTCATAGAAAGTGATGCTCCATGGTTTGATGTAGAATCTCAAATAGGAACAGGAATCATGATTTAATGAGTGATGTGTACATGGCTCGCCAGATCTTTAGTTTCAAACGGGCATATAAAAAATGCGAAAAGACTAAAGAATTATGTATTGAGTAATAGGATCTTTTTCGAATTACATCAAATTATTTAATTGAATTGTCAACACAGGTATTACGCCATCTCCTTGAACAAGTAGTACTTGGACCACCAGCCCCCCCACGCTTATAGGCCATTTTCCTTGCTCGACACTGCAGTGAGATATGTTTCACATGTTTGTTGCTCAGACTGGAAGAGTAGGCTCAAAGTAACCATATTTTGAAGCCATCCAAAGCAGGTCTCAGGGGCGGGCTTAGTAGAGTGGACCACTGCTTCCCTCTGAGAACCATCATGGATAAATACGGTTAAGGGAGGGAGATTATTTGTGGCTTTTTTCAGATTTGAAGAAACCATTTAATTTGATTGATGGAAACAAACATCTTGTGGCATAATTTGCATTTTATTGGGTCCCTAGTTGATTAAATATTATCTGAATGTGGCAAGCAGACATCTCACCATCTGTCCCATATACAAGACTGGGGATTTATACACTGTTTGTCACCCACCAATAAAGGTGAAAAGCAGCGATGTCAGTTGGCCCCAATTTATTCCTTTCAGACTTTGACTCTAGTACTTCTCCTAGGGAAGTTAACTCATCCTCTCTGAAGGATACATTTTATAGCATGCTTCTTTATGCCAATGACTTCGCCATTTTGGACTTAATGCCGGCAGGTCTGCAACAGGGCTTACTATACACAAATTACTATTTTGGGAGCTATAGTTTTAAATGAAATATGAACAAATTATGTTGTTCGGGAAAAGGGTTCAACCTTGAAGCTGGTTTTTAAATTAATGTAGAGATGAGGAGGTAGTCTCCCATTTATTTGAGGCTACTCTTCTCAAAAAGCAGTGCTTGGGTCAATCATTTTAAGAAGATGGCTGAAAGGGTATCATTAAGGTTTAAAAGGCTTGGGGCATTCAGATAGGACAAGTGCCTGGAGGTATATAAGGCAAAGGTATATTCCATGATTTTGTATCGCAGCAAAATCTGGAGTAGTTTGAACTGCCATGTTCTGGAGGGGTCGCAACACATTCCTGTGCCAAATAGCATTTCTATCTACAGGGACACCTGGTACCGCATTTTTATTGAATCTTTTCCAAAAACAATACATAGCTATAGATCACCAACAAGAAACAACTTCAAGATCCAGTGGTGTGAGGGGGCGGGTTAGATCATCCACCCATCGGGGATCAGTCATGATCCCCTTCACTCGGATGTAGTCAGAAATCGAGATCAGTACATCTCCTAGGGTCTCCACTAGACTATCAGTCGATAAATACACCCTGCGGAACAGTTGAGCCGCCCGCTCAAGCCTCCCATCCGACCATCTGGGTCCCACGGAGATTTCTCTCGCCCAACTCAAACGGGGGAGACCACACCGAGGACCGAGGTCAGGGCCAGGAAGAAAGATTTTTATTTGCCTCATTATTTCTCCAAAGCGACCACAATACCGACAGAATGGGGTGCCTTCGAATTGGAGGATTTATATCCACGGCCCACAGGAGATCTCTAACTTTTCTAGGGTGCACCTGGGTGTCCTCAATGTATGACCAATTGGTCCTCATCTCGTCTCTAGAGTGATCCAGGAACACTCTAAACTGAGCTGCCTTATGATAGAGTCGGAAGTCGGGTAGGCCAAATCCACCATGCGATCTAGGGAGGGTTAGAGTCCCATGCCCAACCCTTGGTTTTTTCCCTTTCCAAATAAATCGGAGGACCTCCGAGTGGAGGGACCTAAAGAATGAGTCTGGAATAATGATAGGGAGAGAGGAGAAAAGATAAAGCAGCCGAAGAAGTATAGTCATCTTAACTGACACCATCCGGCCAAACCAAGTGAGTGTGAGGGGGGACCAGCGCCGGACATCTCAGGCTGTAACGCTCACCTGATTCCCGTAGAGGCGCCGCTCTTGACTGGGCATATACCGTATCTTCAAAGGTGATGTGTAACACACGGCTGGCTCTTTGGGCTGGACCTCTGTGCACTGTATGTCTGACTCGAAGGGTAAGATGTCTGCAGATAGAAAATATGGGATTAAGGAACTGGGTTATTGAATGTCTCTCTCTTCTTCCCTTTCTCTTCTCCTGTAGAACCCCAAAGGTTAACGCTCTCACCTTAGGTAAGTGAACGCCGTGCTCTCCATCTGCCTCGGGGCAGGGTGCTGTAACCAGTTTCTTCACTGGATAAGGGGAGCAGGCCTCTTGACTTCAGAGGACTGCTGTCCGTCGTTTACTGCATGAACGGTAAGTTTCGAGTAATTCTAATGTCTTTAAAGTCTTTAGTAATGATGTTTCTTGTTTTGCAGGGTTCCGGCGATGGCGGATGACGGGCTGAAGTGAGTTGAAGATGGAGCCCGTGTGATGAATAGAAGCGCCTGGAAGCACGTAAGTAAGCGCTTGTTGCCTGCTTCACGATGCGCTCTAACTGTCTTTTTATTTTGCAGGTACAAGTTCGGAGCGGCTGCAGGGTGCCGGAATACCCACTGGGTTAGATGTGGAAAGGAGTAATGGCACGTGAGTATTAAAGTTCCCCAATGTCTTTAAACGCACCTTGTTTTGTCTTTCAGATGCGGGATGCAGCGCCGAAGGCCTCCGGAGCGTGCGAAGAGTTGGTAAGCTTTTGTCTTTCAGATGCCGGAATGCAGTGTGAAGACCTCCAGAGAGCACGAAGAGTAGGTAAGCCTTTGTCTTTCAGATGCCGGAATGCAGCGCGAGGCGTTGGTGACAGCCGATGGACCAGGTAAGTGAAGAGCTGTCACTGAAGACCGTAATGCTAACCTGTTCTTTCTTGTCTTTATAGGTGTTGCTGAAGACTGGATTCAGGATGGTAAGCCTTTTTCCTTAGGCCCAGGATCAGATGCAGAAGACACAATGAGCGTTCTGCTGCAGAGGATGCAGAATAACGCAAAGCAAGATTCATCCATCGGGTGTGGTTTAAATCGCCTCCTGTAGTGCTTAGGTGTCTCCTTCCACAGCCACGCCTAGGTAAGAAAAGAGTTCCTGCTTTCCAGAAGAGTTCCAGTGTTCTGAATCTAGGGAGTGGCTCCTGCCCCACCCAACAGGAAAAGTAGTTCCAAACAGAAGAGGATCAGAGGCTCAACTGGCAGGCAAGTAAGCAGCATGGTCTGCTGCAGGTAAGTCCACCCAAGCATTATGAGCCCGGCGCTTCCAGCGCTGGGACTGGGCATATTTATGAGCCTGGTGCCACTGGCGCCAGGACTGGGTCCAAAAGGTCCCAATTGGGACTGGTTGGCACTCGGAACCTGGGTTATGGATCTGCTTCCAAGGGAGTTGGGAAAACCCTGACCTTTTGGAAGCAGAGATCATGACACAGGCGTTCAGGTTTGTGCTAGAACAGGAGGGAAATTGACGTCAAAGAGGCGAGTCCGGTCTCTCGGGAGCAGCACTCCCAAGTAGGGGATAACCGCCTGCTCAATGCTAACTCCCTCCCATGAGTCCCCCCCCCACCTCTGAGTCAGCATTGCCCATAGGCATCAAACACGATTTGGGCAAGTTAATTTTCAACCCAGAGAATGATCCGAAGACGCAAATCAGGGTAAGCAGGTTAGGGAGCGATTGTCAGAGATTGGTCATGTAGGTTAGGACGTCGTCTGCCTGCTCTAACCAAACACAACCACAACAAACCGCACAAACTTCACTACAACAAAACAAACCTCAAATAGACTCGCACAACAGCACATGACGTCTACTGAACCGGAAAACACCCAGCAAATAGTGTTAACCGTGTTGAGGCTGCCAACAGCACATCACTGTTCTCTTGCACTTTTCCTGCTTACTTCAACTAGCTCACCCCCCCTCCCCTTTTCAGAGCCACCAGAGCGCCAGGGGACCACTCCGGTGGTGATAGTGCGCAGTACAAATAACCTTTAACATTAACATCTCTACCCCGTGTCCAGAATCGACCCGACTTGTTTCACCTATAATCGGACAACCCGCTCTGGATGTTGAGAACAGCGCAGGATGCGCTCTTGTTGTTTGAAAATTATGTGTCGTCTACGTTTGCACCTCGGTTTGAAAATATAAAGATAAAAGTCAAGACGCATACAATTCTGTTGGAGGCAATTGTTAGAAAGCTGGACAATGCAACCCATGAGGCTGAATTTAAATCCTTGTTACATCTAGAAAAGGATACTGTGTGATCCGACTTATCCCAGGCCATACTGATGCTCCAACAAGTTCCAGGGCCTTAACAGTGTTATGGGGATTCCAATGTTGATGATACTAACATACACAACACTTCTATAATAATATCTGATTTGAGAGTAATAACACCTGAGGGGGTCACTGTCCCCACAAAGAGAATTGTTAATGGTGGGAGTAGGTGTGGCCCAAAACTGAGCAGCTCCTATGGACCTGTTAATACACGGATGGGGTAATTGTCGGGGCACACCAAAGGTGATGACAGCGGCTAGTGTTTTGAGGAGTGAAAAGGGTGCGGAAACTTTAATGCAAAATGATAATCAATGTGAACCCAGAGGAAAACCTATTGAAGTCAGAAATCGTTTGGTTGGCCCTGTAAGGAAGATATGGTATCAACAGTAAGACAGACAAGTGACTACAGTTCAAGGGTGTTTATTGAACTCTCGCAAGGTGTGATAAACACCTAGCTAAACCTAATTCTACGGATGGGAGCAAGCTACAACCATCAAATAAGAATAATGCAGTCCTAGTGGAGTCTTGTCAAAATAAAAGGACCTATATTTAAAAAAAAAAAAAAAGGCCTATACTAAAATTTAAAAAAAGAAGAAAACTATTGCCAATCCTTACTGCTAATTTACTAATGGTGTGGGGTAGTGTTCATGAAAAAGAAAGAACTGTTCAAAAAATGAAATGTCACGATGTTCGGGCAGTGGGCCTCCCTTCCCCACGTTTTCAGCACGGGGCAAGGCGGTTCACTCGAGCAAAGTACACAATTTGGCTTCTGCAGCACAAGGATACATTTCCATTACCAGCATCAGGACCTTCTGTAACCAAGTCTCTTTACTTCATAAAGGTCTCTTGACTCCGAGAGCCAGATGTACAAACAAATACCTAACAGACACCTTCAGGATTCTCACAGCCCAGACAAAAAGAGACATGAGCCTCTCCCCTATAGCCTTGCATTGGAACAATATGGATTGGACAGTGAGCCCCTTATATTGAATCCTTCATGCATTTTAGCAGTGTTTTCAGAGGTTGCTAATCTGAAGGCCATATCGACAAAAGATATTGACATGGTGAAGTTCTTTTATCCTGAACAGACGGACTGTAATAGTTGATATGGCATCCATACTCATAATGGAGAACATCCTCAGAGAATTGGGCCCACTGAAGACGATGGGTTTTCAGGTAAAAAGTGGACTCTGAATTATATGATGTAATGCGTGTTACCGACCTATTAACAAACACCAACCGTTCACACAACGCTAATGCAATAGTCCCCAGGTGTCTCACAGGGAGAGGGGCAGTGGACGCCTTGACGGGGGACTTGCCCCTCCATGGCGTCTAGGGATTGGTCTTGGCTGTGCGGGGCGTTGGTTATGAATTATTGAAATACAATTCAAAACTGCTCTATATCGTCTTGGAATACACATGGTCACTCACATCTTTTCACAGATCCTTTGTTGGGGTCAATGTTGAAGGACCACTTAATTATGTTATTCCAAGAACCTTGGCTCCTCATGTCCAACCTTTGACGGGAATATAATCCACCTCCAAGCAGCAGTTAAGGGGGTTGTGGGGCACCCAGTGGGAGGCTTAATGTGTGCTATCAAATCATACCCCATGTTTTTTTTAATATCAGAGGGTCTGATTTGCAGGGGGGGACCGAATCAATCGAACTGTGCCTCTCTGGCCCAGGCACCAGGAAGCTTTTGTTACTAATTTTTTATTTTACAACTTAGGTGCAGTGAAGTTAAGGTCTTACCTTGTAAACATAAGTGACTGAAACCAACTGAAAATCACAAAACATGGGGGCTATGTTCTTGTTGCAGGCAATATAAATTCCCTATGCTTAGGAGAGGTGGATAACAACTTCATGTGTGAAGATAATGAGAGTTATTGTGTCCCAAGAACCATAAAAGAGAAAAATGGTCTCTTGCGGTGGGAGTCTATGCACGCTCTTGTTCTGTCTAAATTGAACGAGAACATCAATGGTGATATCCCAGGGAAGTTCACATGGCATAGGGGTACCAGTGTATTGATTATTGATTACATCTTTACCGATCTACTGATGTTTGCCGGTAAATCTCGATTTATCACTGGAGTGATCATGGTTTGTAAATATTAATGTGGACTTTGGGCTATTAGTTGAAGCCCCATGTGGGCCAAAAAACCTATTGATTAATTCAGGGGGAACTGCATAACATGCAACAGGGGGACCATCTTGAAATACAATGACTCTAGTTGAGACATTTAATAAAACAACTTTTGAATGGAAAAGGTCTACATTCTCACTAAATAACTGAGAAATCCTTGGTTGAAAGACAGAAGAGCATTTTGAGTGGCAACAGCCCCCCAAACCCCCAAATAAAACGGACGATTAGGCCTTTTAAATACTCCCATGTACGATGTTAAGGTAGTTAACACCAAATTTATGAGGCAAAGAATTAAAGATATTCTAAAGGGCAATATTGTGGTGACTGATCCAGATAAGGAGTAAAGGCATCTTCAACAACAGAACTGGTGTAAACAGCAAGCCAGACTGAAACAAAATGACGCGGAACTCATGTTAAAACTGTTAAGATACAATGAAGTCAGCAACTTTAGTAGGGTTATAAACTCAATGCAAGGTTGCCAAGCGCGATAGTACAGTCAAACGCTTTAGAGGAAGATGCTTGGGTCAGACACTATGAGTTCCTCTTTCTATCGAAAACAGTGATCTTCTCCCTGTGCTAGATCGATTGGGGGGGATGAGGGCTCGGACAGTGTACTTCAAATTGACCCGCAGCTAGTAGAGGATATTATTTTGAAATCTAGTAATTCAAGAGCCATGGGTATGAAAAATTTATCAAATCTGTTATTAAAAATTAACCACGCTCTTTAGGCCTCTATTCTTACACCTCTCTTTAAAGACATAATTGAAAAGGCCAGTTACCCACCTTTATGGCGTATATTACATATTACGGATTGATAAAAAGAAGGGTCCAACATCAGACCCCTACTGTTTTCGTCTGATGCCTTTGTTGGATGCTGACAGATTTATGCTAGTATACGGCTCTGACATTTTGAGGAGTGGGCTTTAGTCAATGGGAGAACCCAGAAAGAACCAACAGGATTGAGAAAAATACACACCACTAGTTTAAACAGCTTTGTCCTGAAATGTTTTCAGGAAAAGGTTCGTAATGGTTTATACAAAAAAGTCCATGCAGGATCTATAGACCTCAGTTTTGCTTTCAACCTAGTGAACAGGAACAAGCTGTGGAACAAATTAATGGACTGCGGTATTCCCTCAAATCTGCCTGGACTTATAGTAGAGCTGCATGAGCAGGTCTGAGTTAGATTAGATCAACAAGTTACCCTTTCCAGGGCCATTAAAACTTTTACAGGATTGAAGCAGGAGTGCCTATCTGCCCCCTGCCTCTTTAATCTCCATGTGTCTCATGTAGGAGATTACCTGAAAGGCAAATTGTTGCTCGCCAAAGATTGATAACGCATATAACATACCTATCATACGCAGCCAATTTTCTGCTTTTTGATTTGAAATTCCCCCTCCCCCCCTAGGTTTGCAGAGACGGATCACAGCGTTTGCTGAATATGCAGTTGCTAATTCCCTAAAAAATGTACGTCTCCAAGACCAAGATTATAACTATAGCCAAGCGAGGTGGCAGGAAATCCTTCTCTTGATATTTGAATTCAGAGGCTTTGGAAGCAGTAGGGAGTATTGTTTAACTGGGTTTTCCCAACCTAGGTAGCCACTGCAAAAGGCAATACTTAGATCGGTTAATGAATAAAACCTCTTATGGCGGCACAGATGCTGAAAATAAAACTTAAACACTGCAGATACTCATCGATTCCCTTGCTCAAATTCTATGAAGGCAAAAAGTGGTGCCCAAACCTACCTATGGTATAGAAGTGTTACAACCTTGGGCATTAAACTCTGCACAAAATAGAAAGTTACATCTAACGCAAAGTTCTAGAAGTGCTAAATGCAGTACCCACTGTCTCTGTTATTACTGAACTGGGAGTCAATACATTGCACTTTAGAGCCAAAGTATCGCCATCTTCTATACAGATTTCTAAATCCCCCTTGGGACCCACTGTATATGAACCTTGCAGAGGGAATACGTCAAGGAAAGGATTTGGAACTGAACGCATTTGCAGGATATTGCAACATGGTCCAGAGGGACGTTGGGCGATCAGTATCAGACCTACAGATCAATCCTGCTGGGATAAAGAACGCAGTGCAGCACGGCGACTGGATTAAAACTACACAGGGATGTCACGGATTTAAATCCATGAGGCATTTGCAGTTCGACCATATGAAATTGCATACACTGGCATTCCATCTTAATTTTTTTCCATGTCCCAATGCAAACCTTTAGCTTTAGATGGAATTTATTTATAATGGGAGAAATAATCAGACGCCGTAACCCAGGTTTAACGGATGTGTGGCGCTGCAGGTCTTGTCATAACACAAAAGAGCAAGAAACCTTAAAACAACTTGTAATTTACTGTCCATCATTATGTCCACCCGGGTGTCCATATTTAAGAAATGTGCGTACACTCAGTCATTTATTTAACCCCTTAAGATTCCCTCCAGGGTGCCAAAGACGAGATAGCTCGTCCTTTTTGGCACTCTGTTTTCTCGACAAAAACGGTACCTCACATGTGTGGGTGCACCTACCGGGGGCGCAAAAGGAAAAGGGTAACCCGCTGGTAACCCAAGCCTTTCGCCACAGCACATTTTGTTCATGTGGGCAACCTACAGATTTGGGCCTAGGGTGTCAAAGCCAGCATTGAAAACAGGGAACCCCATGCATTTCTGAAAAGAGGACACCCGTGGGAATCCACAGAGGTCTGACTTGCGGAAATCGGCCCAGAATATACCCAGAACCTCTGGCAAAGTCCAAATTTGGGGGTAAAAAACACAATTTCCAGACATTTCACTCTGCTCACCCACTGAAACACGCCGCCAACAACAGAAGTCATACCTTCCAGCGTTCCCACAGGTGTCCCAACGAAAACGGTACCTCACATGTGTGGGTTCACCAATCTAGCCGCAGAAGGAAAAGGCTAACCCACTGGTAACCACAAAAGGGTTTGGGGAGATAACCTACAGATTTGGGCCTAGGGTGTCCAAGCCACCAAGGAAAACTGTGAACCCCATGCATTTCTGAAAAGAGGGCACCAGTGGGAATCCACAGAGGATCAACTTGCGCGAAGCGGACCTGAATGTTTTACCCAGAACCCCCGACAAAGTGAAAAAAGTATGTTTTCTGGCACATTTCACACTTTGCCGGGGCTTCTGGGTAATAAAGTCTGGGCCGATTTGCGCAAATCATACCTCTGTGGATTCCCACAGGTGTCCTCTTTTTGGAAATGCATGGGGTTCCCGGTTTTCCTTGGTGGCTTGGACACCTGAGGCCCATATCTGTATGGTGTGCCCGTCTGCATAAAGTGTGAAATTCAGGTGTCAAAACGACCTGTGTTTTAGGCTTTCCGCTTGGCGCCCAGGTAGGTGCACCCACACATGTGATGTACCGTTTTCATCGGGACACCTGTGGGAACGCGGGATGGTATAACATTTGCTGTGTTTGTGTGGTTTTCATAACGTTTTGACCCATTTGCTGGTTCCCTTTGTCACACAACCCTTTCATTTCCCAAATATGCCCTAGATTTAGTCGCTGCTTTAGGCACCATACACTTTTGTAACCTGCACAAGTCACCTACCCTTGGAAAGGTCTGCCTGTACTCTTTCAAAAAACGTATGCTTGCCGTTCCTCACCACATTGGTTTTCCTGATTTACACATGCTAAGTGCGTCTGTTCAGGCCATAGGCATAAAACTCCTGTGTACCATGGCTCAGTGTTTGACTTGTGGTATTGCTTGTTTTGTAAAACACTACAAAAAATGTGCGCTTTCCTAACTGCAAGAGTCGGGGGAATGTAGCGGAGCATTGCTTTTCTCAAAATTCATAGAAGCCATTGCCGTGCCAAGCCAACCATGTCCACCACAACTTTTTTTAGGTCATTTTACTGCTTTTACCACAATCTATGTCATTTTCCCCTACCTAGTTGTTGCTCAACCTACGCAAATCACCCCTTCCTAAACTTGGAATTTTGTCTACTTTTCAGAAATATATGCCTTTCTGTCATCCAATTCGGCTTTCCTACCCTTTTCTTCCATTCCGTCCATGCATGCCCAAATGGCAAAAATTGCCAAAATCGCCTACCTCTCACAAAACCATTTCAACCTGTTCTTGAAAACCAGGAAATTGGGGAATTCAGCACAGCAAACCATTTGTTCCTAGTTCTTACAAGGAAAAAACCACAGGCTTCTTTGTACGTCTTTTTATTGGATTTTTTTGAAAAAACACAATATTTTCACCATTTTTGCTTATTTTCTCTCAGCCCCCTACAGCAACCTAGGATTCCTGGGTGGCGTTACGACCGCCTCCATGTGGGGGGAAAAGGAGCCAAATTTGGATGAGATATATCATGTAACAAAAATGTTACAAGCCATTGAAATGCCACATACCGAAATCACCAAAAAAGGCCTTGGCACTGAGGGGGAAATACCCATGGCACTTAAATGGTTAAAGTGAATACTAATGGCAGAGATGTTTGATAGGGAACGCGGTTTCATGGTCTTTGATGACGATTTGTTTTAAAAGAATTCTAAATCGGAGTAAGAAAAGTATTTAGCTATGCGTATGAAAGCTGCTTTGGGATTTTACATGTGGTAATTTGTTTTAATTTTAATATTGGGACGCATCATAAAATGCTTCTTTTTAGTGATATTGTCACATCTGTTTGCCAGTATCTTTTTAGTTGAGATGTTTGTTTTTTTTCCATTCTTTTTTTTTCTTTTATGATTTAAATTCGTGTTATGTAAAATGTTTTAATATGCTTTTGATTTGTTAAAGCAAAAATAATGTTACGTTAAATGTTTTTGTTAAGGTTGAAATGTTTTCAACCAAGATAGAATAAAACATAAAAAGAATATATCAAGCAATTTCAGATACGATGCTTGCCCCTTTCAGGTTTCTCAGGGACCCGTAACCTTGCCAACTTCCCCAACTTTAATTCAAAGTGTTTGCCCTTGTGAATCAGAACAAAAAAGATGTGCTTGCCCTTAGGGTTTCTCAGGTTCCCGTAACCTTGTAGGCTTCCCCAGCCTCACTTCACAGTATCTGTACCGCTCAGCAGTGGTCTCTGTGGGAGCGTTTGCTTCCCTAGTGCTGCTTCTCTCGGCAGGTAAAGTCCTTTGGGCATGGGGATTCTGGCTCGGCATCAGTTGCTAAGCCCCAGGCCTACCATGGCATTCTCGTGGTTGCGCCACCAGAGGAAACTGGTGCTTCCCAATCTCTGCCTCTCCCTCCGACCCTGGCTTCTCGGCCGGATGGTACACCGGCCTTCCAGCGTATGGCTAGTGTTGGGCTTGTTCTCTACACCATCGCCATCTCTGCGGTCTAGCATAGCTCCGCCTCTCCAGCAAATCTTCCCCATTTTGATACGCCTCTGCCTAGGATTCAGTCTCCTCCCAGGGCAGGAGATTCCCCACCGTTCCTCGAGTGCTTAGGTACACATCACTGTAAAAAGGAGTGTGTCTTCCCTGGAATGTGGCACTCAGACAGAACCCATCATTACTTGAAGTTAGAGTTGGAGGAAATGTCACTATTCAGTGAAACCAAAGCAATATCGCAAATACAAGGGTTTTCCTGAGTTTCTTTGACTGTGGAATTCTGGAAAGATCTAGCATTACCTGAAACTAAAGAGTTAGAGGAACTGTCACTGGTGGTTTCAAAAGAGAAGTTTTCAAAACCGAAGTAACAACAGTTTTTCCAATTCCCATGTGGGCCGATAATGTTCTCTGGACCGGGAGTTCCTTGTCAGAATGAGGAGTTGTTGTCCCCATGAGGGGGAGTCACTCCCAGTGAGGTCCCACACCTAGACAGGGTTCGACTGACCAGCTCTACCGTGGGCTACCTCGCCAGAACAGTTGCTGTTACACGTTCATGTCCTGAACTCTGCTGGTCGCCAGCTTGTTCAACAAGTCACCTTTCTCCTCGAATTCCAGCTTCCTACTCAAGGCAACCTGTCCTGGAGCAGCTGTTGTGACCGCAACTGGATGGATGCCTGTCGTCGCCCGAAAAATTTAGTCGCTGGAACTCTCCTTTCTCCATCCTGTGAAGGTTCCTGAAGAGCTTTGCATCGTTGAAATCTGCATTTCTTCGCCATCAAGGATTGCAACTTACAGTTGCACGAGACCGAAGAATCGAGCAAACCGCAACTCCTGGGCACCCATCACCTGGATAAAGGGCTTAAGATCGAGCCTCCAGCAACCCCAGAGGAGAAAACGTAACCAAATTATTGAACTTTGTAATCGTTTGAAACTAATCATCACCATAAGCTCAATGCAACTTTTTGAAAGAGAATACTTACCTGCGAGAAACACTGTGCTGGACCCTGTGACTTTTGGTCACAAGGCACCATTCATCTTAGGGTTTGGACTTCTAAAGTTAGGATATTGTACTTGTGACGGATTCCCATCATTTATTGCAACTGCATTACTTACCTGCTTTGCTTGATTAAGTTGTTTAATGTCTACTAAGTGACCCTAATGGCGATTGTGTATATATATGCATCAGATTGTTGTGTGATAGCACTACCTGCTAGTTTCATTTTTCAGTGTGTTCCAAAAGCATAAAATATTTTTATAACTGTATAAATTGAATTGTGTGATACTCTGTGCGGGCTTGTTGAGGGCCCCTGACGCCACTCGCACTAATCCTTCACTGCTCATCCACGTACCTGACTGGGGTTTAGCTAACCTCTCAGAGCTCCTAGTTACGATGAACAAGGAGCTCTGAGAGGTTAGCCAGGCCAGATTCTAGAAATCCATCTCAACACCAATCAATTTAGCATAAGGAGAAATGATTACACTTTGAAATGTGGCACTGTCTCATACATACAATTAGCCATGCATGTGATTTAAGAGAGACACATTGCATGGTTTCTACTTTCAAATATACCCTCAAAATACAAAGGGCCTCATTGATAATCCGATTACAATTTCTTCAACACCGTAACACACTACTTTAACAAAATAACCGGATTGGCTATTGCAAGAGTAGCTGGATAAGTCGATTCAACTGAAAATATTAGTACCCAATACAATTGCTTTACAGACACCAGCGGATATAAAAATCATTACTTACGAAATTTCCTCAAAGACCTTCACTCGCTCACATCCCTCTGGAGGTTCTCGTTTGAACATGTAGCTGTTGTTTGGTTTGGGAGAGGAGGCATACTTGGGCAAAGGTGAGCTACTCCCACTGTCTGAAATCGTAAAGCATTTGTCTTACTAGTGGTCGACAGTCTGTGCATGTAATTCGATATTCCATACAAATGGCAATTTCATTAATCTTTCTATCATTTCCACTTACGTCTGATGAAACACTAACCACTGATAAAGCAACTGCACTATGTGCATTTTGTTTTTCATCCTGCATATTACATGATACTGATTTTTAACACAAGTTGATGTCAAACTGGCTCAATGAACCATAGCCTTCAAAAAGCATTCTTCTGATGTTAAGCAAGCAATCGACACATGTTGGAGGGAATAAAATGCTGAATTGTTTGCAAGACAGGAATAACGCTGCAAAAAGTTTAAACACCATTGATTGGAAAAGATGCAGTGTAGCTGCAAATTAGAGCAACACATTGAATGTTCAATATTTTATACATGCCCCTGCTTTCCAACTGAAATAAGGTCTGCATTCCTGTGAAACTGGTGAATGGATGTGTGGCAGATGTGAGGCGCAGAGAAATGAGAAGGTGGGGGTGACGAGGGAGGCAGGTTTTAAGAATATACAGCAGGTATGCAGCAATAGAACCCTTGAAAGAAAATGGTTATATGCCAGTCTAGCAGCGCAATGATGAAGAACATGGACTGGGTTTCCGATGGAACCGAAGGTACATGAAGTAAAGAATACCATTTTATTCCTGGCAGATGAAGGTAGTTTAATCGCATCGATTTACAGAGGATGTATAAAGAAACAGTATGTATTCATAAAGCACGTAGTAAATGTGAAGACGACTTGCGAAGTCCATTGGAAGACAGTGTTCCTGAAGACCCTTTCCCATTCATTAAATAAGTAAAGCGGAACAGGAGGTTTAAACTGATCCACTTTAATTGCCTGATGCGTGCACACATCCCACCAGTACTGGTACATAAAATGTGTGCACAAGTGGACGGTAAGTGTCCTAAACATTCAAAGCCTTTGGCCACCTTTATCCAGATGTGGTGGGAATGTTAAGTAGTGCAGGCGTTCTGGCGAGACTAGAGCGATTTGGACACATTGATTAAGGTACATTTGCTGGGTTTTATAACAATTAGGATGGGAAACACTATACAATACGTTTATATTCTCGCTGTGGATATGGTCAAGGGAGATGGTTAACGGCAGAAAGACGTAAGCAGGAAGACAACAGATAATGAACAAGAAGGTATAGACTCCATATGGAATACATATATAGACGCTGTTAAGCCCTAATAGTGAACACTGAGCTGTGGGGGAGTGTGAAATAAGAACGGAGGGGAGATAAACGAATGATGAATGCAAGTTTGGGGAGTGTAGAAGGGGAGCAGACACTGCATGTTAACTAAAAGGCATGTGTTGAAACACCAAGTGTCAAGGTAAGTAAGGAGTACTAGAAGCATCAATAAAAGGCGTGTGTTCAGAACGTTGTACTGGGGTTATTCATGTTTGTTATTGTTAATGGTATTTGGCATGAATTTTGTTAATGTTGAATATAATATGTACGTATTGGATGGAAACACAGAACTAAATAAAAAAATTAAAAAATGCATCGTATCTACCAACCAAGTAACATTCAAATGAATGCACTTTTCACTGCCAATCTACTGTAATGTCAGTTTTGTCATTGAAAATGTGTATTGCTTAATTGTCAGAGCTGTAGGCATCACGTCGAGTGAATTGCCATTTCAAAGAAAGGTGATTATTAAACACGATGCAAAAAGAGCTCCCATCCACTATTTAGGAGCAAGCTTATTGAATTTCTCACATTCACAGATTTCCACTGAGCAAACAATACCCACTGTTAAGTGGGTCGTATAGAAGAGGGAACACCACAAGTAGAACAAGGTTCATTAAGAGCAGGATAAAGCACAAGGCAACACAACCTTCCAAACTTCATCAGAAGCAATTGCCATCCCCATCCTGAACTTTTTCATGCACCAAGACTTTTCTACAAACCACCCAGGCGCACGCTAATCTCAAACTCATCTAAACGGCAATGCCCAAAGTGTCAGCATGATAGGCCATTGGGGGCCAGTTGAATAAATGAGTGCACCATGCATCTGGTAGTTTGACCAATGCTACTAACCCAATATGCTTTAAAACCTACCTGCTACTATAGATGTTCCCAACATTGTCCACAAATTGCTGCTCGAACAGGTTGCAAAATACAGTTCATGAAGGTTGGCCCCTTTTTTTGGTGCACTAGCCAATTTTAAGTCTGTCAGAAGATGGCACACGCATACATCGTTCACCTGAGCTATAAAAACATACAATCAACCATGGCAGGATTCCCAATATCTCTCAGACACACACCAAGGTCACAACACACATCCTTATTGAAACCTAAAAGTAGCCATTTGTAATGGATCTCAATCATTGAAGTCAGTCCATCCTCCCAACCCTTAAGTGCTCAAAATGGTATTGCACGTTAACGGCCGTATTAGCTCTTGCACTGGTAGTCCGTGTTCTGCCACCCTTCATTTAGCCTTGAGAGCCCCACACCAACAAGGAAAGACCTCCCCCCACTTCCTGCCCACCAGCTTCCAATCCACAGTCATTTTCCTCTATGTTCATGTCTTAAAGGGTGTTCTTACTACCCTGAGAGGGGTAGTGGCGGGTTGTTTGGAAGAAAAAGGGATAGAGCCTATTGCTATAGTAATCACTACAGTGACTTCTGTCCCTTATAGTTAAGCACTGTCCTGCCACCCTCCAGACAAGTATGATAGTTTACCCACAAATTCACTGGATAAGAAAGGGTGGGTATCCACTAATATCTATCAACCAAACAGGGTATTTAATCATGGCTCGGCCACACTGTGCATCAGCTTGAGCTCAGGTCCAAAGCACACCTCTTGCAAAGCACATGTGAAGCCATCCATGTTGCTGCAGACTTCCAAGGGTACCTAGCAATGGAAGCCCCGGAAACTTATTTTGCTTGTACAGCGCGAGCATGCAAGCAGAATGAGTAGCCATACCCCCCTCCAAGGTGTATTCAAGAAGGCCCTATCCAGAAGACCCTTGGAAGCCCTCCCTGCTACTTTGAAGGGGATGGGGGAGAATCCCCCAAATAAAGATATATCAGAACATCCTTTTATGCTCTCCAGGTATAACTTTAGTTCCCTTCCTACATCTAGCGATGTAGCCATGAGGTCCAGGAGTTCAAAAAGGTCACAGATCCATTACGAGATGTCAAGACGACACAGGTCAGATTACTGCACCCAATCCCCCAGCTTGTTCCCAGAACAGTAACGTCTATGAGGATTAATAATGTTCTGTTCCACACACGGTAGGGGAAGGTCGGTGGGTGTTTAGGAAAATTTGGATGTAAAATGCTGTGAGAAAGAGCATTCTGGACCCACCACGGGGAAAACACTCAGTGCTAGTGTTGAAACACTTGCTGCAATGTCAAACCTTTTCTTCCTTGTAAACACCCAGAGACCTGGCTGCACCCCAGATGTGCCAATAAAGATCCTCTGACATAGCCAGGGTGGACTGGGAAATCTTGAGTCCTATGGGGAGGCACCCGCCATCTAAGAGGGTGAAGTACTCAATAGCCAGTCAAAGTACAAATCGCTATGCAACACCCTACAGATGACATCTCAGTCTAGTTCACCCTCTATTTTTTTTTTATTTTTTTATTTCATTTAGTTTTTACAAACTTTTCGAAATGTATAACTATAAGAACACATTACGTGTACGAGACAAGGAAAAAAAAAAAATCTTAACAAGACAAAAAACTATATAGGATAAAAGAACTAACATTTCCAATTTTTTTTTTTTTTCCTTTTTTTTTCTCTTTTCTCTCTTCTCATTCTTTCACTTTCTTCTGTCAATCGATGACTTCACCTATATTTGTGGCGGCTCTTCGTCAGCTGATTCTATTGGATTGGTCTCTAAACATTTTTGGATTTGATCTAGAAATCTCATTGTGGCGATCCTTAGGGTTTTGCTCTCGCCAGTGTATAGATGCCTCCACCATTCTTCTGCATTGTATGTCAGAACTCGGTTCCTCTCACGCCTTAAGCATAGTTCGCGCTGATCCTTTAATTCAGCACAAAACAATATCAGATGCTTTAGGGTTTCGTCATCTCTAGCACACAACCTGCACTTGGAGTTACTTGTTTCAATTGACCTTCTCCAAATTAGAACTTCTTTCGTTTTGAAGATGTTTAATGTTTAATCTGAACTTCAGGTATAATTTTCTTAGTCGTTTGCACGGTGATAGCATTAAATAGTTTGCAAGGTGATAGCATTAAATAGAGTTCACCCTCTTTAAGGGAGCATTCGTCAGGCATCTGTTGAATCAGCACAGGTTAAAGATTAGACTCTACCTTCCCATATTCTTGTCCACAGCAAACACCAGCAAGAACAAGCCCATGCCCGCTTGGTGGCACCCTTCTCCACCTGGACATGAAATGTGGCCATAAACAGTAGAAACGAACTTCTACGAGGGAAAGGAAGAGGGAGAGAAGGAAGAGAAAGGCAGCTGCCAGAGACCACTATTCAGTGGAGCCACTGGTCCCTCAAGACCACTCTCCGAACATGGAGCAAATTGGTGACTGCCCTCAGACCAGTAGGGAATGTTCAGTGACTCCGGTCAGGCCCCCATCACATTTACTTCTCTTTGACAAGGCCACCCAAGCCTGGGAACGTAGTTAATGTCTGCTGCTAGAATGCTAGAATCAATCTTAGGAGAAAAAGCCCCAACAGGCTACTAAAATAATGGGGGCTTACTGTTTATAAGCAGAAACTTATCCTCCTTGAATAACTTCTGTTCATCAAATCAAGTCAAAACAGCAACCAGCTCCACCCCGACCCCAAGAGCACGAGAGTCAAACAGAGGTTGCAGCACCTCGCGTAACTAGACGGACCTCTTCTACACCCAGGTTCATTCCGCTTGCGGCCATATCCAAATGGTGGAAGGTCAAGTTGAGCATGGGAAGCAAGAACTGCTTTGCATCTCGCAGTTTGGCAGTTAGTCGCTCATGTTTGTCGGGGGTAGGTGGGGAAGGGGGAGGAGCATGAGGGTGTAGTCAAAAATACTCCAGCTTCTTAGGCAACCATGGAAACAAGTCCATGAAGGAGAAATCTCCACTGCCTTCGACACAATCTCACATAGCACACAAAAGACCACACGCCCAGGAAAGGTAATAACCCTGTCCTCATCACCACCACCCTAATCACCCTTCAACACAGATCTCCAATACAGCTCAACTGGTTGGACCATCTGCCAATCTGGACATTAGTCACACCACCCTTTAGGGAGTTGAAAACTAACCCCGCATCTAGCAAATGGAGCATGTAAGTTAGAATGTGGGAAGGAGTACATTTTATCGGGATGATTTGTTTAGACTGGCACCAAATTACGAATCTTCTCCATTTGTCAAAGTAAGTGTCTAGTATTTGGTTTTCTTAATTCTTTCAAGATATCCATGCATCTCTGTGGCAGGTTAAGATGTCCGAACTCTGACTCCAGGAGCCATGCTGCCAAGTTCATTGAGTGAGGCTGCAGGGGTGCACTGTTAGTCCCTCGTGCTGTGTGAGTAGATTGTACGGGCACAGGAGTTTGATGGGATCGCACATCGCCAGTTTGCGTAGATGTGGATACCATGGTTGTCTTGCCCACATAGGAGCAACTAGGATAAGCGTCATCGGTTCCATGTGGATCTTGTTCACCACTTTCCTCATGAGAGGTGTTGGGGGAAAAGCATAAGCAAATTTCACTGACCAGTTCATCCATAGGGCGTTCCCCTTGGAGCCTGGCTGGGGGAACCAAGACGCAAAGTCTGGGCATTAACTGTTTTCGCTTGTAGCGAACAAGTCTTTTGTGGGGAAACCCCCATAGAGAGAAGAGGTGTTCTACGACTCTTCCATGTAGACACCACTCGTGTTCTTCTGGTAGGGGATCTCTGTTCAATCAGTCTGCTAGAGAGTTGAGTTCCCCTGGAACATGCTATGACGATAGGAACATCTTCCGTTTGAGTGCCCATTTCCAAATTTGCTGCGCAAGCCTGGTCAGATTTGGAGAACGTGTGCCCCCTGCTCCCCCGTTTGTTGATCTTAAACATCGCTGTAGTGATGTCTGTCAGGACATGCCCTGATTAGTTGTTTAAATGGGATTTGAATGACCGAAGGGCTTTGAATACTGGCAGAAGTTGTAGCATATTGATGTGTTTTTGGGCTGCCATGCAAGACCACAGACCCTGAGCTGTGTGATG
This sequence comes from Ambystoma mexicanum, assembly GCF_040938575.1. Classification (NCBI taxonomy): domain Eukaryota; kingdom Metazoa; phylum Chordata; class Amphibia; order Caudata; family Ambystomatidae; genus Ambystoma; species Ambystoma mexicanum. The sequence continues at coordinate 1,143,852,229 of NC_090924.1, forward strand.
AAGGTAATGAGCGCCCCATCCCGCTAGAGAGGCGTCCGTCTTGACAATTACCTCCATTTCTGGATCGTAGAAGGGGTCCCCCTTCAGCAGAATGTCCCTTGTCCACCAGCAAAGATTTTGTATAAGTGTTGGCAGAACAACCACTAGATCGTCCCACTGACCACTTGCCCGAGACCACTGTTTCGCCAACCACTCCTGCATGGGTCGCATGCGCGCCTGAGGAACTAGGTACATGCAAGATGCCATCATGCCTAGCAAACGCATAGCTTTGTGCACTTTATCTGGCGGCCGGCCTGATAATGCGGTATCTGCAGTAACACATTTTTTACTCTTTCCTCTGATGGAAAGACCAACCCCTATTGTGTGTTTAAGACTGCTGCTAGGAACTGTTTGGCACTAGGCTTGACTTTTTCTCATTGATGGAGAAGCCCAATTGAAAGAGGAGGTCTATTGTCTTTTGAATGTTTTGTCTGCAAATTAGGGGGGACTCCCCTGTAATGAGCCAGTTGTCCAGGTAAGGGTACACTAGGATTGCATCCCTGCGTAGGTGCGTTGCCACCACCGCCAGTACCTTTGTGAATACCCTTGGAGCAGAGGCTATTCCAAAGGGCAGCACCTTGAATTGGTAGTGCTGGTTTGCCATCTTGAAACACAAGAATCTTCTGTGCGCTGGGAAGTTTGAAATATGAAAAAAGGCATCTTTCATATCCAAAGCTGCCATGTAATCCCCCTTTTTTATAGAGGGATTACCTCTTGTAGTGTAGTCATGCAGAACTTGTGGCTTGACATACTTGTTTGCTGGGCGCATTGTTATATCTTTCTTTGGCACAAGGAAGTAAGTTGAATAAATACCTCTGTTTACCTGGTTGGCCGGGACGACTTTGATGGCGTCCTTTATTAGAAGAGTGGCTATCTCCTAGAGGAGGATACACTGGTGTTCTACTGAGTGGATCTTCTGTCATGGGGGGTGGTTGTGGGGTCCTTGGAGGAGTTTGATACAGTATCCGCCTGCTACTGTGGACAGCACCCATCTGTCTGAGGTGATTCCCTCCCATGCGTGGGTGAAGTTGGAAATGCTCCTTCCTACTGGAGAGGCATAGGAGGGCAGATGAAGCGGAATGTCACTAGAAGAGTTGCCCCTTCCACGACCTCTGTGTTGTCCTCTAGGATAGCCCTGGGAGGACTGACTGATTATTTCACCAGGAGCAGCTTTGGTTTTGACTGTAATTGGACCCCCATTGAGAACCTTGGCCGCGAAAACGGCGGAAATTGCCATTACCCCTCTGGCCGGGTGGCTTCTTGGTTTGTTTGTTTGTTTTATTATTTATAATGCGCAACATACCCGAAGGTAACAGGGCGCAGCGGTTACAAGTATATGGAAGCTTAGTTACAACAGCAAGGTATAAAATCAACATACAATTATTAATTACATAAGGGTATATACAGAGGGTGCGAATTTACAGGTTGAGGGAATAAGAAAGGTATATACAAATGAAACAGACATCTTACAACAATGTATGCAAGGTTTAGGTGTTTGTAGAGTAAAATATACAGGCAATAGGTGGGGCAGTTGTGGTTGCCACGAGGTGTTAGGTTGAGGGGAGCGGGAGGATGTACTGCATAAGCAAGGGTATAGTGGCAATGGGTCCTAGCTACTTGCTAAGCAGGAGTTATCATTTTTGGTGATCAATTGGATTTCAGCCACATAATGATGTTGGAACTGAAGTTTTGGTAGGATTGGTCAATTCTCAGTGCAGGAGGTAAGGAATTCCCCAATTTGGCTGCTTTCACAGGGAAGGTGTTGCCTCAGATTGTAGATCGTTTGAAGCTAGGAATGGAGAGGCGGTCTCTACAAGCTGTTCTAGGTATTCTCAGGGAGATCCGTTTGTGGAATCTTTCGGCCAAGTAAATGGGGGCAGCACTGTTGAGAGATTTGTGGGTTAGCGACAGTTTTTAGAAGGATTTTGTCGTTGGTTGGGAGACAATTATTCTATCGGCTACTCTCAGAGATGTGATCTCTTCTAGAGATGCCTAAAGCCGCTCGGAGGGCATTGTTTTGTAATGTTTGGATTTTTCTGATAGTGGCTTTAGTTGTTCCTAGATAGAGGGCATTGCAGTAATCGAGGCGTGACAGGATGAGGGCTCTGGCCAGGATGGTGCAGCTGGTGTCAGAGAGAAATGGCTTGCCTGTGCGGATGAGTTTGCACGTGTAAGCCGTGGAGGACGCTAATGAAATGACCTGTTTGGCAAATGACCGGTTTGCGTCAAGATTTACCTCTTGTTCTACTTTGATACTATTGCCATCAATTGTGAATGAGGAATAGTCAGATACTAGTTTTTTTTAAGTTGGAGGGGGTGCCCATGATGATGAGTTCGGTTTTATCATCATTCAGGCATAGTCCATGCATGGCCATCCATGCCTACATGATGATGTACACTTTATTCACCAAGGCCAAATCCTTTTCATAATCTCCTGAAAGCAGGAGGAGGATCTGGGTTATCTGCATAATTAGTGTAGGTGATACCAAGATGATCCAGATCATCGAAAAGGGGCTTGGTAAAAATGTTGTACAATGTGGGCGAGATGCAAGATTCCTGAGGCACACCACAGGTAACATGTATAGGGTCGGCCGCTGCTATGGGCGAGAAGACCTTCATAGTTCTACCATTTAAGAAGGATCTAATCCAAGTCACAGCGTTGTCAGAGAAGTGTGCTGCTGTGTTAAGATGGTTGCATAGAATAGTGTGATCGACCAGGTCCAACGCAGCAGAGAGATCTAGGAGGAGGAGTAGGGCTGATTTGCCATTATCCCTAAGCTCATCAACTTGAGTCTTAAGATCGTTAAGGGCTGTCTCCTTTCCGTGTTGAGGGCGGAAGCCTGATTGTCTGGCACCAAGTAAGTGGTGTAATTCCAGGTGCTTTTGGATTTGTACAGAGGCTACCCTGTCCAGGATTTTTAAGAGGAAGAGCACTGTCGTGATTGGCCTATAATAAGTAGGTGTAGATGGGTCAAGAGTCGTTTTTCTTTAGGACTGGGAGTACCCAGGATTGTTTAAGGTTAGTAGGGATGGTACCAGTAGAGAAGGACGCATTGATGAGCTTTGTTATGAAAGGTGATAGGTCTCGGGCTGCAACCTTAATGAGCTGCGCGGAGCAGAGATCACCCTGAAAATTAGAAGGTTTAAGGGGCAGAATGATTCTTTCCACTTCAGGAATTGAAACTTTGGTGAAATTGAATCGGGTGGATTCATCAGCATTGGTATTGCCAGTTATTTTGGATGGGGTAATGTCATTTAGGGAAGCTTTTTTACTGGAAATTTTGTTTTGTAAGGTGGATATTTTATTGGCTAGAGCGTGTTGGATCTCTGAGCACCATTTTTTTTATCTTTAGTGTAAGTGTCAGGTAGTGCTATGGGGGTTTCTATTTCTTTGAGAATGGTGAAGAGTTCCTTCATATTGGACTTGGCTTGGGATATGCGTGCGTCGAAGGTTATTCGTTTAGCTAGACATATTTATTTTTTGTACAGGGAGGATAGTTTAGTGAGTTTAAGTTTGTTGGCTACTGATTGGTAATTTTTTCCAGGCGGCCTTGCAGTTTTTTTTGTTGCCTTAGGTGTTTTAGGAAGGGGGTAAACCATTTATTCAGGTGGGTTTTACGCTTAATAGGTCTAAGTTTGAAGGGGGCGATCAGGTCCAGGGAGGTGGTCATAATTTTGTTGTATTACTCGACCAGGCTCTCAGGATCTGTATTGTCTGGGAGCAGGTTGAGAGTAGGAAGTAAGGCCGGGATAAGCCTATCTACAGTAATGCTCTTTTTGTTTCTGGTTAGTGTGGGTGGAGCCCTGATGATGGTGGAGGTGGGGGTCTATTAGTAGAGAGCATGAATGGCACAAGGTGGTGGTCAGTCCAAGCTAGGGGTGAGACGGAGAGAATATTGGCTTGACAATTATTGTCTGCTACCCAGTCAAGTATTCTACCTTTGTTGTGAATAGGTGTTTTACTTCTTGGGTGAAACCAAGTTCAGAGAGGACGTTAGCTGTGGTTAGGGCAAGCTGGTCTGATGGGTCATTACAACCCATATTGAGGTCTCCCAGTACAGGTACTTGTATAGAGCTTTTGAGATTGCTAGACAGGATGGAGTTAATATCGTCCTCAAATGTCCCGGGAGGGCCAGGAGGGCAATAGATCAGGTGGATTTCAAGGGTTTGGGCATTGGCGAGTGGTACTTTAACTGATGAAAGTTCACATTAGTGGCCATCGACAGGGGTGGCTAGTCTCAGAGAGGCTACATTTGTAAATGAGAGCAATGCCTCCTCCTCTGGATTTTAGTCTGTCTTGCCTCAGTATAGAATAGCCATCCGGGACTGCTAACATGAGCATAGGACCTGCAGTGGGGTGTAGCCGTTGGCGAGTTGGCCCAACTATTTGAGTGTGTCATACTCGTCTTTGGCTGTTTTAAGGGAGTTCTCGAAGGCCTTGCCGAAGAGCACATTAGGTTCAATAGCCATGTTAATTAGTGTGGCCTGCGTTTCTGGCTGAAACCCGATTGCCGCAGCCATGCATGATGATTGATAACAGTACCCTGAGTAATGATTCTTCCGGCATTGTCGGCCGCGTCAAGATTGGTCTTAAGTAAGAGACTTGACACTGCCCTCCCATCTGCGGCCACCTGTGCTAGCTGGGATTTCAGTGGTTCTGGGGCAGACGATAGTAGAGCCGACATTTCTTAAAGGGTAGCATTGTTAGCAATTCTGGCTTGGTAAGCCGCGGAGGAGGCGCCCTTCCTACTCTTAGTGTAAATCTTTTTGCTTTCCTTGTCGGGTGGGGCCTCAGAGGAAGCAAGGCGGGTGCCTGCTCTTTTCCTAGCTTTAGTAACAACTAATGAGTCTGGCATCAGCTGCCCTCTAATATCCAGTGGGTCTGAAGATGTAGGTTAAAAAAGCTTTTCTACACGGGTTTACAGCCCGTGTGAGGTTAGGGGCTTCGAATGACGGGTATCCTGCGCTGTACTGACTTGAGTAAGGGAGTAAACTGCGTCACCGTTATCTTGTCCCCAAGAATCTGTTCTACAAAGCCTTCATCATCATGCACTTCTTGGGTGTCAATTTGAAAGTGCTCTGCCGCCTTGGCTAGCACCTCATTAAGAAGGGGTTGGTTGTCAATCGGAGAATCAACTATAGGAGGATCCTGATCGATAGGTGAGTCTATCGGGTACATATTGGCCTCTGGGTCAGCCTCTTGGTCCTCATCGTCCCCATAATAAGGGTCTTCTGCCTCTTCATCGTACTGAGGGTCAGCTGCCTCTACAATTGAGAGGTCCTCATTTTCAGAGTCTGGGTCATAGAGCGCTACGACTGTGCTACGCACTGGAGTTTCTGTACGAAACCTTTTAGAATGGGGTTGAGAAGGCCGAGTAGAGACTTGAGACCAAGAGGGAGCTGTGGTGGGGGTGGGAGAGGTGGATTGGATACTCTGGAAGTATGCAGGGTCTTTTTCGTAGAAACTGGCCATAAAGGACATTCTCCACATGACCCTATCTATGTCTTGTGAAGACCATTCTGCTGAATTTGGGATTACCAAGGGTTGGGAAGGAAGTCCTAAATCTTCGTCTGTGGGAGGAATAACCCTAGATTTTTTAGGTCTAGCCTCTACAGGTTTGTCCTTATTAGGAATGGGCCTAGTTTCCTTAGGCTTCTCGTTCTGAGAAGTTTTTTCTCTATGAGGGGTCTTTGAGGACTTCTTATGTACTGTTTCCCCGTCCCTTCTCGAGTTTCGAAAACAAGAACTGTAATACTCTGCAGCTTCCACTAGATGTCGGCCAATACACAACATGTGATCTAAGCAGATTCCACAAGCCTCAGAAATAAAATATATATATATGATACATTACTCACCGTAATCATATTTCTGATGCTTGTATCTGCTTAGATTCACATGCTGTGCATAGGCCGACATCTAGTGGAAGCTGCGGAGTATTACAGTTTGTTTTTCGAAACTCGAAAATGGGCGTCGACACAGGACGTGCCAGTAATACTATCCCTAGTGTGACGTCCACTGTACCCATGATCCCTCACGCGTCTAGGACCCTCAGATTGTATTTTTTCTGACATGAGGTAGCATGAGGAGTAGCTTGAGTACAGATAATACAAGCAGATAGATAAGACTACAAGCATCCATGCGCCTTCTCTGAGAGGGGGAGGAAGGGTGGGTCGCATGTGAATCTCAGCAGATACAAGCATCAGAAATACGATTACGGTGAGTAATGCATCTCTTCTGAGGCTTGTGGAATCTGCTTAGATCACATGCTGTGCATAGATTAGCGACCAGTGTTAGAAGAAGGAGGTGGGATGTGAGAAGGGTCATGATCAAATAAATGTCTTAGAAGCGCTTGTCCCACTTGAGTATCTGTCTTGGAATGGGTGTCAATGCAGTAGTGCTGAGTAAAGGTGTGAATAGAGCTCCAAGTAGCTGCTTTGCAAATGGTGTCAAGGGGTACATTTGCAATGAAAGCCAGAGTGGCCCCAATGCTTCTTGTAGAGTGGGCTCTTGGCGTGAAAGGCAAAGTTTTTTCAGAAAGGGAGTAACACAGCTGGATACAGTTAACAATCCAATTAGAGATGGCACCTTTAGAAACGCGATCTCCCTCTTTGCCTGTAGCTACGGAGACAAACAGTTGGTCTGTTTTCCTTAACGGTCTGGTTTTGTTTACATGGTATAGGACCGCCCTACGCACATCTAGAGTGTGTAGTTTCACCTCAGCCGAGCTTTGTGGGTCTTGGAAGAAAGCCAGAAGCTCGATGGACTGGTTCACGTGGAATTTAGAAATAAACTTAGGCGAGAACCTAGGATGTGTGCGTAAAACCAGTTTCTCTTTATTAACTGTAAAGAAAGGATCCTGCACTGACAGAGCCTGAATTTCACTGACCCTTCTTATCGATGTAATTGCTACTAAGAAGGCTGTCTTATAAGTCAGGTGTTTGAGACTGCTTTTATGCATGGGCTCGAATGGGGGGCCCCTGAGTTGAGCTATCACCACGTTAAGGTCCCATCCTGGTGGTGGGTTTGAAATTGGAGGGTGAAGTCTCTTTACTCCTTCCATGACGGCTTTAACCACTGGTACTTTACACCACGACACCTTGTTATGGGAGGTGGTGTATGCTGACGGAGCTGCCAGGTGTACCTTTAGTGAGTTAAAAACCAACCCTGGTTGGAGCATGTATGTGACAACTGTGGAATGAGTGCAATCAACCGGTTTGATTTGCTTATTCTGGCACCAGATAATGAATCTTCTCCATTTGTCAAAGTACCAATGCCTCGTGTTTGGCTTTCTAGACTCTCTTAGGATGTCCAAACATCTCTGCGGCAAATTGAGATGTCCAAACTCTATGACCTCAGGACCCATGCTGCCAGGTTCATTGAGTTGGGTTGCGGATGCACTTTCTGACCCTGGTGTTGGGACAGTAGGTTGTACCAGCCCAGGAGTTTGAGGGGTTTGCACACCGCTAGTCTGCGTAAGTGTGGGAACCACAGTTGTCTCGCCCACATGGGAGCAACCAGGACGAGCGTCATCGATTCTCTGTTCATCTTGTTGACCACCTTCCTGATGAGGTGTTGGTGGAAAAGCGTACGCAAACATCCCTGACCAGTTCATCCACAGGGCATTCCCCTGGGAGTCTGGTTGGGGAAACCTGGATGCGAATCCTGGGCACTGTCTGTTTTCGCTTGTGGCGAATAGGTCTATAGTGGGGAAACCCCACTGAGAGAAGATATCTTCTACGATTTCTCTGTGTAGACACCATTAGTGTTCCTCTGGGAGGGGATCTCTGCTCAGCTCAAAGCGTCCGCCAGAGAATTGAGATCACCTGGAACATGTTGAGATGACAGGAAGATGTTCCGTCTGAGTGCCCACATCCAAATTTTCTGGGCAACCTTGGACAGATTTGGCGAACGAGTCCCTCCTTGCTTGTTCAGGTAAAACATGGCTGTAGTGCTGTCTGTCCGGATCTGCACTGACAGGTTCAACAGGTAGGGCTCGAACTCTTGAAGCGCTCTGAATACTGCCAGAAGCTCTAGCAGGTTGATATGATTCTTGGCCACTGAGTGAGACCAGAGACCCTGAGCTGTGTGGTGGAGATGGTGAGCTCCCCACCCTGACAGGCATGCGTCCGTAGTGACTACCGCCTGTATTTCGGGATCGTAAAAGGGTTTCCCCTTGGACAGATTTTCTCTTGTCCACCAGTGAAGACTTTGTACAAGTGTTGGCGATACGACCACTAGATAGTCCCACTTGTCTGAGACCACTGTTTCGCCAACCATTCTTGCATGGGACGCATGCGTAGGCGCGTGTGGGGGACCAGGTAAATACATGACGCTATCATGTCCAGCAAACGCATTGCTTTGCGTACCGTTATCTGGCTGATATTGCGGAATTTGCAGCAGTATATTCCGAATTCTTTCCTCTGATGGAAAGGCCAACCCCTCTTGTGTGTTTAGGACAGCTCCTAGGAACTGTTTGGAGGAGCTTGGCACCAGACTTGATTTTTTCTCGTTTATGGAGAAACCTAATTCGAAGAGGAGGTCGATCGTTCTTTGAATGTTTGTTCTGCAAATTACTGTGGTCTCCCCCGTGATGAGCCAGTCGTCCAGATAAGGGTACATTGCCTCCCTGCATAGGTGTTCCGCCGCCACTGCCAGTACCTTCGTGAATACCCTTGGAGCCAAGGCTATCCTGAAGGGCAGTACCTTGAACTGGTAGTACTGACTGACCAACTTGAAGTGCAAGTATCTTTTGTGAGCTGGGAAAATGGAAATAATGAAAATAAGCATCTTTTATGTCCAATGTTGCCATGTAATCCCCCTTTTTTTAGGAGGGGGATTACCTCCTGGAGAGTAGTCATGCGAAGTTTTTGGGGCTTGACATACTTGTTTGCAGGCCTTAAGTCCAATACTGGGCGCATTGTCAAATCTTTTTTTGGCACAAGGAAGTAAGTTGAATAAATACCCTTGTTTAACTGGTGTCCCGGGACGAGTTCTATTGCGTCCTTTGCTAGAAGATTGGCGATCTCTTCGAGGAGGATCTTCTGGTGGTCTAATGAGTGTACTTTTTGACGGGTCGGGTGGTTTCGGGGACGCTCTAAAAGTTCTATGCAGTATCCTGCGGACAGCACCCATCTGTCTGATGTGATCCCATCCCAAGCTTGGGTGAAGTTGGTAATGCGTCCCCCCCCTACTGGGGATGCGTGAGAAGGGACCCTGAACGGAACGTCACTGTTTTGGTGGAGGCGTGCCGCCGCCTCTACTGGGGCTGCCTCTACCCTTAACACATTCTCTCTTATTACCCCTGCTATAACTCTGGGTAGACTGCTGGTGGTTGTTCCATGGTGTACCCTGCCCCTGGGAATAGTTTGTTCCTCTCTGGGAATTGTGTCCGCGTGGGTGACGAAAATTGCCATTCCCTCTTTGATTTGGGTGTTTGTTGGTTAATTGGCCTAAGGATTTGAGAGTCTCGTACTCATCCTTGGCATTTTTCAGGGCGTCCTCTACTGCCTTCCCAAACAGTAGATCCACCGGTTTGTCTATTAATGATGCTTGTGTTTCGGGTTTGAACCCAGATTGGCGTAACCAAGCATGTCTTTTGATAACAGTGCTTTCTGCTATCAATCTGCCGGCGTTATGCGCGGCATCAAAGGTTGCCTTTAAGATGCAACCGGACACGGCTCTTCCCTCCGACGCAACCCGTGCCAATTGGCCTTTTAAGGGTTCTGGGGCGGAGTCTATGAGTGCCGCGACTTCCTCCCAATGGTGGCAGTTGTAACTCGCCAGTAGGGTGGTGGAGTTGGCGATCCTTGCCTGGTAGGCGGAAGTGGAGGCTACTTTCCTACCCAAGCCATAAATCTTCTTGTTCTCCTTGTCGGAGGAGCTTCGGACGATGACAGGGGTGTTCCCGCCCTCTTTCGTGTGTTCGTAACTACCAGGGAGTCCGGTTTCAGTTGCCCCTATATGTACAGCGGGTCTGATTGGGCTGCCCTGAAAGGCATCTCTATCCGGGGGTTTACCGCCCTGGTGAGGTTGGGATTTACAAGGGAAGGATCTATCCTCCTTTCTATCGATTTAAGGATAGGGATGGCCTGGGCAACAGGTCTCCTTTCTCCCACTAATTCTTCGGCAAAGTCCCTCTCTTCCTGTGCTCCCGTTGGTGTCAATGTGGAAGTATTCTGCCGCTCTGGACAGAACTTCATTCAGGAGAGGTTGGTTGTCGACCGGGGAGTCTGTAACCGGGGGATCTTTGTCTACTGGGGAATCTACCCCGTAGGTTTCTGGGTCGTCCTCTTCCTCCTCTTGGTTCTCATCATCCCCCATAGTAGCCCGTCCCAGATTGGTCTCCCAACATGCCCAAATCAGGATCCTCAATAAAGGGTTGATCCTCATTATATTGAGAGTAGGGCTGTATACAGAAAGGGTCCGAAGACCGTGTTGGTGCTTCAACCTGGGACTTCTTACTTGGGGGTATCGGGTCCCTAGAACCTGAGGGTGAAGCCCCGTCAGGGGTATATGAGAGGCAGTGTTCAGGATTCTTGGCATAGAGGTCTGCCAAAGACGACATTCTAGACATAACTGTCTATGTCGTCACTAGACCATTCCTTTGAGCTGGGAATTACTCTTTCCTGGGAGAGTTTCCTTGTCTTGTCCTGACTGGACCTATGTGTTTGTGCAGGGGTCTTTAAAATGACAGACAGACTTGTACGTCTGTTTTTGCCTGTCTGACTGCTTCCGAGGTGTGGAAGAAGGTAGAGAATGCTTCTTTTGTTGTTTTCCCCCCTCCCCGTTGGTGGAAGGGTGTTTACCCTGTTTATTCGCCCCCTTCAGAGCCTTTCGGCGTCGAGGTTCGGGGGTAGTGTCCCTATCTCTAGAGTGTGGAGGTTGGGACTCTGGAACAGCCGTTAAGCGGTCTGCTGACGCCGACTCCTGGAGTGCGGCCTGGGGATAGAGGTCGGCTTCGTCTTCCGACGAACGAACCTCCGTTACCTTAGGGAGCGAGGCACTCTTGGCAACAGTGGATGGCTGCCTAGAGCAATGCAGCGATCTAGATCGAGAACGCCCAGAGGACACCGATTCGGTGGACCGTTCACTGTGTGCCTCTTTCCAAGAACTTGACGTGCGCGTCGAGTCTCGGTGGGACTTATGTTTGGTGGAAGTGGTGTGGGTAGCGCCTGTGTCGCCGGGTGTTTTCCCCATAGCCGCCCTGCCGGACGACCTTCCGAGGTCGGGGACTTGCGCTTGGCTGTCTCTCGACGCCACGTTGCCCTCGCCGTCTGAAAGCACGGCGTCGCTGCCATCGCTGAAGGCGCCCTCCGCTGCCATGGCCTCTTGACGCCTGGCGTGGTGGGCACAACGCTTGATCGAACAGTCCTTTAGTGTTTTCGGTTTAAACCTACTACACGCTCTGCAGTTCACCTCGGGGTCGTCCCTCGGCAAGCAGAGGTTGCACATGGCATGTCTGTCAACCCAAGGGTACTTGCGGTTGCACTTGGGGCAAAATTGGAAAGGGGTACCCTCCATACGAACCTTGTGGCAGCGGGCTAATGATTGTAGGAATATATAGAAGATGTACCTATATATTAAAGAGTGTAGAGTATGCGCCACCCCCCACACTCCCTACTTGCAGGGCCGAGGCCAGAGGCCTTCCAAGGCCCAAGTCTGTCGTGCAGCTGTCGACGGTTGATTCCTTCTCCGGGCCGACGTCGAGTGTCGAACTTCGGTGGTTCGACGTTGGGGTGGAGAAATGGGGAAACATTAAGATATTTTAGCAAAACTGTGGCTAAGGCCAGGAACTCCGCGGGATGCTTCCGACCAGTATGGCGGAAAAAAACAATCTGAGGGTCCTAGACGCGTGAGGGATCATAGGTACAGTGGACGTCACACTAGGGACAGTTTTATTGGCACACCCTGTGTCGATGCCCATTTTCGAGTTTTGAAAAACAAACTAATACTCCGCAGCTTCCACTAGATGTCGGCCTATGCACAGCATGTGCTATAAGCAGATTCCACAAGCCTCAGAAATATATATATAGATTCTATGTAAGCGCTTAGGTGTAAGCGCGATATGAAAAATTACCTTCATGGTGATTCAGGTTCTCTTAGTCCAGGCTCTCCCTCCTTCACAACTGGTTGGGAATGCCTGCATCTGTAGGCAGGCCAGAAAAAGCTGGCTGCAAAAGACAGCTGCCACTTAGAAAATTGAAGGTGTAGGGCCTACGTCACACATGCGTCCATCTGCACGCCAGGCCCACACCTTAGACCGCTACGTCGCCAATGTTCAACACCCAGTTCCTGTGGTTCCGCCGATGGCAGTATAATTCAAGTATATGCTTACTATAGGGGATGGCTGGGTGGGTGTTGTGAAGGAGGGAGAGACTAAGAGAACCTGAATCACAATGAAGGTAATTTTTCATTTCTCTTTCGTCCTGGTTCACCCTCCTTCCCAACTGGTTGGGACCAGACTAAGAAGCCTTAGAATATGTAAAGGTGAAGGAGACGGCATGTACGGAATTCAAGCAAACACGTTGCGGAGCACCTATTGGCATAACTTAGCATAATTTCCAAAGGGTGTATCCACAGTAGCAGCAGCTCTACAGATTTCTACAATGGGAACATGCCTACTAAAGGATACAAATGCTGACTTGGCTCTTGTGGAATGAGCCCGAAGTCTCTGTGGAGTCGCAAACCCTTTTGTATCATAAGCTTTGAAGATAAAGGAGACAATCCATCTGGCGATGGAAGCTTTAGCTGCTTTATTGCCAGGAGATGAACCACCGTAAGTACTAAAGAGCTGGTCTGCTTTCCTGAACGGTTTGGCTCTCTCTAAATACAATTTTAGAGTTCTTCCAACATCTAGATAATGTAATGTCTCCTCGGCCACGGAAGCATGCAGCCTAGGAAGAAAAACAGGATGACATTTCTTGATTCAGATGAAAATCAGAAACCACCTTCGGAAGAAAGGAGGGGACCGTATGAAAGTCTACTTTATCCTTATTGGGACACTATATAAGGTTCCTTTTGTGGAGATAGCTTAGAGTTCTCCAATCTTTCTAGTTGAAGTAATGGCTACTATAAATGCCGTTTTCCAGGTTATACGTTCTAAGTCGCATGAAGCCATAGGCTCAAATGGTTTTTGCATTAGAGCTAACAAAACTACGTTGAGATTCCACTAAGGTGGAGGCTGACAAATAGGGGGATGTAAACATAGAAGGCCCTCAAAGTATCTACGAATATCTTCGTTTGAGAGAGAGGAGGACTTATATTCTCTGTTTAGGTATGCTCCACTAGCCAATAAGTAATGTTTGCAAGTGTCTACTTTGATACCTGTGGAAACTAGATGAGAGATTAAAGACACAACATTATCAATAGAAGCCTCTAGAGGATTAAGGTTGTGGCCTAGGGCCCAGTGACAGAACCGTAATCATTTGCTACGACATTGCTTCTTAGTAGAAGCTTTGCTGGAAGCTGACATGATTGTTAGATTTTGTTCTGACAATTTTAAGTGGGAGAAGGCACATTTTTCAGGAACCAAGCCTCCAAATTCAGCAATTGAGGGGAGGGATGAAGAACCTGCCCTTTCCGTTGATTCAACAAATCCATCGATGATGGGACATCTAATTTGGAAGTCCACACTAACTCTAGAAGGTTTGGAAACCAAATCTGAACCCAAATGATGTATACCCAAACACCAGAAGCAGGCATGATTGGGTTCGGCTGCCGAGAATTGCTTCTGACAACGGATCCACTGTTTGAATCCTGTCGCATACGGCATGTGTAGAGGGAGGCACCACAAATTGAAATAAAAATGAATGACCAATCGTTAAGAAAAAAGGGATGGACAGCAAAAAGTAACGCCAAAAAAGGAGGGAGTCGCAGCGCAGGAAAATTCAGACCTGCCCAGCAGGCGGAAAAATAGGAACAGAGTGTGGAACGTTGGTGACGTAGGGGTAAGGTGTGGGCTCTGTGCGCTGAGGAATGCACGCGTGACGTAAGCCCTACACCTTCAATTTTCTTAAAGTGACAGCTATCTTTTGCAGCCAGCTTTTTCTGGCCCGCCTGCGGATGCAGGAGTTCCCAAACAGTTGGGAAGGAGGGAGAGCCAGGACAAAAGAGAAATAAATAAAGCATTATCATTTGACTGGCAGAGGTGAAGAGGATTGTGAGAAAATCATCTTGTCCAAGAGTCAAGATGTTCTTTTTGCTTTGGTTTGACTCCTGTTCTGACTTTTTGGAGGCCAGCAAAGCCCTCTGCTTTACTGTTTGCGCTCATTTTTATGGGGAGACTGATCAGACCTTATGACTATCCTCCCTCTTCAGCTAACCTCGCCTCGGCTGCCCCCTGACCGCTCTGCTCCCTCTGGGACACCTTCCTCCATCCTGTGTGCTCTGGATAGTGGAACCTGATCCACCTGACCTTCTGCGCCCTCTCCTGCTCCTTCCACCTGCACCCGACTTCTTGCCCCTGGAATACTCCTTGTGTAATTCCTGTTCCCCCCGCCCTTCTTTTGACACCCTCTCCATCTCCCTCCAATTATCTCCTGATCTCCCTGCCTTTTGTACTATTGATTGCGAAGCCAGATCCACCTGATCTCTGTCCTCCCACTAGCACCTTGGATTTATCTCCCCGGTCTGCTACTGACTCCACACCCTTCCCCTTCCTTGCCCCCCCCCCCCCCCATGATTTGCACTTCTTCGACTTCACCCATCATTTCTTCATCCTCTCAGGCCCTATCCCTCTCAGGAATACTCCCATAGGCTGCCTCCCTACTCACTATCCAACCCCTTACTGCCGGTTACTCTGTTATGCTCTGTTCCTCTTCACAGTCCTGTTACTCTCCCCTTCCCTCCTCTCCTTCCCCCCCACCCACAATTCTCTACCTACTCATGGCGAACTCCCCTCTCAACCTTCCCACCCCCCCTTACCAACAGTGCCCCATTTCCAAACACCTCAATCCACCGCAGCAACCTCATCTACCCTCAAATCACATACTTCCAATGCCTTCGATGTTGCCCTCTGGAACACCCAATCGATCTGTAACAAAACTACGGCTGTTCTTGACCTTTTCCTACACCTCAACCTCCAATTTCGCTGCTTTACAGAAACCTGGATCCTCCCCACTCCTCCGTTCCTGCTTCCCTCACTTCATCCTCATCCTCCTTTGAACATGTTCCTCATGCCGCAGAGGTGGCTTAGGCCTTCTTTTTCATCCCCACTTTATCTCCTCTCCCTCTCCACTACCTACTCTCCCTTCCGTTGAATTCATATTCAAAATCTTTAATTCTCCCCATGCTATTTCATTCCTCATTATCTATCACCCCCCTAGCCCTCAAGGCTCCTTCTATGAGGACATTGACCATCTCCTCAGTCTCATTTCTGCTTGCCCTACTCCACTACTTGTACTTGGTGACTTCAATCTACATCTCTGCTATCCCTCCCACCTCTCCTCTCCTCTCCTCTCCATCCTTGACTCCTACCTTCACCCCCCACCCCCTCCATTCCCCTCCTACTCATCAGCCTGGCTCCACTATCGACTTCATCTTTAACTCCTCTTTCACTGCTTCTATAGGAGAAGCGGCGAAAGAGGAGTATATATCTATCCTACCCAACTATCTTTCCGACCCCTCCTTGCTCTCTTTTTCCCTCACCCCACCCTCCCCCTCTGCTCCCCCATCCTCCACCCACTTCTCCCGGCGTGAGAACGCAATTTCAACCCCTCTCTATTCCTTGCATCCTGCTAATCCCCCCTCCCACTTTTCTTCTGCTACTGCTACTGAATCCTCTTCCACCTTATCCTCCTCTCTCTCTTCCACTATTGATCTCCTTTACCCTCTCTCCTCGTTCTGCCCGTCCCACCGACCTGCTCAACCCAGGCTCTCATCTCTCCTCCATGCGCCCCTCCTCAGCGCCATGAACGACTCTGGTGCAAAAATCCCACACCCTCCAACCAAACAGCTTACTTTTCCTATCACACCCTCTATGACTCTTGCCTCAACTCCACTAAACGCACCTACTTTTCTGACCTTTTCCAGTCTCAATTCTCTCACCCTCGTCGCATCTTTCAAACCTTATCTCGACTTCTCTCTCCGGCTACCCCTGATCCTTCCATTGCCTCTCCTCTCTCTACTTCTCATCTTGCCTCCTTTTCTAACAAAGTCCTCAATCTCCGCCAAACTATCCTCTCCTCCCTTTCTTACTCTCCTCCTCCACCTCCTTATCCTCTCCATCCTTTCTCCATGTCCTCATTTACTCCTGTCACTCAATCTGATGTTACCCTCCTTTATAAAAGTCATCCTACAGCTTCTCCCACCAACCCCATTTCTAGCCCCCATTCCTAATATCTACCCCTTCTCATACCCTACCTCACCTTTTTCAAAACCTGTCTTTCATCTTCCACCTTTCCTACTCCATTCAAGCATGCGTCTATCATTCCCATTCTCAAAAAACCTCCTGCTAATCCCCTCCTTGCTTCCAACTATCGCCCCATCTCTCTCCTCCCTTTCTTCTCTAAACTTCTCAAACGTATTGTCTATTCTCAACTTTCTTCCTTCATCTCCTCCCACTCTCTTCTTCCCTCTACCCAATCTGGTTTCCGTCCTCTACATGCCACTGAAACTGCCCTCATCTCTGTTCTCAACCCTCTCCTTTCTGCACACTACTCGAAACATTCCTCTATACTTATTCTCCTTGACCTCTCTGATGGTTTTGATACTGTGGACCATCCTCTTCTATTTAACTCTTTCTCCTCTTTTGGCCTCAAAGACTGTCCTTAACTGGTTCTCCTCTTACCTTTCCAAGCGCACCTTTGCCATTTCCTGGGGTGGCTCCACCTCTCCCACCCTCCCTCTTAACCATGGTGTCCCCCAAGGTTCTGTCCTTGGCCCCTTTCTCTTTTCACTCTACACTTCCTTCTTTGCCCCCATCTCCTCCTTTGGTGCCTCACACCATTTCTATGCCGATGATACCCAGCTCTTCCTCTCCCTTCTCTCGTGACATCCAGCATAAGCTTTCTTCCTGTCTCTCCGCTTTTAAATCCTGCATGTCCTCTCACTTCCTTACTCTCAATGCTGACACAACTCAAGTCCTATTCTTTCCAGCCAACACCCCCCTTCCTTCCTCTCCTCCCCCTTTCATTCTCTTTCCCCCCATCCCAAATCCCCTTCACGTCCGTAACCTTGGTTTTTACATTGACCCCCCCACCTCTATCTCACCACATTTCTCTTACTGCCAGATATTGCCGCTTTCACCTTTAGAACATCCGTAAGATTCGGCCCTTCCTAACCTTTCATGCGACTAAACTCTTAATCTCCTCCCTCATCTTCTCTAGACTTTTCTACAGCTCTACTCTTTTCTTTGGACTCCCCTCCTCTAACCTCTCCCCACCCAAATCTGTCTATCCCTCTGCTATTCGCTCCCTCTGCCTTCTCTCACCTCACTTGGTTGGCTCCCATTCCACTCTTTACTCAAATTCAACTTCCTCTGCCTAGTCTTCAAATCCCTCTATGGTCTTGCCCCATCCCCCCCTCCT
This sequence comes from Ambystoma mexicanum, assembly GCF_040938575.1. NCBI lineage: Eukaryota > Metazoa > Chordata > Amphibia > Caudata > Ambystomatidae > Ambystoma > Ambystoma mexicanum. The sequence continues at coordinate 1,143,869,794 of NC_090924.1, forward strand.
TACTTCCTATACTCTTTCTTGTTCTCTCCGATCTGCTGATCTCTTCCTTCTCCCTCCTCCTCCTCTTCCTCCTCCCCCCTGCGCCCCTTCCCGCTTCCGCTCTTTCAAACTGCTCGCTCTTTTCCACTGGAACCGCCTCCCCCTCTCTATCCGCTCCATTCCCTCCTACCCTTACTTACCACTCTAAAATCTTATCTCTTCCATTCACCTCTCTAACCCTTCCACTCTACTCCCTCCTACCCTCCTTCCAGCATCTCGAATTCTTATCTCTTCCATTCTTCTCCCTTTCACTGCCTGCTTCCTCTTTACTTCTGCTTTTACCACTACTCATTCCTCTTTTTCCCTCTGACGCTTTGTTCCTTCTCTCTCACCAATCCTCATCTATAATGTAAATTTTTTCTTGTACTGTTTTCTGGTTTGATTCAATTTGTTATCTAATGCTTGATGTTTCTAGTGTGTGTTGCATCTTGCTTGTTCCTCTTGTAAAGTATTTTGGATTAAAACGCTATATAAATTCAATAAAATACAAACATCAGTGCACATCACTAAGTGAAGCGCAGTTAGAATACTTTGTATGCTTATATCTTTTTCTTTTGTACCTTTTAGGTTACAAATACAATGTTGCCCAGGATTGGCTGGTGCAGAGGCTATTTCCCTACTGTGTTTTGATTTCTTTTACTGGTGCACTTCTGCAATTACTGCAAATGGGTACTTAGAGTGACTAGAACTCTAAGATGGCCGTTCCACAAGATGTTCACCTATTCTTTAGCCATGTTGTTCTCTTTGGCCTCCTTACTGCCCCTATCAGGGCTGTAAGTGCTTTGTATTGAATGCCCTTTAGCAGACAGGGTGGTCTGTGTGTGCAGCTGGATGTGAAAGCTAGGACTGTCTGGTCCCAGTCCACATCTTAGTGCCCGATTGTCTGTTGCTGGTCAGACTGTGTGGCCAGCTAGCTCTTTTCAGAATTGGATAGTGGCTCCAAGTTTGATTGGTGCATTTCCTTGGCACTGGTGGTCCTGGATGCTTCCAGTCCGAATTGTGAATAAACCGCAGCCATTCCACAGATCATTGGAGCCAAGACCCCTATGAACAATCTCAGCCCGCCGAAGAACCGAGGGGGACTCCTGCAGCTGACCAGCACCAACTCATTTGAAGTCCTGGTGATGCTCTACTCTGCTTGATCTCAAGATGACTCTCGTCAGTGGTTCAAACCTTGTACTGGTGAAACCACTCTACCCCTGCCTTCTGTGCCTTTGGATGTGTCCCTGGACTAACCCGTGGACTGACTAGCTCTCTCCAGTCCTACCTCGGTGCAGGCGTCGCTATTCCGATTGCATCCTTGGAACATGGAGGATCTTCAGCGTGTACAAGACAGCTGCTCCTGAATCTTCAGCCTTCTTTCATTAACAGAAGCCGTGCAGGGCCTAATCTTGGTGGCACCGGTTGCAATCAGTCGTCTTCAATCCCTGGAGACGTCCCGAGTTTGTCTGCTCCGCAAAAGTATTCATGGTGTCTTGGTAAGGGTGTTTTATCTGGTGCCTGGAACCGATAATTCAAGCATTTTGATGGACTAAAACTAAATCCTGTGTCTGAAAGGGACCTCTGCCTCTGCACCCATAACCCCTTGGCCTCCTTCGACCAGACCAAGCACAGAAGATTGTGTCATTAACGGAATCCAGAAGAACCAAAGCAGCGATCTCTGGAGTCAGCTGGGGTAATGTAACTTAACTTATTTAACTTGTATATGGCTGATGTTGATAATATTTTAGAGCATTTAATGTCTATCCAACCCCATCTTGGAAACCTCCCAATTCAACACTTCGCTTACGCAGACTACTTTATACTTCTGGACCGGACTCCAATAGGGCTATAGTATTCGATCTACCTTGCTTCATTTGTTGAAGATATGGATCTTGCCATCATCTGTGCTAAACAAGAACCTTAAAGGAATGGTTTGGTCAAAACATTTTATTGCCCCTACGGGTCGGCCATGTGTTTTTAAGCCTAAATCGCTCAATTTTAGAAAAATTTCCTATGGACCTTACCCGGGTTTTCGTCCATTAAACGCACGCGAAAACAGGCATCAGGGAGCTGCCTTTTTGTGATAATCCTATCATTTCCCCCATTGCCCTGGCTGACCTGCTTTTGCGGCACTAAATCGTATCCCCCGCCCCTGAGCCTGTCATCAGCAGACGCGAACCGCCCATTTCACAACGCCAAAGCACGCCTTGTGTCAACATTCGCTGCGCTTCAGCTAATGACGTGTCACCATGGAAATGGCAGGACATCTCTTTCCTCAATAAGTATAAACAGACCGTTCCACAACACACAGCAGCAGATTTTCGATTCCATTCCTCTCTCTGTGTTACTTTGAGTATTCTGTGACTCGTTTCTGTGCTCTGAACACACAATGGCTACAATAATGCCCTACATGTACGAGCCCGAGTATACCGAGGAGGGACTACTGGAAAGGGAAACACGCGAAAACGATGGGTCTTCGGACGGCAGTTGGGAGGACGATTCAACAGCTGAAGAGCCTGGACCTAGTCGCATGGACGGTGTTTCCACCTGGTGTACATGCAATCCGTGCAAGCTAATGCCAACTGAGGAGGAGAACTGCTGCTGCTGTGAAAACTCTGGATGTGTGGCCTACATTTCGGAAGGCGAGCCACGACAGCAATGCATCACCGAGCTGCCAGACTTCAGGGCAGCCTGCCTCACACGGTCCGTGTTGGAGGATAATGATGGTGCTTATGCACGAACTTCGCGCAACTGTTCGTCCTCGTAATCCGAGTAACGAGTAAGTATACTCTGCTTGTCATGCCACTCCGATTTCATGGTCTTCTACTAAATCCAAAATTACATGTACATATCATTGTAACGCACGAAAGTGTGCAGTGTCTAGATAGCATTTGTCCGAGCAAAATGCCATTAGTTACAAGAATTGTCATTGACAACAAATGTTTAATAAACTTATCTTGGTCATTTAAAAACAGTTTGTTTCATTCCTTTTCACAGGTGGTACAGGCTGGTGGCCTATCGTTCCTTTACATGGTGGCTTCACGGGAAGCTTGGACACCGCGTTCGAGTGATACCAGCCTGTGCCGTTCGTGCCATAAGAGAAACGTTCCCGAGTGACAGCGGTCAGTACAGGGGATTTTCTCTCGCTGTGCCGCAACCTGAACTGTACAATGTTTAAAGTCTTGTATTTTTGTGTCATCAAAATAAGATACAAAATAAAACACCACATATTTTAACAACGGTTGTTTCGATTTTTTAAATGAATCAAGTGTGTCTCCCTTCAAGGATGGACATCTGACATCTGTGTTCGGAATGGGTGAAGTTCAGGTCACTGTGAAGCGGGGTGGTCGCTATCTAAGCGAACGAAATATATCATCAATAATGCATGCACTAAATAACACTTGTTCAAAGTCTTTCAGTCGGTTATGTCTCTATAAAAGTCACACATATATCTATACTATCAATTAACATTGGATTATACAGGCCTTAGGTCAAGGGTCTTGACCACTATAATACACTGAAGTGTGGGTCTGTGCTCACAAGAATCTCTGGTATGTGGCATTTGTTATTGATAGGCAACGATATACTGCAGTAGGGGTCTAATGTTAGGTCAGTGATCTGGCACATGAAGAGAATACCTTGCAGGGACACAGGGTCAGAATGGCAGTAAGTTTCCACTGGCGAGGGGTGTGTGGGCAAGGGCACGTTTGTGGAGATGAACGAGCTATGTGCTTGGTTCAGGCCGCTTCACATGCAGGACCGTGATCTCAGAGAGTGATGTGTTACATTTATTAGCTGTTGCAAATACCTCTGGAGTTTTCCAGTCAGAGTGGGAACGAGGGTGTGGGCCATGTGCTCTGCGCGCTGTACTGTCGCAGTGAGGCCTGGTCACCAAGATGGAGTGGAAAGGGGGTACAAAAATGGATGCCCCATGTCCTGCTCAGTGTTCCCATCTACGCGAATGTCATCCAAAGTTAACATCACATCAGGGCAAGGGGCGAACCCACTACTGGAGGCACTTGGTACGAGTTTCTACTGAGAAGTAAAGGATGAGAGGGGCCTGATGGCCCCTCGCTCCCACACACTTGCCTGCACGCCCCAGGCCCATCCATCCCACCCCCTCTATCAAAGGCGGTTCGCACCCGGGGATGAGCACTGGCAAGGGTGGGCTGTCACGGGCGCAAACAGCCAAGGTGCCAAACAGCATGTACACTTCAAAAGGTATCCCACGCCCAGAGGCCATCGCTCACATGGCCTCCTCAGACCCCATGTCTCCAGGCAGGCCGCTCCCCTGCAATCCACATAAGTGTGTTTCCATTCAGCAGTCTTCCTGTGCCTTATCTGCACGCCCCAGGCCCATCCATCCCACCCCCTCTATCAAAAGCGGTTCGCACCCGGGGATGAGCACTGGCAAGGGTGGGCTGTCACGGGCGCAAACGGCCAAGGTGCCAAACAGCATGTACACTTCAAAAGGTATCCCACGCCCAGGGGCCATCGCTCACATGGCCTCCTCAGACCCTGTGTCTCCAGGCAGGCCTCCCCCGAGGCAGGACGCACCCCTGCAATAAACATAATACCACGACATACACACGTCATTCATTCACAAAGACACCCCTGTTTCTAATACTTTATAAACCACTTGATATGTCTCATGAGAACATCTTTGTGCTTTGCAAGTCAACTCCTGAACCTTCTACCAGAGAAACACTGAGATCTATGCTAATCTGCTCGTCTCCGTGCTATCTGTGACCGCTTCGAGCAAACTAGTCAGTGTGCTACCTGTGGCCATCTACCTGTTCTCCTGCAACATACTCCTCGGCCTGCTGAATCCAACTGTTTGTTGGTCAAGGTAAGGCCATGTATCCTAGTCATATTTCGGTCATTTTTACATTTCAATCTATTTGCATTACAGTACCCAATAGAGCTGTGGTCATTGGTCTCATTGCTATTGATTTGAGTTTCAAATGTTATGCTATCAATAGATCTATTTATTTTCATCTGTGTCAATTGTCACCGAATTGCATCCTTCGGGGGTCCAGTCTATAATGTAAGCATGTTTCCTTTTCGTGCAAGACAGAACATCCAAGGGACGAGTCACATGTTCAGAGTTTAGTCACATAATTTGAAAAATGTCTATTATGCAAATACTAAGCCGCACATGATGAACTGGTATAGTTCCGGCGACCAAAACAAACCTTGCATTGAGCATGGTACGGTTCATTTACTTTATTATGACATTTTTATTCATCAAGGTTTTATAATAATCTTGATATTTAATTTTCAGAATTTTCAACAATGCCTGCCTGTTCGATTAGCGGTTGCCCTTAGAAGACCCATGCTAAATCTGAAGGCACTACAATGCATGTTTTCCCGAAAACTGTTGATCGAATAAGAGAATGGGTCAGACATTGCGGATATCCACTGGATGAGCTGGAAAGTAGAGTCAAACAAGTCTGAGGACAAGAGGAGTGATCGATACCGCATCTGCAGCCGGCACTTTCCCTCGAACAAGTATACCACATCTTGGGTAACAAAGAAGAATAAACTGCGATCGACACGAAAATTGCTTGCAAACGCTATTCCCACTCTATTCGTCTACAATCCGCCACTGGTGAGTCAAGTGTCCGTTTTTAGCTTTAGGCCTTGCGGTAGTGTGTAGGTAGCCGAATGGATTCATTGATATTTTAGGTGTTTCCAATTTGTAATACTTTCGACATTGATATGAGTGTATAGCTTTTTGAATAATGATATTTATCAATCTATTATTTTTAGATTTCAGAACCCACACACAAAATCTATATATGGGCACAGGCAACTGTGCTATAATGCGCATTACTCAAGTATTCCGTCTCCTTACATGGCAATTTTAAATATTGGCATTTCATTATCAAACAATAATTTACCTTTACAACTTCTTGACTATCCCTTGAATCTGAAGCAAGAACATTCTGCTTCCGTCACGTGCTCGCAGTCATCAACCACTTCTAGCGCGTATCAGGTAATCATACTTGGCTATTCCGCTACAGACTTGTTTCATGCATGTCTAGTAATAGTTTTTATGTATCGTGTGATTATTTTACCAATGGTTTGGTTAGTGCTTTCCAATTGATATACACCTTAGTTGTCGTTCCCTGGTGTTTGTTTTCAGTTATAATTAGTGTTATCCATACTAATGCAAGTACTGTCTTTCAGGGAGATGCTGAAGCGTCCACCACATTGACAACAGCCCTAGATGTTCTTCAGCAGCACGAGGTATGGATACTGACAGCTCCATCGACCATGATCATCAGGACTGGAACACTTGTCGTTTGATTGTTCTACACCATGTTTCATTCGTGGTTAGCCGTTGATATGTACCTGTGCGGTCGACCCCAAGCGTGTGTTGTGTTTTCAATATTATAATCCTTACTAATGCAAATACTATGTTTCAGGCAATTGTTGAATCGTCAACCCACGCACTTGATGCGGAGCCTGACATTCAAGTAATTCCGGTGGAAGCGGGACCATGTGGATACGAATCGGCGCAACAGCTTTCCGAAGTGCGAACCATATTGACAACAGCCCTAGATATTCTTCAGCAGCATGAGGTATGGATACTAACAGCTCCATCGATCGCAATCATATACATATAACGTGATTCCATTTGCTATACTTTCTTCCCTATTAACGCAAGTACTGTGTTTCAGGGAGACGATGGAGCTTCCACTACAATCACAAGATCCCACTTAGATGATGACGATGTAAAGAAATCAGAGAAATAAGTCGATTGAATCTGATCATATTTAAATATTCCTTGATTCTTTTAGACAATGCAACATTTGTGGTTATCTCTTTAGATGTACCTGTGCCGTCGACCCCAAGTGTGTGTTATGTTTACAATATTGAAAATCATACTAACGCAAGTACTGTGTTTCAGGGAGTTGCTGATGCCTCCTCTTCAATACAATCATTTGTGGCAGTCCATGCAGAGCCAGAGGTATGGATGCTGGCAGCTCCATCGAACTAGGTAATCAGAGCTCAAATACTTGTCGTTTGATTGTTCCACACAATGTTTAAATCGTGTTTGGCTATTGAGACGTACATGTGTGTTCGTCCTCACGTGTGTTTTATGCTAACAATATTTTGATACACAGTAATGAAAATACTATGTTTCAGGGAATCGATGGAGCCTCATTCCGTGCTGTCTATGCGGATACAGAAAATATAGTCGTTGCAGCGCAAGAGGAAGGGGAGAAATGCGGATACGTATCGGAGCAACAGCGTGCAGATGTTGAAGGTCGAGTCAAAAAAGTTGCAAAGAAAAGAAACAAAAATAAGGTTAGTACCAAACAGTTCTTAACTTTAGAATTTTTTTTGTGCTGGGGACTATTTTATGTTTTTTTCAAGTCAATTGTACTATACTTTATCTTGTGTTTAAACTGAACATCCCTTTTCCAATCTGTCCTCTAGTTACCCGTGGGTCTACGAACTATACATACACAGACAGTGAAGCGAATGAGAGATGTTGCTTGCCAGACCATTTACACTATGGAGGCTATGGAGGAACTATTAATTCAGACGCGGCGTGTTGATACTCGGGATGCTCATGTCCAATGTACAGAAAATGAAATGAATGAGTCCGGAGAATCCGGCAAAGTTGTATTGGACCATTGCTACAGTACGAACGCACCACCGCAACAACATGATACTGAATGTATTGAAGAGAGCTCTGAAGTAGTCGCAGATCAATTCACACAATCTACACCCGCCAAAAAATTGCCACCAAAAAGCTGTCGACATTGTTGTGTTCTGCCATCAATGTTGAAGTAGCAGATGTTGAAATGACAGAGAATGAACCAGCAGCAGCATTCACTGATGCATCAGAACTTGATAGCAGCGATATTTCTTTCAAATGTGGTGATATGTCCTCAACGTCACAGGCCGAAACAACTTTGACGCAGGATGACAGTCTAATGAAAGAGGACAAATACATAGTATTTGACAGTTTGATGGATATTATAAGTATGCTGAAATGTGTGAATTCCGTCAGAGGGAAAGTATGTGGGAAGCCATTGATTCATGTGACTTGTCAAAAACAAGGCAGTAACGTCACAATACATGCCGCCTGTAGATTACATCATACGTTCTCATGGTCTGCACAACCGATGCTGGGGAAACTGCCAGCAGGCAATCTACTGTGTGCAGCTGCATTACTTTTTAGTGGCTCCAGTTTTAGAAAGTTAGAGTCTTTCTTTCAGTTTGTGGGACTCCATTTCATTTAAAAAAAGCTGTACTACAAATACCTACATGATTATCTGTTTCCGGCCATTAGTGATGCATGGAAAATTGAACAATTGTCTCTGGCAAGTACATTCGAAGGCAAACGATTCAGGCTAGCCGGCGATGGACAGTGCGACAGCCCTGGATTTTCTGCCAAGTACTGCACCTACCACTTTCAGAACATGGATAGTAAGAAAATTGTGAGTTTGGTGGTCGTGCAGGTAACACAATGTACATCCTCAGTGGTCATGGAGAAACTAGGATTTATAAAATCAGTGGAATATCTGCAATCGAGGGGAATGAACATCAACCTCAGCCACAGACAGACACGTTTCAATTGCCAAGACAATGAGAGAGCAGTTCCCACATATTAAACATCAATTTGACGTATGGCATCTTGCTAAATCAATCTATAAGAAAATCTCGGCTGCAGGGAAAAAAAAAGGTTTGGAAAGTATTTCTGAGTGGTCCCAGTCTATCAGCAACCATCTTTGGTGGAGCTCCAAAACTTGTGAAGGGTCAGTGGAAATGCTACTTGAAAAATGGCGGTCACTGATGCACCACTGTACCAACGTGCACCGCTGGTCAGAAAACCTACATTTCCACCAATGTGAACATGGCCCTTTGTCCCCAGTGTAGGCACGGAAGAAGAAGTGGTTGAATCCATCTTCACCGACACACAAAGCCATTGAGAAGATTGTTTTCGATAAAACTATCAAGAGATTTGAGGGGACTGACAGAATTCTGTCACACAGGAGGTTTGGAGGTGTTCCACAGTATGTGCCTAAAGTACAGGCCAAAGCGCTTGCATTTCAGCATACAGGGCAAAAGACATAGGACTCTACTAGCGGTCTTGGCCCCTAACGAGAATCTAGGCCGTGAACAATCTAGGACTAAGGGTAATGTAAGGATGCCTCGCTACACTAAGGCCTTTTCAAAAAGAAGTAAGCAATGGGTGATCAAACCAGTCTATGAGGAAATGGAGTTCGACTTTGTCAAAAGCCTTATTGTTGCTGTATTAGAGAAGCACAGATATGGAATTTTGAACATTTCTGTGCAGAGCACTGATCCATTGCCACCCAACATTGCCACTGTACCATGTCCACCCAAAGGAGAGCTGGTTGTGAAGTACAAATCCCGGTTTAAATAATTGTAATACGATTGTCTCTTTGTAAATAAATGTAATTGTACAGTGTGCATACAAAGTACTCTAACCCTAACCCCTACCTTCACCCTCCTGGGTGCCGAACAACTTGGGTGTCATCTTTGAATTCTCTCTCTATTCACCTCATATTGCTGACCTTATCTATATGTGTATGTATATATTTTTGTTTATATAACTAATTTTCGCAATCTCTTCTAAATGCTGGGCACTGTTAACCGAGGGGAGGCTTGCATATTGCAAATAATAAAACAAACAATAAATCTCACTTTCAACTCAACTCCTCGGGTACTTTATACTTTCCCTGACCTTTCCCAAAAAATTAAAAGTCTAAATAGTTATGGTTCTTTGGGGCTTCAAAGCTCGCAGATGACGAGGACAAAATTGGGGGCCTTAGAACGCGCCAAGCGAGTCGTTGCAGATGGGAGACAAGCCAGTTTGCATTTGCACATTGAGGCGCACTACATAGATGGATTTGAAACTTCAAGTTCTCACAGATGGCTTTACTACGGGATGTTGCAAAGAAAGAATGTATGCTCATTTCTAGTGAAGGTCACCAGCTTTGATTTTCAGCTCGCGTCCTGAAAAGGCCCACAACTCGCACTGGCAGTATAATTTTCTATTGTTTTTTTACCTTGAGAGACAGGGACCATGACGAAAGAACTTCATTTGAAGAGGGGGTGGGGGTGCAATAACGTAAGAGACGATAAGGCAGAAAATTCTGAAACTAGACTGAGTTTCATGTTAGTTCAGTATACGAAAAATCGTTGTCAAGAGCACAGTGGGATTTACGGACTGCATTACGCAGAGACACAATGGAAATTGCAAATATAATGCAAGTAACTCTTTAGACGCTTTTATACTGGAATGAAGAATTAATGAATGGATGCATAAATGAATGAATGAATGAAGAGCTTTGAAAATGTTTGTGGGATCGTCCTTGTAGCGGGCACATGGGCATGCAGGTCCACATTCCACACGCATGTAGACAAAAAGGAGTTTCTCATTGTGTACTAACCTCAATTTATTTCGTTAGTTTTCGCATTGATTTTAGAGCTGAACATACTCCATTGCACTATCCTTGAAAGCAAATAATTTCAGCTCGGCCGTAATAAATAAAATGAATAATATCAATAAAGATCGGCTTGCGAGACTAATTATAAATTTGATGTTTTCAAAACAGGTATATCCTTCCCTTTTGCCACTGCCACCAGTTTCAGACACTGCCAGATGGTTTATTTAACAGCCAGCTGCAGCTTAATGTAAACAACTGCACAATCCTCATGATCTTATGGGATGATCGCCAAGGGCCCATATGCCCTTACGCGGTACTAGCGGCTAGAAGCAACTTATCAACCTTTACGCTGGCCTAGTGCCTACTTGATGGAACAGCCTTGCGGTTCAACGTGCGACAAAAGTGCTTCTTTGAACGAAAACCAACACCCTGTGTACCATAAAGGAACACCGCGTGACTCACGATTAACTTTTACGGATTTGAGGATAGAGATAAAAGAAAATAAATGACTTTTGGAGTTCATATGGCAATTGCTGAATATTCTATAAACATTTAATGTCAAATAAATGTACTTTACCAAATTTACCGTGTTGCTGTTTGACTTTAAAGTACAGTTTCATATTCCGAATTGTGGCGCGCTGTGTTGTGAGCTGATCTGTGTTGGTTTCCGGGTTCTGTGTGAAGTTGCGTAGAAGACGACTGTGCGCGTTTGCCTACGCAGCACAGAAACGTCACGGAGAGAGGCGGGGAATATGAATGTTTTGATAATGTCAGGCCAGGGGCGTGGGATATGATTTAGTGCCGCAAAAGCAGGTCAGCCAGGGCGATGGGGGAAATGATAGGATTATCACAAAATGGCAGCTCCCTGATGCCCGTTTTCGTGTGTGTTTAATGGATGAAAACTCGGGTAAGGTCCATAGGAAATTTTTCTAAACTCGAGCGATTTAGGCTTAAAAACACATGGCCGACCCGTAGGGGCAATAACATTTTTTGACCGAACCATTCCTTTAAACATTAGGAGAAGTCCAAGGGACTTCTCAGTGGCACTGCACAAAAGGTGCAGTGTGTCACAATGCAAAAGCAGGTGCCTACAGAGTTTACCAGACTCCATAAAACAGTAAGGAACATGGAAAATCATAGTTGGGAAAACACACAAGTGAGTGAAAAAAAGGCCCCACTCACTCAGGAGTAAAATTTTAAAAGCCCCGAGTCCAGCAAAAGAGCTGGGGGTCTCTAAAAAAGGAATTGGCATAGAAATTAAAATTCTCCCTAAGAAGAGGTGATGCCAAACCACCCCCCCATCTAGTAGGGGGAACCATAGAGAACACTTCAATTTGCAATGGTGACCGCCCCTGATCATTCAACCCCATCCACTAATGTGGCTCTGCCAGATTATGGAAGATCTTATACTGGAAGAGTTCTACCTTGTCCAGTGCCTTCTGAAGACCCAGTAGGTTGGGTAGGGTCCACCATCCTGGTAAGTGATGTTGTCTTGCTGCACAAGGGTGGGCTGAATTGGTCAACTGGGCACAGAGGCTCAGTATGGCTTAGGTCAAATATGTAAGCCGGTAAAATAGCTCAGTGAGTTGAGCACTTGCTGCTGTGATCTGCAGGTCACAGGTTTGAATCCTGGCAAGGCCAACTCAGCCTTTCGAGGTTGATAAATGAGTACCAACTTCGGTTGGGTGACATTGTAGGTAAATATGTTCTATGTAAAGTGCTTACGCGCAAGCACTATATAAATAACATATCATCCAGGAGCAGCAATGACCACCATTGTCTGAGCAGCATAGGGTGGAGCTGTACCTGCAGAAAGCAACAGTACTTTATTCTGCAACATGCATTGAAAGTAAACTGACAAGGTCAGAGGTAATGAACCGCTGGAAGAGCCAGAAGAGTGTCTGCATCCACCAGGGTTTTTTGTCCTTCCTTTCAGGCTACTGCCGTGTGACACAGTCTATAACATAAGGATGGAGCACCCAGTACCAGGCATAGAAAGCAAGTCTCCTCCCATGGGGATAACTTCAACTAGGGCAGATCATGCCACTGCTGCACATGCAGGAAAGGAAAATGCAGTACCACCAGAGGGAACTCTTGCTTTGGGGCCAAGAGTGGGTAATCCTTGGCCTCATTAGCAACTCCCTCCATGTCAACAACAAGGGGAACTAGGGACTGAAGTGGCTAGCTTAGTACTGGGCTGCACTTGTGTCATTCCGCCCAGCAGTTATTTTCCCAAAACTGGGTCAATTAAGCAGGCCTGCTTCAGTGGAGGTTGGGAAAGGCCCATCCTCTGTTTTGTCAGTAATAGCAGCTGGTTCCTTTAGCAGGGGGTAGGCAGGTCCCAGAAGTACTTCCACCCTGCCTTAGCAGAGGAGCAGGGTAACCAGCGTCACAGGCTCGTGGGCCCTGCGCTAATCTCATGGCTGGCATGGACACCACACAGCCAATCTTTTCTCCCTGCAGTGCTCGCAAGAGCAGGAGCAGCAGCAGTACCTGGACTGCACTTTCTTAGGCATACAATGCAGCTTTGATAACCTCCGTCAAGTATCTGCTGCCACCTCAGGCATTCAGAAAACGCCACAGCAGAAGTATAATTCGGAGCCCATGAAATGACTCTGCACCAGTGTTTCTTGCGGGCCGCACAGCACTGTTTGGAGCATATGTTGGAACAGAGTCTCTGCGCGGCCTCAGACAAATCAGAACCACTGCCAACCTTCAGTACAGACAGCAGACCAAGCTCCCTTTGGAGCCTCAGCACAGAATGGAAAAAGCACCCACCAGAACCATGACAGGGGTAGACCTCGACATTCCGGACAAATTGCTTTGATGTGCTTTGCTGTGCACCTAGGTCTGGGCCATTGAAATTAGGTAAAAATGTACTCATCAGCTTGTGAGCTAGAAACAGGTAATGGAGCTAAATGCTTGGACACATCTGGGAGAGTCTGAAACCGATGAGAGCAGAGCAGTCTAGTGTACCCAGGAAGAATTCCAACGAGCCTGCTTAATACTCACTGTGGTACAAATTCCTCGAAGTGAGTCGTCACCCAGATCCTGAAGAAATCTGCATATCTGGAGTGCCTGCTCGAGAGCTCTACAAAAAAAGTAATTGCAGCCAGGCCAGGGTAGAGAAGTGTAGGCCACACGGTTGGAGTGAAAGAAGGGGGCGTGGCTTAGGAGTGGTACGAGCAATGAACATGAACTGAGCTTCCCTTTGCTTTTTAATTTGTTTTTTCTGGCTGTTGCAGAAACTTGGTCAGCCGAACGCAATGGTGAGGTTGCCCCAAAAATCTACACTGAGAGCGGGGGGGGGGGATAGGATGTAGCACCACGATTACAATGTAGGACCCAATGAAAGCCCATCCTGAATGTCACAACACCACAAGACTGCTGCTCAATCGGCATCACAACTATCCCGACCATTTTACACATCTTCACCAGAATTCTCACACAAATCCTGCCACCCTCTATTAACTATCCCAACATGAGAGAAAGAAGGCCCCGACGACCATGGAGCACTCCTTCATGCAAACATACTTTAAATGGACTTTAAGTCTGAAACTCAGTGTGTGTGTTAAGACACAATGGTTCCCATCAAAAGTATGATATGCAGTACTTTATGAAACTGTGCTGTATTATAATTAGGTTGTGCTTTGAAATATTGCAGCGTTAGTAGCACAAAGCCAGCAAAACTGTTTTATGCATTATCAGAATATTTTTTCAAGGTGAGTGGCAGTTTTTGTACACACATGAACCAGTAAAACTGGGGCTACAGTGGTGTCTGCTTATGGATCAGTCCGGGGTCAGGAACAACGCATCTTTGACAATTTACACTTAAAGCTCAAAGCTAGCGTTTGCATGTTCAAGCTCAAAGCTAGCGTCACTACATTTTTGCACCTATGTTTTACCACTGTTTGACTACACTCTTTCTGCCAGACTCCCAAAAAATGTGCTAAAATCAAATGGAAGCACAGAAAATCGTGTCTGTAAAAGCACTCTTCTCTGTAGTTCAACCTTGGTTACACAACTGGGCCAAATGATATCACCCAATTACGAATTCAAACAGGCCACATTTTGTCTCGCCTATGAATAGTACAGGGACCACCATGGTAGGGAATGTAGAGTTTTATGATGCAACCAAAAAAGGTATTCGAGACCGTTTCCCACCCACCCTCCATTTATTTCATTGGCAAATGCCCACCACCATTAATGAGGGCATGGTACCAACACAATTACATTCTTCATGAAGCTGAAGCAAACTGTAGGCCACTAGCTGTCACAATGGTACCAGGACCGCCTCTACTGAAAGAGGAAGTGTAAAATTGGATTATTCCTCTATAATTGGTTTGCCAGGAAGTATATCACTATCAACTTTAAATGATAATCCACAAAGAGCAAAACTTCTCAACCTCATCCGTCAACACTGCCATAAAGTCCATTAACTAAAGAACTAGCCACTGTCACACCTTCTGTGGCGCTCCTCGCCTTGTATATAAACTCTCCAGCTCGTGTAAACAGGCACTCCTCCTTTCTTCAAATTCAGTCCAGACGTACTGGTTAACCATTGCTGGCCACCAGTATTCCTAGGTTGCCCTTTTTCTGGCAGTGGTCCCATTGCCAGTGGCCACATGCGGTGCCGCAATGACAGGCCTTATTAAGTAAGTTCTCAATGGCTGCTATGTCAGCAAGTTAGTTCCAGCATTATCCTGTGAAAAAGTCCTTCCTCAGGAATCACAGTGTCCTCCAAAGATTGTTTTGCAACTAAACTCTAAACCCACATGTAGAAATGCCATAAAATGGGACAAAGCATTATCAATTCTATGTGAAGACCGGAGGCGAGCATTATGCTCCTCTTCCTTTTATTCTCTAACCGAAAAGAAGCTCAAGCAGCATCAAAAAACAGGACAGTAAGAAAAAAATCTAACAGATACAACAAACTGTCTTGTTGTACAATAACAAGAACTAACCTGTTGCTACAATTCCACTATCCCCTGGGTAGTAACAGGAAACGTCACAGTCCGCGCTTCCATGTAACAATGACAGTCTCTGGCCCCATAAACGCTGACAACTGGAACTTCCTCTTTCTTCTGCTGCGAGAACTGCACCATGACTGCTACTACTGCTACCATTACTGCTTGGTCCCACTATAACCAACATTAGCACCCTGCAGGTGGGAGCCTGCCAATCAGGAGGCTCAGAACGCTGGTTGTTTTGTATGCACAAACCGCATTCTGAGCTAGCTTTGCAATCAGCGCCCTCTTCCCTTCCCCGCTCCACCTTCATCTCTTAACACTTGCGTAGTTTCCTACGCAGGTGCCAAGAGGTTTTTTTTTTTTTTAAAGAAAAAAGAAAAACTTAACTCAGAAGTACAGCCCGACGCCACGCAGTCCTATCTATCAGGAATCCCGTTTTCTATGTTGATTGTTAAATAGTGGAACCTTGAAGAAGCAAGAGTTCCTGGTAACTGTTCCTCTCTGGTCAGAGACGCCGTCACCATGGTGCCTTTAACGTGGGTCACCCCCATGGGTTTGAGCTTGTAATTAAGGGACAGCTTCCCTTCTGGATGCCGGATGCATAGGAGGACGGTGTCCCCTACTTCAATGTTCACAGGTCTGAGATTCCTCTGGATGTTCTCACGTTCATTGCGCTCCCTTCTTGCCACCAGGGTCTCCTGGTTATCGATGACTGCCGGGTTCCGACCTTCCAGCTCTGGTAAGAGGCCACGTGGGCAGAGGCTGGAGCCACCCCAGTGGATTGGTGAGGTTCGATACTCCCGGAGGAACTTTTTATAAATTTCTCCCCAGTTCCCCCCCCCTTGGCCTTGAGTGATCCCGAAACACCTTATTGAGGGTTCGCATAAAACGTTCCACTTCCCCGTTGGCCTGGGGTAACCTTCCGGTGGGTGACGCTGCACTCCTCCATAAATGCTGCAAACTGGCGGCCCTGGAATGGGGGACCATTGTCCTATACACAGTTCTTTCGGAAACCCGTGTGTGGCAAAGATTTTCCCCAGCGCCTGAATGGTGTGATCGCTGGACGTGGACTCGACCAGTTCCACCTCCGGGCAACGGGACCACTGATCCATGACAACAAGGAATGCATGCCTCTCCCGGTGGACCCAAAGTCTGCATGCACCGTCCCCCCAGGGCTGGTTGCTCCTGTCCATTGACTCAATGCATGGCTCCCTGGATACCGGAGCGGCTGCTTGACACCAGACACACTGTTGTACGTGCTCATCCACCCTTTTTCCAGGTCGGGGAACCAGACTTTGGTTCTCAGGCGTGCTTTAGTCTTGGCTGTGCCATGGTGGGTGTTAGCTAGTTCAACTACGTGGCCCACCATCCCTCGTGGAACCACGATCTGCCTTCTCATTCAACAGTAGCCCCTCTTTGGATGCCGATAGTTTGTGACGCACTCGCCATAGAGCCTGCAGGTCACGCTGTGCGTCTGTACTTTTTTGGGACATGTCCACCAGGAGCCTCTTCCAGTCCCCACTGCCCAGGGCCAACTGAACCAGCTGGAAACAGTCATCTGCATGCAAGGCTTCCATCACCTACTCAAGTGTCAACGCGATGGGCATGGCTGCCTCGACCACTTGTCGAACCACTTCAGCACAGTCCCCTCCAAACTGTCCAGTCTGTGCCTCACTGCCGTTTGGATGGCGGGATGGTTGTTTGTGCCAGGCCTATACTGCAGCTTTACCCCATATTCCATGAGGGCCAGCATCCACCTCTGAATCCTCGGTGGCGGTTTGGAAGATGCCACTGACATGATGGGAATCAGATGCTTGTGGTCTGTGACAACTGAGGTGGGCTTTCCCAGAATGTATAGCCGAAAATGCTCACAGACCCACAAAATGGCCAGTGCTTCCCTCTCTATCTGAGAGTATCGTTGCTCAGTATCTGTAAGAGCCTCACTGGTGTAGGCTATGGGCAGCATCTGTCCTTGGGGGTCCGGTTGTAGGAGTACTGCTCCCAGGCCCACCAGGCTGGCATCCATGGCCAGTTCTGACTCTTTCTTGGGGTCAAAGAATGCCATTGTTTCCTCCCCAGTGAGTGCCGCCTTGATGGTATTGAACGCGTCTGCTCTTCCGCTGACCATGTCCAGGCGACGTCCTTTTTGGTGAGGGCCCGGAGTGGTTCTGAGAGGGAGGAAAGTTTTTTTTTTTTAAAGAGTTTTTATTGATTTTAATAACAAACAACCAAAATAAAACCAGACAGTGAACAAAAATCATAGTTGCAACGGTATCACGAAATGTCCACCGCCTCCCCTTTACCCTCCACCATCCCGAGCTTACTCTACATACCCAGTCCCGCCTCTATCCTCCCTCGTCTTCAGCTCCATGCACAGTGGCAACAGGTATAAGCTCGCTCCTTGACTGTTAACTCCCCGACAAATCTCCAACTCCCTTCCCACCATCCAATCGCCCCACCCCAATACCCTTCCTTGCCCTTCCCACCAACTCCCCAACTTCCCTCTCCCTCTCCCCTCCCATCCTTTTCTCAAATGCCCAGCTCCATCCCTGGATCTCGGGCTATCCCTCCTAATGTCGCCAGGCCATAGCACACACTGATGCGCCCGTGTCTATGAGGAGCAGGGTAAGAGTCTCACAGATGTCAACCTCGCATATGGGCTGTCAGCGCTTCTTCGCGATGACATCAATGTTCGAGATGAAGAAAGCCTCTTCTTCCTCCTCCTCCTCCACAATGTCTAGCTCCTCGAGAACTTGCTCGACAGCAGCTATGCTCTTCTGCTTGCGTGGGACACCACTGTTTGCTCTACTTTGGCCCGGCGAGACTGCCACTTGGTTGGCCGCCCGGCACATCCTGGCAAAGTGGCCTGCGGTGCTGCATAGTCAACACACCAGTGTCTTGGCAGGGCAGTCGCCGGAATGTGGAAGATCATACCCACACTTCTGACATTGTTTGGGGCACCTCACCCTTCTGCGTAGGGTCGAACTTCTTTTGAGCCCAGCTTGGTTACTGCGGCACAGAGTGCGCCTTGCGCCCGATGGCATTTGCCTCCTTCACTTCTTCCAGTCTTGACCGCTGCATCCATCTTAGAGCCATGACTGTCAGGCAACTCATACGCTCTCCATGTCCAAAATCTGAGTCAGGGTGAGCCCTGGTTCCCAGAGCTCTTGGCATCGCAGTTTACCAGAACAACAACCTTGAATGAGCTGATTTCTCACTATCCCTTCTTCATTTTCCCACGGACACGTGCTTGCCAGGTGCTGTAGTCTCCCACAGAAACTGTCCAGCAACTCGTCCTCATGCTGCCTCTCCCCACACATCACAAAGCGGTCTAAGTCCTGGTTGGCTAGGGGAAGAAAATATACTTTGAGGGCATCTTTGGCAGCCTGTACGTGGCAGCCGGGGGGGGTTCAGTGATTCATATATACGATGGACCTCGGAACCAGCAGCAAAAGGAGGGTGGCTACCTTCGCATCATCCTCGGTCTCACCGGTGACCATGAAATACATCTCCAACTTCTTGACCAACAGGAGCCACTTGGGGCCCAGCTTCGATGGACGACCACACATGTCAAACTCCGGCATGGGTGCCAGCGTGCCTTGTTGTCGAGGAATGGGTGTGACAGGGGGCTGTGCCCCAAGAGCAGGCGGTGCCACCGCCCCTTGACCACCATCATTGTTATTCATGGCTGCAGACCGCAAGTCCAGAGGCCGCAAGTCAGTGCCAGCAACGTCGTTGTCCGCACAGGTCCAGTGCAAGGCGTGAGTAGCCTCAACAGAATTTCCCAGGGCGATGGCACCAGAAAAAATAACCCCAAATAAGTTCAGTGAATCACCACCAGCTCCTACGCAGATCTCCAGCGGGGTTGGGCACAGATGGGAGCACTGGGCATGCCCAGACGAAGACACCAGGAAGACAACACTTTAGCCTCCCACCAGCCAGTCCAGGATCAACACCCCCAAAATGTCGACCCCACAGCAGGATGACCTTGTAGGTCGCTGAAGGCGCAGATCAATGCACCAAAATCGACAAAACAATGAAAAAGCAATGTAGAGAAACAGCCCGTAATACATTCAGGCTGCAAGGGCTCCAAAAATTCACGACATCCAAAATGTCCGCCCCACAGCCAGATGTATTTGAAAGCTGCAGACGTAGATTAAATCTTCAAAATTGTCCATAAATGCTTCCGATTGTGAATAGAAACACAGCCATTGCAAATAATAGCTGTGAAGGTCCCAAAAATTGTCACTACGGCGCATGAGCACCACGTGAGGGGCCGCTACCGTATTAGTATACAAAATAGCGGCTGCATGTGCACCGCACGGGTGACACGAATAGTGAGCGCTGAGAAAAAGCTCCGGAATTGAACATTCGATCCGGAAATCTCTCCCCACTCAGACGCATCCTCGTAGCCAGTGTTAAATAGCGGAATTGCCCCGGGCCCCCCGCCGTATTGAGGCCCCAGCCCCTCGCAAGAATACACAGACAGGTCTGCTTGCTACGGAGTCCCAGCTTTAATTGCGGGCACAGGCTCCCTTTATTCTGCAGCGCATGAGCAGCCTCGTTGAGGACCACGCATGAGCACAGCACATCGTAACATTGATGACGTCTATGTTGATGTTGCACAACAGACTTCCTGTCAAACAGGACTGCACAGCGTTGGGCCGCGCATCTAAGGTACATTTCTTTTTTATTCTACATATATACCATTAGCACCTATGTAGACAACTACACAGGTGCTAATGGCAACATGCCCCTCTGTGGCAGGCCCACCCTGTAGGCAACTGCTCGCCACCCTCGTTACCTACAGGGTGAACCGCCACCTCGGGGCATACCGCCTGATTAAACTAGTGATACTACAAATATCAAAATTATGGACTCATTGTACCTCAATATTTGTGATTGTGGAATGATATAGCTGGCTGTTTGAACATACAAGCAGTTTTGTGCTTTGGGGTTACATCTTTGAATGTAAAGTACATTGAAATAGATCAGCCCCCTCAATTCCTATACTGCCAACTGTGCACGAGGTAGACGTTAACATGCTTCCGATAGTTCTTGAAGTGTCAACACTAACTGTACACAGGATGACGTTATATACAGGTTTACATCTATGAATAGAGATTGAATTGTATGTTTGATTTGATGGATTCCAAAAGCATAAAACGATCTGAATGGGGATCACAGTGTTAAATCATGACAAGTCATTAAGATAATAAATTATCTGAAGCACAAAACCTTTTTTGGACTTTCTAAACTCTAAATGAAATTTAATTGTGCCATAGAATTTTGTGTGTGCTAATGTTAGTGCTTTGTAAACATTCTATTTTTCACTGCCAACCAGTGAAGCCCACTTACAATTGATGAAATGTCTCCATTCCGGTGGGGGGTGGGATTTTATGCTGGCAACAATCCTTGCTTCGCTATTCCGGAAGATCTGGAGACAAGGCCAAGGCTCGTATTTGTACCCAAAAAGAGTCTAGTTTAGTTTAGCTCCAGTGATAGCTTGAGCAATAGTAGCACAACTTGACAAACAGAAATGGACAAACCTTTCTGATCACAAGGTGGTATTTTGATTAATTTATGATGGAAATGGCACAAGCTGCCATATACAGTGTAGAATGAAAGACGATATCCAAGGATCTTATCCTCCCTTATGTGGGGATGCTTGAATCAGACATGGAAATTTCAGAGTATACAGTTTTCATTGTTTTCTTTAGATTATCAGAAGGCAGCAAGAAACATTCTGTTTTATTTGGGCTTAGGCTAAGAATTTTCTTACATCCATGTCTCAATGTTAAAGAATGAATATGGTTGACTTTTTCCTCCGGGAAGCTAGTGGTTTGAATACCAAAGTGTCATCCACATTGTGGAACAATATTCCTTCTTGAGGAAGCAAGTCATGTAGAGGCTTGGTATGGATATGCAAGAGGGATGGGCAGGATCCCTCAGGAACACAAAAATCCACTGTTCTGGAAAAGATTCAAAGGGATTCAGTGTAAACACAATTTCATATCCAGAGCAGGGTTCGAAATTGCGGGGAGCTTGTGGCTATTTAGCTCCTGCTTGTAGCCTAGAAGATAGAAGATAGAAGATTGTGCATACAGTCCAACATCTAGTGGCAAAAGCAGAGTATTGCATCTTTCTTTCGAAGATCGAAAAGGGACGTCGCCATGTGCGTGATTGTAATACTATCCCTAACGTGACGTGCAGTGTAGTCTACCCAAAATTCCTCACACATCAAAGTCCCTCGGGTTGTGTTTTCTCTACTATGAGGGATCCTTATAGTTAGCGTGTGCGAGTATATAAGAGAGAAGGTGTAAGAGGTCCATGTTCCTTCTACTCCACTAGGGGAGGAAGGGTGGGCGCATGTGTATCTAAGCAGATGCAATCATCAGAAATGCTATTACGGTGAGTAATGCAGGTATTCTGATGCTTGTGAATCTGCTTAGAATCACATGCTGTGCATAGACTAGCGAGCAGTACCCCGAGATGGTGGTAGGATGTGTGCAAGAACAGTAGCAAAGAGATGTCTTAGCATTGCTTGTCCCACCTGAGAATCCGACCTAGAGTGTGTATCTAGGCAGTAGTGTTGTGTAAAAGTGTATACAGAACTCCAGGTTGCTGCTTTGCAAACAAACTCAAGAGGAACATTTGCAATGAATGCAATGGTAGCCCCTGTGCCCCTAGTAGAGTGTGCTCTAGGCGTGAAAGTTAGATCTCTCTTGGCAAGAGTGTAACACAGTGTGATGCAGTTTACGATCTACTGAGATAGCTGATTGGGAGACAAGGTCCCCTTCTCTGCCAACTGCCACTGAAACAAAGACCTGGTTTGTTTTCCTTAGTGGCTTTGTTTTTTCCAGATAGTAGATAACCGCTCTCCTCACATCCAGTGTGTGGAGGCTTCTTTCCGCCACTTTAGTGGGGTTCTGGAAAAAAGTGCATAGTTCTATGGATTGGCTTACCTGGAACTTTGAGATAAATTTAGGAACAAAGTGTGGGTGTGTGTGCAAAACCACCTTATCTTTGTGAATCGTGACAAATGGGTCCGGAACTGAAATGGCCTGCAGTTCACTATGTCTTCTTATAGAGGTGATCGCCACCAGGAAGGCAGTCTTGTAGGTGAGTGCTTTGAGGCTAGGAGGCCCAATTAGTCTGGTAAGAACATCATTCAGGTCCCACCCGGGAGCTGGGTTGGAAATAGGGGGATGAAGCTTCTTTATCCCTTCCATAAATGCTTTAATTACGAGAATTTTCCAACACAAAACCTTGCTTTGGGACGAGATGTACGCCGAAAGCGCAGCTAAGTGGACCGTTAGAGAATTAAAAGCCAAACCTGAATCTAACAGGTGGGTTAGGCACAGGACAATATGTTTAGGTATGCATTCAATAGGATTGATGCCATTACACCAGATGACAAAGCACTTCCATTTACTGGAGTAGCAATGCCTGGTGTTAGGTTTCCGTGCTTCTCTGAATATGCCCATACATCTTTAAGGGAGTTGGAGGTGCCCGAACTCTAGGACCTCAAAAGCCAGGCTGCTAAGTTGAGAGTTTGAGGGCATGGTAGCAGTGTTGCCCCCTGGTTTTGAGACAGCATGTTGTATGGGCATGGCAGCTTCCTAGGAGGAGAGAGTGATATTGCCATGAGATAGAGAACCAAGGTTGGCGGGCCCACATTGGGGCCACCAGAATCATCCTCACAGGCTCTTGGTGCATCTTGTGCACTATTCTGTTGAACAGAGGAATCAGGGGAGGGAGGGTTGGGGGGTTTGGGGTGGCGTAGACAAATTGCAGGAGGCCATCATCCCCAACAGTCGCATGGCCTTGCGTACAGTCATCTGGAACAGCACGTTTTGAACCCTCTCGGAGGGAAAGACAAGACAAACTTTGGTCCAAAGTAAGAGCCCCCTGAAACTGTCTGACTTGGCTGGGGTTCAGACAGGACTTTTTCTCGTTGATCGAGAAACCTAGGTTGAAGAGGCGATCTACCGTCTTCTGGGTATTTGTTTGGCATGTTCTGTATGAATCCCCAGTCATGAGCCAGTCGTCGAGGTAAGGATAGACTGGGATGAACTGCCTGAGCAGGTGAGCAGCTACTACCGCCAGTACCTTTGTGAACACCCATGGAGCTGAGGCAATGCCGAAGGGGAGAACCTTGAACTGATAGTGGGTGTCTTCTATTATTTTTTTGATTTTTTTATTATTGTTTAATCAAAACAAGATTTTTATAATATAAATGTCTCTTCATATATCTCAACATTTGTCCCCATGGTTGACTTGAGTTCTTATCGTTTGAGCCCGTTGACTGTTGTAGTTGGGCAATGTCATGGCCATCGAGTCACTGCTCGTTTTTTAGTAGATTAGTCACGATGTATTCCAATATTTTTGTTGTAGCTATTTGCCAAATGGTTCTGTCGCCTCCTATAAGCCTGTGCCACCACGTTTGTTCTTCCATTAGTGGATCGGCTTTTGATACATGTGTGATGTACCGTAGTCTTATTGTGCGCGTTGCGTGACAGGCCATCAAGAGGTGGCGAATTGTTTCTTGTGGAGGCGGCACGATATCTTGACAGAAACGGCAATTAGCTGTTGATGATCAACCCCTTATGTATCGGATTTCATTCGTTGGTAGAAGATTTAAGCGTGCTCTTAGTATCAAATTGCGCGCCTATTTATTTGGGAATTTCTTTATGAAATTTTGCAACTCGTTCAATTTTTTTGCGTTTCCAGGAAGGTGAGAGGCGAGCTTTTATTTCGCAGCTGATTCGGTTGTCTTTGCCTAATCTGCTTCATTCAATTTACGCAGAATTCTGCATGGATTGTGAATAAGCTCTTCCTCTTCTGAGGCAATGGTATCCAGGAACAAAATGTTTTCCTTTTGCCAATTTCTTAGCACCGCTGATTTACCTGCATCCATCTCGCGCTTGATCATTCTGTAGACATCGACCATTCTGCACTTCCTATAGAACATTAGTGTGTTACAGCTCACCGTACACCCCAAAGACTGGAGGCTCAGCTCACGTCTTAATGCTACTCCCGAAGTTGAGTTTGGAAGCTTGAGCACCGATTTCCAAAATGAGGCTTCTAATTTCGGCCAGATATTCATTGGGATGGTCGGCATGGCCTCTGCGCCGTATGTTACAGCAGGCACCATTTTCATTTTGTAAAAGTTGATTGTTGGTTGTAATGAAAATTTCCCAAATTTGCGGTCAATTGTCTTGGACTGAGCAGCTAGTTTTTTGATCTTCTTGGCCAATACTGTTTGCATTGTGATTTCACTTCTCGTGCTGTCAAGTTGGACCCCAAGGTACTTGAAGTTCTGAACAATTTCGATTTTTGAGTCTCCAAGAAACCATTTTAGGTTTTCGATTTCCTTTTTCTGCAGGATCAAAGCCTTGGTTTTTCCTCTGTTGATTTCCAAAAGGTTTGTGCTTGCGTATTGTTGGAGACTGTTAAGTTGCCGTTGGAGGCCTACTGGAATCTGGTCGAATAATGTAAGGTCGTCCGCGTAAAGAAGTCGATCTATCGTGGTGTTTCCAATTTTAGGCGGAAAGGCACGCGTGATGGTTGTGCTTTCTTGAAGGTCGCCTATGTAGGCCAAGAATAGAGCGGACACTAGTGGGCAGCCCTGCTTAACTCCCTGTGTAATCGGAATTTCGTCAGATAGATCTCCTTTGCGGCTTAGATGTAACCTCATCGAGGTGTTATGATGTAGGGCTTGGATTGGAGCCAGTATATCTCCCGGACAATTCCAGTCTCTAAATTTCATCCAGAGGCGATTTCTCTCAATGCGGTCGAAGGCTTGTGTGCAATCAATAAACACAATGTATAGACGTTGACCAAGTTGTTGGGCTTTGCTTTTCAGTATACTGAATGTTAATATATTGCCTGCTGTCCCAGCGTTTTTTATGAAGCCTGATTGCAGATGGTCATTGCAATCAGCGGAAGAGGCCCAAGTTTGGAATTTCTTTAAAAGTAGGGAACCGTAGATTTTCCTATACAGTCTAGCAGCGCTATCGGCCGAAAGTTCAGAGGGTCCTTTATGTCTCCCTTTTTTTTGATGGGGGATTATCACTGCAGTAGTAGATTTGGGCACTGAACTCTACTCTGCACAGCGTCGAAAGATTTTGCTGATCAGGGCAACCCATTCTGCAGGGTGAACTTTTATTTCAAAGTTGGTGATCCCGTCAGGTCAGGGCGCTTGTGAGTTTTTTTAATTTTTTTGATGACTTCCATGATGTTTTCTTCAAGATTCATCCATTTTGCGATGTTATGCTGATGCTCCATTGAATTTTCAGGTGTGACGGATTTGAACACTTCAGCGAAATGTGTTTCCCAGGTGAGCTGAGGGATGGAACAAGTTACTTACCTGTAACTGTTGTTCTCCAGCATGGGTCTGGCATGGATTCACATGCTCATGAATATTCCCCGTCGTCAGGCTGGGAATCCTCGGTAAAGAAAAAACCAGTATCAGTTTCGTTTCTGATCTGTCTTTCGTAGTAATAACCAATCACTGGTCTCTGCGTCATACTGACCACAGCCAATGACTGCCCTCTACCTAAGCACCGCCTCTGGCAGCCATCTTCAGATTTGGAAGCACGTGAAGTGGCAGTATGACCAAGTGAAGAGCCGCAGAGGGGTAGGCGGGAGGGTTCGCATGTGAATCCATGCCAGACCCATGCTGGAGAACAACAGTTACAGGTAAGTAACTTGTTCCTTCTCCAGCATGGGGTCTGGCATGGATTCACATGCTCATGAATAAAGAATACATAGCAGTACACACATGCACAACCACGGGAGGTGGCAAAGGCTCAACATTAAGCATCACATCAACTCAACATTAAGCATCTTACCTCCTCACCAGGCTCACCTCAGGCGAACAGGTTGCGCAGCACTGCTTGGCCGACCCTGGACTCCTCCCTGGAATCCCGGTCGACGCAGTAGAATTTCGTGAAGGTGTGCGTCGACCTCCACGTAGCAGCCCTGCATATGTCCAGCAGGGGCACACCAGATAGGAACGCCGTGGTAGCTGCGATCGCTCTGGTGGAATGGGCTCTCGGACGGCCAGGCAGCGGTCGGTTTGCCAACCGGTGACAGTACATGATACAGCCGGAGAGCCATCTGGAGATGGAAGCCTTCGAGAGAGCCTTCCCCTGATTGACAGGTCCAAAGTTCACAAAGAGTTGTGACGTCTTCCGAAAACCTTTCGTGCGGTCCACGTAGAACTTCAGCGCTCTAGCTACATCCAGCGAGTGCAAAGTCCTCTCAGCCGGCGACGAAGGCGACGGGAAGAACACAGGTAACACCAAGGGTTCGTTGAGATGAAAGTCCGACGGTACCTTGGGCATGAAGGAGGGGTGCGTCCTGAGCACTA
Organism: Ambystoma mexicanum; assembly: GCF_040938575.1. NCBI lineage: Eukaryota > Metazoa > Chordata > Amphibia > Caudata > Ambystomatidae > Ambystoma > Ambystoma mexicanum. The sequence continues at coordinate 1,143,896,598 of NC_090924.1, forward strand.
CCCTCGTGTCGTGGAAAGTCAAGTACGGGGCCTTGCAGGAAAGGGCCTGGATCTCTCCCACTCGTCGTGCGGAGGTGATGGCCACGAGAAAAGCTGTTTTCCACGATAGAAACTTCAACGGGGCCGAGTGCAGAGGCTCGAACGGGGGTCCCATGAGTTTGGTCAGCACCACGTTGAGCTCCCACGCCGGGGCCGGAGCCTTCACCGGCGGGAACGATCTGAACAGTCCCTTCATGAACTCTTTCACCAGACGATGAGACCACAAGGACGTCCGGCCCGTGGTTCTGGTGTATCGGGAGATCGCAGCAAGATGAATCTTGATGGACGCGTGTGCCAGACCAGCTTTGGCCAGCGTCAGCAGGTACGGCAGCACTTGGGGAGCCGTAATCCGTAGAGGGTTAATCTTCTGTGCGTAGCACCAGACAGAGAACCTCTTCCATTTGTGTCCGTAGCATTTAAGAGTCGAGGACGCCCTGGCCTTTGCAAGAACCTCTCTGCAATCGGCCGGTATGTCGTATCCTCCAAACTCTAGCGCTGCAGGAGCCAGGCCTGCAAGTTCAGCGACTTCGGGTCGTGGTGGAGGATGGCGCCTCCTTCCCTGGAGAGTAGATCCGCGTCCGCCGGCAGCTTGATTGGCGGGGACGCCGACAAGTCCAGAAGGTCCGGGAACCATATCTGCCTCGGCCACGCAGGTGCGACGAGGATCATCCTGCACCGTGACCTCTTGAGCTGGTTGACGAGCCGGATTAGCAGAGGCAAGGGAGGGAACGCGTAGAGGAACAGGCCCTCCCAGGGGAACGAGAAGGCATCGCCCATGCTCCTCGTCTGGGGAAACCTGCTGGCGAACCTCCGGCACTTGGTGTTCGTCGCCGTCGCGAACAGGTCGATCTGGGGTGTGCCCCACCGTCGGAAGAGGCGATCCACCAGATCCTGCCGTAGTTCCCACTCGTGGCACGAGCGCAGCTCCCTGCTGAGTGAGTCGGCGATGGTGTTTTTTATCCCTGCCAGATGAAACGGCACCAGAAGAATCCCTTGGGCGACGGCCCAATGCCACAGGTCCTGCGCCTCCTTGGACAGCGCTGGGGACCTGGTTCCGCCCTGTTTCCTGATGTAAAACATGGTGGTGGTGTTGTCGGTGAAGATCCTCACCACCTTGCCCTTGAGGGACGGAAGGAAGGACCTGAGGGCCCAAAACACTGCACGGAGCTCCAGGACGTTGATATGCAGGGACTTCTCCGTCGGGAGCCAGAGTCCCCTTGCGTGCAGATTTTCGGTGTGCGCTCCCCACCCTTCTAGGGAGGCATCCGTGGTCACAGTCACCTGGTGGGCTGGGGTCTGGAAGTCCATGCCCGCCGTCAGATGCGCGCGGGTGCCCCACCACCGTATCGCTCGTCGGAAACTCTCGTCGAGCTTGATCCTTTCCTCGAAGCTGCCCGTCGTCTGGATCCAGCGCGCATCCAGGAACTCTTGCAACGGGCGCATCCGGAGCCTGCACATGGGAATGAGGTAGATGCAGGAAGACATCATCCCGAGGAGGGACTTGATGGACCTCACCTTGGCCGCGTCGGCCACCAACATCCGTTGCACCTTGCCCAAGATGGTCCTGGTCCTCTCCTCCGACGGGGAGGCCAGAAGGGACACTGTGTCGAGCCTCGCTCCCAGAAACAGTGCGACTTGCGCGGGCACCAGGTGGGATTTGGCGTAGTTCACGGAGAATCCCAGGTCCGTGAGGAGTTGGACGGTCCTTGCCGTGTGGACCACGGCGAGCTCCCTCGTCTTGGCGCGGATGAGCCAGTCGTCCAGGTAGGGGTAGACGTGAATCCCCTCGCGGCGCAGCTGCGCCGCCACCGGTGCGAGGCACTTGGTGAAAACCCTGGGTGCCGACCGCAGTCCGAAGGGAAGGGCTTTGAACTGGTAATGACGCCCTTGGACCACGAATCTGAGGAATTTTCGGTGCCCCTTTAGGATGGGAATGTGGAAGTAGGCATCCTCCAAATCCAACGACGATAGGAAGTCTCCTTCCTCCAGCTGACCCAGGACGTGCTGGAGGGTGACCATCCGGAACTTCTGCGCCTTGATGAACTTGTTCAGGCGTCGCAGGTCCAGGATGGGGCGCCATCCTCCCGTCTTCTTCTTCACGAGGAAGTAACGCGAGTAGACTCCGGAGCCCCGAAGCCTCTTTGGGACGAGTTCGATGGCGCCCTTTCTGAGCATCGCCTTTACCTCCAGGAGAAGTTGAGGGACGTGAAGTTCTTTCCTGGCCACGGGGGGGACGCGCGGGCACCTTCTTTGAAACTCGAGCGCGTGGCCCCGGGCCAGGGCGTCCAGCACCCAACGGTCGGTGGAGATGGACTCCCACACGCTGACGAAGCCCGCCAGCCGGCCTCCCACCGGGGTGCTCCGGTGGGGGCCCGACCCCACGGCCGGTTCAATCCTGCTTGGACGCGGCCTTGCCGCCTTGGCCTCCTTGGCGACGACGGCGGGGGCCGCCAGACTTGCCTCGTCCTCTGTAGGCCTCTTGCGACGACGAGCGGGCCGCTTGACGGTAGGAAGCGAAACCGCCGCCGGAACCTTTGGAGGCGCCCTTGCCTCCGCCGCTCCGAAAGGGCGTCCGCCGTTGCTGCAGTACTCCAAGGGCCCGGGCCGTCTCAGTATCCGCCTTGATGGCCTGAAGGGAATCGTCCACTGTCTTCCCAAACAGGTTGTTCCCGTCGAAGGGCATGTCCAGGACCCTGGTCTGGACGTCCTGTCGAAAGTCCGTAGCCTTGAGCCATCCGCGACGTCGAAGGCAAACGCCGTTGCCCATCTGGCGGAACCCAGTGTCGGCGATGTCCGTCGCCACGGTGATGGCGTGGTCCGAGGCCACCTCACCTTCCTGCAGGATCTCAAGGGCCTCCGCCCTCTTGTCGTCCGGCAGAAAATCCAGCAGGGGAGCTATCTTGTACCAGAGTTCCCTGTCGTAGCGGGCCACGATAGCCAAGGCGTTGGCCGCTTTAATCGTCGTCGCCGCCGACGAGATGACTCTGCGTCCCATGGCATCCAATTTCTTTCCCTCGCCGTCCGGCGGGGAAGTCGACGTGGAGGCCGCACCCCCCCCCGCTTTCTTCCTGGCTGCCGCGGAGACGACGGAGTCCGGGGTAGGCTGCGCCCGGAGGCATAGGGCGGCCGAGTCCGGGACCCGGTACTTTTTCTCGTACCGGTCTCTTTTCGCTGGCGTCGTGGAAGGGTTCTTGAGGAGGGAAAGGCCCTCATCCCAAATGTCGTCCAACAGAGGCACTGCGAGGACCGTCTTCCTCTTGGTCTCGCGTCGTTGGTAAAGGAAGCCTTCCTTTTTCTTCTCCTCAGGGCAGAGTTGGAAAAGCTCGGATGCCCTGGCGATCATTGAGTGGAACGATCCAATCTCGTCGGGCGGAGAAGCCCTGGTGGGAGGCGACGACGGAAAATCCTCGTCGTATGCCTCGTCGTCCGTACCCGTCGCTGCCGTGTCAGTCCCCGTATCATCCCCTCGGGTGGACGGGGAGGAGGGCTGGACGGGGCGCGACGGTTGAAAAGGAGGCGGTGGATGGATCCTTCTTTTCTTGGTAGGGGGAACACCAGAAGGTCCCGGTTCTGGATCCCCCGACGGGAGAGGTTCCTCCGTCGGTAACGGTAGTCTCGTCCTTATCTCGGAGCATAAGGACTGTATAGCCAACAAAATGGCCGCTGAGTTGTCTTGCGGCGCTGGCAGAGGGGAATCCGACGGGCGAGCAGGGGCCCCGTCGGTATCCTCGACGATGTCGTCGTCGTCACCTGCGTCGGGGCCCATTCCGACGGGCTGGTCTTGTTCCACGCCTAGGCCGTGGCTTAAGACCTCGATCAGTTCCTCTTCTGAGGTTGAGGCCGAATCTACGACGACGCCCTGCCCCCCCTTCTTCCCCACGGAGGGTTTCACGGGGGTCCTATCGATGGGCACGAAAGAAGACTCCCTCCGAGGAGGCAGGGAGATTCTGGGCCCCGAGGCCGCCACCACTGGTGCAGCCTCCACAGGCTGGGCCAGGGCCGCCGCGACCGTTTCGATAGAGGGCTTGGTCGAATGGATCAAGGCCTTCACCACCTTAGGTGCGCTCACCGCCTTATCCTTGAGGGAGGGGGCACTGCCACGCTCCTCCTCTGCCTTAGAGCTCGACCGGGGTCTCTCCAGGAGCTTCGCCGGGTGCTCGGCCTTCCTCTTACCCGACCCAGAGCGTTGGCTCGTGGTTGATGGTGCCGGGGAGGGTGCGCCCTGCCTGGCGCCCGTAGAGCCCGACCGTTCGGCGCTCCCGGTGCCAGCGGACTCGCGGTGCTTGGCCTTATGTTGGGCCCCCGTCGCCGGGGCGCCCTCAAAGGTCTTAGAAGACCGCTCAGATTTCTTCTTCTTCTCGCCAGACGGGCTCTTACCCTCCAGCCAGCTGGCGAGACGTTGATGGCGGTCCTTCATGGTCCGTTCCGACATGTTGCCGCAAAACGCACAGTCCTTCTCCACGTGCGTCTTGTCCCCATGAAGGCAGTAAAGGCAGAAAGAGTGTTCGTCCTCCTTGAAGACGTTCTGCAGCTGGCATCCAGGGCAGGCCCTGAACAGCTTTCCGGGCGTCGAGCTTCCCTTCTCCTGGGCCATCTCCGAGACCGGGCCTGAGAAGCTTCTGGAGTCCTCCGAAGTGTAGCTCGACGAAATCTTCACCCTTGAGGGGCACAGATGAATCCGACACGGGTCCCCGTTGATCGGATGTAGGATCGGTGGAGCTTGAGGCTCTTTTGACCGAAAGAATCGAAGTTTTTGTGAAAAAGCGCGAAAAAATAGCACTAACGCTCGAGAGCAATAGCACGAGGATCCCAACACATGAACGTGCGGTAAAAATCTGAAGATGGCTGCCAGAGGCGGTGCTTAGGTAGAGGGCAGTCATTGGCTGTGGTCAGTATGACGCAGAGACCAGTGATTGGTTATTACTACGAAAGACAGATCAGAAACGAAACTGATACTGGTTTTTTCTTTACCGAGGATTCCCAGCCTGACGACGGGGAATATTCATGAGCATGTGAATCCATGCCAGACCCCATGCTGGAGAAGTTATTTGTTATCAAGTTTTCCACTGGGGATTCTGTTGCTCTCAATAAGGACCAACAATCTCTGGCAGTGTTCGTTATTAGCGCTTTGGTGATGCTTTCTACACCCAACTGGTATAGTTTGCTTCGGTGGGTTCGTACCCAGGCTTTATATTCAGATTTTAAGACTTGGAGTATAGCAGTGCCTTCTGCAGTAGGGTGGTGTTTTTTTATGAGCCTCGTGGCTCTTCTGTACTCGCGTCTTCTCACGACCAACTCTTTGTTGTAATTGTGTTTTTTTTATAACACCTCTGGTCCTCAAAGTTGTTTTTGGTCGTGTGTATGCCACTAGCAGTGGTTGATAATCAACTGCTTTGGTTTCTGCTTTTTGTGCGTCTCCTTAATATCTGTGCGTGAGATCTTTAATCGCTGAGGCACTTAATTTAAACCGTGTTCCCTGGACGTTATTCTCAATGTCCATGCCTACTCGAAGATTTTTTACGCTTGAAATTAGCCAGCAGGTCTCCAGGAGATTGTGATCACTGGCAATTGCGTGTCTCACATTGAAAGAGGTGGTGACGCTTAGTAGAGGTTTAGAGACAAATATGTAGTCAATTGTCTCACCCAAGTCTGCACGTTCCCAGGTGGATATTCTATTTGGTTGTGGGAAAGCGCCATCCAGATTATGCAGTTGATGGGATTGAGTTAGGTCGAGCCATGCTCTACCACGCTCTTCAGCTGCTGAGGGCTGTTTGTTCACTCGAGTTCTTGTCCGTGGTTTGCAGATTGCATTTAAATAGCTGCATATCATTAGTGAGGTCACCAACAGTTTGGACATTATGTCGTCAATTACATGTTCCCACATTGTGATGAATCTTTCTTCACTGATTGAGGCTGGGTCCCAGTATGTGTTGGCAATGACTACTGTGTTTTCTATGTCTATTGATTTGTTTTTTTGTTTCCAAGTGACACTTACTGCCAAGATGGACAGGTTTGCAATCAGAGTGGGTCCAATAGATAGTCCACATCCGGTGCGGCAAGCAATCATAAGCCCTGACATCGGACGTCCTAGATGGCCCTTGGCTGCTGGGGCTAAGGCAATTTGGTATCCCTCTATGGTTGGGGGAATTGTTAGCCATGTCTCCTGGAGACATATGATGTCATTCTCCCAGGTTAACGTCTCCTGGTACGGTTAAGTGTGAATGCCCTCTTGTGTTCCACAAGCATAGTTTTAGTTTACGGAAAAGGTCTTCTTCCTGTAAAGTTGATGTTGACTTTTCTCTATGAAGAGATTGCTATTTTTTTCGATGAATTGTGAGAGCTTTTGGTAACTATTATGTGTGGAACTATTATGCACTGTTTGTGAGATGGTCCTTGTTGTTGCGTTGGATTTATTTTGTGAGCTCTTTACTCCGTCGCCTCGGTTGTTATGGGAATGACTTGTGTTTTTCAGGTTTTCCGCATTCATGACTTTGTCTTTGCTTTTTTGTCGTTCCTGTCTTGCATTAGTAAATTCTGTAACCTTATGGCACTTTTTTGATGCATGCTGTTTTTCCTGCCCTTGTTCGAGGATGTGCCGATGATTGCTGTCATGGTTGTTCGTCCTTGATATTCGGTTGTCATGGTTTGCATGCGTCCGGTTAATTTCTCTTTTTGTATGATTCGCTTGATATGTTATAACTTCTAGATTGAAGCCAAGGCTGTAAATTTCATGTTTATTTTTATAGATCTGCTTGTAAATTGTAGAGGACCCAATGTACAGAAGTGTTGCCCCTTTCTACTTGTCATGCCATGGTTCCACAATGAGCAGATCTTCTGACTTTATGTCTTTTAATTTGGAGATCTGGTAGAAGATTGACATGATTGCGCTTCTATTTAAGGTGAGCTCATCCTTGTTACTAGATCGTTGTTCCATTTTTAATATCCACTTTGCCTCTGTGCGCTAATCATTGGGTTTCTCTTGAACGTCTGTTCTTGATCTATAATGAACTGTCTTGGTGGCCCTGTCTGGATCTTCTCTGGGCATTGTTTGTGCCTTTGGATCGCTTCTTCGAGCATCGTCGAATTTCGTGTTCTTTTTGATTGGAGTTTGTCTTTCTTTTTGAGAGGCCAGGCATTTTGCTTCTGATTCTCAAGGTTGTTTAGGGGTGTAAACTTGAGCCTTCTTGTTTTTAGTTTGGAATATTTCGTGTGATAAACGGTTTCGCCTTTCTTCTAGGGTTTCGAAATCAGTCGCAATATGCCATACTTTTTTTTATCTTTTGGGATTAAAGGTGTTTCACCATCAGGTGTTATGGCTTGCTGTACGTCATCATCTGAATAGACACTGACATTCATTAGAATGTCATCTTTAATAAAGTCTGCTGCTGATTTAGGTGAGACTGGTTCCAGCTGCTCAGAGTTGGAATGGAGGTCCTTGCTGCCTGTAGGTTGTGGCACCCCGCTGCTATGTGGAATGGCCATAGGTTGCGCCTGAGCCTGCGTGTTGGTCATCTGTTTTGGTTGATCCGCATCGTCATGCAGAGTACTGGAGATGTGAGCCGTGGATTCCTTGATCTTTGGGTTTGTTTTTCCAAAAATTCGATATGCCATCTCTGAAGCCTCAATAACAGGCTTGAGGTTGGTGTTTTTTTTGTCTACAACTAAAACCACTGTAGAAGTGTTAGATGTAATCACTGTATTAGCTGTTGATTCGATTTCACTTCTTTGTCGTGTAGAATTCTGTCCGGGCATCAGTTTCATTTTATTGTCTTTGGTGAGATCAATAAATGCCGTTTGGGATCCTGAATCTTTGGTTTCTGCTGTGGTAATCGGCTTGTTTTCATGTGCAGCTTGTTTTGCCATTTTTGTTGTGATTTTGTCTGTGAGATGAGACGCTAAGTTGTCCAGACTACTGCCATGGGCGTTATACTCCTTATTTGCTGTGATATAGCCTTCGAGGTAAGTTACTTTGGTCAGGATCATGGCTATCGTAGATTGTTGATCCTTTGTGGTGTCGTTAATTGCCTTTTAAAGTTTACAGAACAGGCCGAGGGCTATTGTGATGGCGGACATTATGCTCACAAGTCTGGTTTTTTGGATGGTGTTTCAAGGATAGGCTGGTCAGGCTGCGAAGAGTGGATCTTTCACGGAGTGTGTGGCTGGTCATTGGATCTTCGTCTTGGCGTTTGGAACTGATTAGTAGAGCTGTATGGTTTGTGGACTGAACTGTGCCCAAGGAGCTCTATAGAGTTTCTCCTTTTATCAAGGGTCCTGGGTTGTTGGTTTTCTTCATCCCATTGTGGTCTTCCAATTGGAAAGTTTGTGATGGTAGGAGCTTTCTCTGCGGGCAGGTCTACTTCTAGCCGTGGTGTAGAGGTTGCCAGCCCGTTATGGATGTCTTCAGCAGGGCAAGATCCTGCATTTTGTTGCTTGTCGTGTAGGTACGAGGGTCTGCCGAGGTGTGGTATGTCAAATTCCTCGTTTTCAGTCGCAAGCCGGGGCTTCGCCGTGGCTGTTTCCAAGCCAGTTGTGCCTTCCGTTGGTTTCAGCCACATCTCCTTTGTGCTGTCCTTGTTATCAGCGGTGTTGCTAACTGCTTTGTCATCTGTCACGGTCTTAGCCAGAGACTGTTGTTGTAAGATGACTGGGCGCGATTCTTGATCGATATTGCGGTTGTGCCTGTGAGGCGAATCTGTCCTTGGTCGTACTTCCAGCGAGGCCGCACCTAATGCTCTAGATGGAGATATTTGCGGCATCACCAGTGGAACTTGAGTTGCAATGTTTCCCTCATCAATTTTGAGGTGTTTGGGACAGGGGAAGTTTTCCTTTACAGCAGCAAGCATTTCAGCGTCAGAGAGTTCTCTGTAATCTCTATTTTACGTTGACAGCTGTGCTTTAAAAAAGTCAGTTAATATCCGCATTGTGGTTGGTTTTGTTGAGGCTCCGGAACTTGTGATAATTTTTGCTCTGCCTTTTTTATTTTGCAATTGCAGGCTTCTCCACCCACTATTTCTTTCTGAGCAGAGGCCGTTTCTTTTTTTATTCACTTTTCTGGCTCTTACTTGCAGCCCGCTGACCACTCTGGCTCTCTTTTTAAAGTTGTAAGTTGGAGTTGCCTCTGTCAGAGGGAGCTCTGTGTAAGACAGATCTGGTGTAATTACATTGTTCAACTCTGGTGAGCTGCCTGATGAAGCGTGCATTTGTGCAGCTGTTTTCACGGAGCTTGGCTCCGCCCGCTCCCCTTCTGATTCAGGCACCTCGCAGACCTCAGCCGCAGCCGCGCACTCGTGGCCATGCTCCACCCCCACTTCGAACTTCTCGCCTGCGCCAAGCCCAGAGCCCGAAGAGGAGAACAGGGGCACTGGGCAGTACACCGCCGAGCCCCTGCCCGAGCCCTGCGGCAAGTCTCCAACGGACCACTCGCCAGTCAGCTCGACGCCAACTGCAACGGCGCGCTCCGCCCTCCCTCTGGAGGGTGTCAGCAAGGCGGCTGCAGAGACGTCGGGCCGCGTTAGGGTGTTCACAGCGCTGGTGTCTCTGGAGTGCAGCCGCGCAGGCAGGTAGCTTGCGCTCGGTTCTTCCCGCTCTCCAAGGCTTTCAGGTAGGTGGGGAGGGCAAGTGTTTGTTGTTGTGGAGATAGGTAAGCCTAGCGGCTTTTGCAGACCGCTCGGCTGATTATGTGGTCGTGAATGTTTGTTACTGGTTTGGGGACTGTTCAGACTTGGGTTGAACATTCCCTTTCCACTTGAGGGATTAGTGCAGGGTTTGCCTCCTTCAAGTCTCAGACGTGAGCTTCTGAGGCAACGCCCATCCTCTTCTTCGTGCCCCAGGATGGCCGACATAGCTCTAGTGTTTTTGGTCACCATTAACTTGTGCTGGTGAGTGTGCAGATGCTTGGGGGTGGGACGGTCAGTGCGTTGCAAATACCACTCTCACCGCTTATTGTGGTGGATTTGAGGGACACCTCCGCCCTCTGGCTCCCGACGGACCACGAAAGACCACTTGTCACCCACTTTCCGGGCGCGCTCTGCGCTGTAAATGCTCAGAAATAGTCTCTGTAGGACTCTGTGTGTCATAATCTCCGCCTCCTCAGCATTGAAAGTGGTAAACAGACTGTCCCACGACTCCACGACAGACCGCTTGTCGCCCACTTTCCGCCCACTTTTTTTCTTCTATTATGAACCTGAGGTACTTTCTGTGCGCTGGCAACATTGAAAATGAACGTATGCATCTTTCATATCCAATGTGGCCATGTAATCCCACTGCACCAGCAGTGCGATTACTTCCTGCAGTTTTGTCATTCTGAATTTTTGAGGTTCGACATACTTGTTCGCTGGGCGCAGATCTAACACAGGGAACCTAGTGAGATCCTTTTTGGGTACAAGGAAGTACACTAACTAACCTTGTTTACCTGGTGAATGGGGACGACTTCTACAGTGCCCTTTTCCAGAAGGACTTGCAACCTCTTCCAGGAGGATGCGCAGGTGTTCTGGTGACAGGCGTCTGCTTTTCAGTGGGTAGTATCGTGGTGGTTAGTGAAACTCTATGCAGTACACGTGGGGAACGGTCTTTAACACCCACTGGTCCGATGTGATCCCCCTCCCAGGCGTGAATGAATGATAAGCGACCCCTGACAGGGAGGGCTAGGAGGGGATCTGAATCAGCGAGTCACTGAGGTGGAGGCCAGGGAGCCTCAAGGAGTAGAGTTCCTGCCCGTACCCTTGCCTCTAAGAGGACCTTTCTGTTGGTACTGGTTGTTACCGGAATAGCCTTGGCCGGAGGACCAGGGTATACTTCCTGAGCCATATTGTCCATGGGCGACCGGGAAAAAGATTGTTCATGAAAGGAACAGCGGAAGTTAGAGCCTTCATGTTAGTGGAAGGGCTTGGCCGCGATCTGTCGGAGTGCTTTCTGCATTTCGTGCTCCTTCTTGGCAGTCTCCAGGGCGTCATCGACAGCTTTACCCAAAAGGCTGGATTCATCGATTAGTTTATTGATAGGAGGCCAGATTTTCTAGTTATAAAACCAGAATTCTTCAACCAGGTGTGTCTCTTAATTAAAGTCCCCTGGGCTAGAGTGCGTCCAGCAGTCTGGACTCTGCTGAGAGTGTTTTTTAATATGTTGTAGGTAACCCATCTGCCCTCAGCCACGACCGCCAGCAGGTGTGATCGGGTGGGCTCTGGGACCTCTTGAAGGCCATCCTGGACTAGGCCCCATTGGACATCACTGTAGCTTGCCAGGAGAGTTCTATTGGTTGCAATGCTAGAGTCAGTGACTCATTTCCCGAGGGCATAAAGTTTCTTACAATTCTTATTTGGAGGGGCTTCCGCTGTGGACAGTGGAATCCCTGCCTGGTTGAAACCACCAGGGAGTCCAGTGTGGCATGACCCCATATGTATAGTGGGTCAGAAGGAGATTGGTGGAATAATTTTGTCACCCGTGTGAGGGGCGGTGACAACAAAGAAGGCGCTAGGCGCTTCTTTATAGAATTGAGTAAGGGGGTGGCTTCACTAGTTGGAGGCTTCTCCTTGAGGGTATCCTCAACCAAGTCAGAGTCAGGGGCTGCCTCATATATTGGGGCCTGAAATGATGGCCGCTCTCTTTAAAATGACGTTGAATAACATTTTGTCATCCACAGGTGACTACTCCCTTTGTGAAGGCGAAGAAGGGGGGGATCTAGACAAATGATGTCCGGGTCAGGGGTGTGTGTTGGTGATAGCCAAGGTCCCTGATCCCCTGATTGATCCTGATCCCAGTCTGGGTCTTGGTCAGCTGTGTCCAGAGCAAATGGATTAATGTCCTCATAGGTATTCTCCTGCTCTGAGACATCCAAGATATCCCCTTGGTGGCCTTGTGCAGAGATGGAACATTTCAGCAATTTATGTGGATGGAATGGGGCTGGGGTCCTCTTCCCTAGGTCTTTTGGGAGTGATATATTTGTCTGAAAGTCAATAAACAGGGCCATTTTGTACATATAGTTTCCAAATCCCTCCCTAGTCCATAGGGAAGATGCAGAAGGGTCTGGAGGTGGAAAAGATTGCCCAGAATGGGGGAGATTTTCCTAATAAAGCCTTCGAGAAAGGCTGAGGGGGATGAAGGAGGGGTTCAGACTACTCCTCAACGAGAGGGGATGGGTGCCCTTGTGTTCTGTAGCTGCTGAAATAATAGCCGTGAGGCTTTCGCAGATTTTCGGCGGCTGAATGGAAGGTCTCGACGCAACTGATGGCGCCTCGTGGTCGACAACTACACCGAAGCCTTAGGTGCTTGTGCGCCCTTGGACGCTGCGTCGGCGACCGTATGTTTTTTTGGGTGAAAACCCTTTCCAGAGGAATGCCCAGTCGCATGCAGCAAAGACGGTTGCATGGAGGACACCATACTGCGAGGTTCAGGAGGTGCCGTCAAAGTTTTCGGCAGCCCTGTTGGCTTTGGGCGCTTCTTCTACGACTCCATAGAGGAGGCCTTAGGGGTTGTGTATTCAGGTATTTTTGGTGAGTGTGTGCCCGTGTCGCCAGGGTGTGAGCTCCCCATAACAGAGCCGGTGGCCTGTCTGTCGGAGGCCAGACATTTTGGAGCCTGAAAGTTCCGCCAATAGGTCGATGGATTCCTCATCGTACGAAGTGACGGCACCAACGAGGTAATGGCTTTCGGCCTGCACAGCGTAAGCCACCCACCGTTTAGTCCGCCTGTCCTTCAACGTTTTCGGTCGAAAGAGCTTGCATGACTTGCATTAGCGCTTATCATGATCTCGAGGCAGACACTGATTGCAGCAGCGATGGGTGTCCTTCCATGGAAACTTGCTGTTGCACAACAGGTAAAAATTAAAGAGTGCCCTCCCCCTAGCAGAGGGTGTCAGCAGCCAGACCAAATGGAGAAAGAGAAGAGAAAAGGAAATACTTTCTTGAAGAATAAATTCAGGGCACCACTCTCTCTTCTGTAAGGCCTAGCCGAAGGATCGAGGCCACGTGGTCGACAGTCGAGCAGTTCAACAGTCGCCAAGCAGTTGGGGAGGTCTTCAGCGGCAGGAATCCCACAAGGCAGACGTCGAGAAGATTAGTCGGGAGACTAGACAACCATAGGTTGTGGGACAAAGTAAGCAATATAAACTCTTACAAGCTCTACATTAGGCAATCAACTAGGTTGGTGGAAAAAAACAATCTAGAGGGACATAGATGAGTGGGCGATTTTGGGTACACTGCACGTCATGTTAAGGTGGTGTTACATTCACGGCCATGTCGACGTCCCCTTTCGATCTTTGAAGGAAAGCTGCAATACTCCACGATTACCACTAGATGTCGGACTACAATTATAGCATTTCATCTTGGTTGCAAGACAGATTTGCATAATGCTATGTACAAGCTCCTCGTTTCCCTGTGGTACTCCCGGTCACTGGTTAATTCTGGATACCCAGTCGCTGCTTTTAGCTTCTGCTTACCAAATCTTAATTTCGACCCCCGCAGAGGAAGAATTTCATCCAGTTTCTCGAGTTCTGATCCATTCCAGCCACAGACTAAAGTCTTTCTAGGAGTCTGAATTGGTCCAAAGTGTCAGACTGTGGTCAGATCAAGAAGTATTAGAATGACCACTGCAGCCACAATCAGCTGGAGAAGAATTTCTCCAAGCATTTAATAGGGCAGTTGCTGTTCCCTAAAGCAGCCAGAGGTCTGACTGCATAACCCAACAACTTAATTCTCAAGGCAGGTTTGAAGTTGAAATGATTCTGCTGGCAATATACCTATAACAAAGATGGATTCAGATTAGTCTGTTTAATAAGGGTGTGATGCAGGTCTTTTTTAATGAATCTGGAATAAGATCCTCAACGAATGAAAGGGTCACAAAGTTCATAATGAATAGAATCAATGTTTCAGTTCGATTTAAAGTCCCAGTTGGACTGGTGTGCCCCCGGGAAGCTTGCAAGTTTGAGTCATTGAACGTTGCTCTTCTCCCCATGACGGTGAAAAGACATTTGACTGGGCCAATTTGAATACCAAAGTAATGGTGCAGTACAAGGGGAGGATTCTCACAATCACAAATCGGAGATCTTTTCTATAAAATATGAATCTTATTACAGAATGAACCAAGGGAAGTAGGGGCTCATTTTGTTGTTCCTTGAGAGAGCCGTCTTGGGATATAGCATTATTTTGGGAAATACTAACAGAGTATCAAAATGTACTTTTGCCTCAATAATGGCCTTTTCATAATGTTTGCAAAGAGCTTTTAACGTCTGTGCACTCACCGGTGGGATAATTTCTCCAACCCCTTTAAGCACTTTGAATGGTTCATCTTTTTAAGTCCAAAGCAAAACATTTACCTTCTTTTAAGTTTTAAATATAGATTTAATTTTAAATCACACTTTAGTATCCAAGCTGCTAGATGATGGTTAAAATGGTTTTAATACGTGTGTAGGAAGTTTAATAGTCTTGCACCTTATCTGTTTTCGGAGAGGTTTTGATGAATTTGTGTGCTTCAAGGCTCAGTGCCGAAATAAAGCTAATTTGATTTAATTTTAAGGGGGCTATTGAGCCACCTGTTAATCATAACAGTCCACTAGATCTGCCAGACTATTGAAAAAAATGTCAGATAATTGTGTAAGCTTATCTTAAACACATCTGCACTGTTTAACACAGACCACACACACACACACGCCTCTTTTCTCTATATATTACCCCTCAATATATAGGATCTGGTGCTAAATACTATACACAGCTTTGAGTAGTCAAAGGATACAGTTCTGCACAAGGTTCCAACTCATTCTATGTCAAGACAGGAGGCGAGCATTATGCTTTACTTTCTTTATTGCTGCCATTTCAGCACTTCAAAACAACAAACATTTAAACTGGTATTTCCTGTTTGATTTACGAACTGTGAGAAAAAAGGGTAAATGCAATGTTTAAAAGTTAAGTTCAAGGACTCTCCTCCTGGCACCACTAGTCCCATGAGTCTCCTATAGCCTCTGGTAGTTCTGAGGCTCCTCTCCTCCACCTGTCAGGTGCTTGCCCGGGGTATAAGATCCTACAGCCCAGGTCCCTTCCTCTTTCTTTTTGCTGCCTAACAGAGATAATTTACTTCTTGTTTATGTCATTGAATGCTAGATAGCTAATTCATAAAGGGGAGTTTCTTAGCAGAGAAAACATTGAATTGTATGCCTGAAAGATTAAGCTGTGCCGCGAGCCTATTATGGAACATGTAAAATAGAACGTTGTAGAACAGCTGTGGTGGTGTCCTGCGCGGCAAGCATTTCTTGAGAACTTCAATCGTGCACGCACACTAGTAAATACCCGGATTTTCATCAGATTGCAGGCAGGACTCTGGCATCGACTGTACATTGGAGGAGGGGCCAGAGTCACAAGCGAACACGCTGGTGTTAGGCATCCGGCCCCGCTCCTCACATTCGCGCTGCTGAAAAAGGTGCGCATTAGGACACGGGGAAACAGGAGGCTTCTAAGCTTCCAAGCATCCCCCGGGCCATTCAGATTGCTCGCGCTCTTCCCAGTTAACACGGATAGACCCGCAGCACAGAAGAGAGCGATCTGCTAAAAGTCAGATAATGTCACAAAAAAATATATAATAAAAAGAAGGGTTTATTTTACCGCTCGCTTCACTCAGAAGGCACAGTGTGGTGTTACCGAGCTACTACTCGTCTAAAGCCATATCTAACAGCTGACAGTACGAACGTTGACTTTGCCAACCTCTGGTTCCAATGGCTCATTATGAAGGACAAAGAGGTTCCCAGTCCACAACCTCATAATGGAGTGAGGAAGAATGAGAGGAAGAGGCCATGCAACAGGAGACCGAGTTGAAACTCTGTTTCAAAAAGGTGTTGAGGGACTCTTTGTCGCAAGCAGTCTCTCAAGGAGTACAGCCCCTACGCCACAGACTGGATATGCTGAGGCATGGATGGCAGAGGGGGAGCAAATGGCCTCCAGGAAAGGATGGGCTCTCAGCCCTGTGGAAGGTACGTCAGCTAGACACCCCCAAAAACGGGTTGAGCAGAAGGGGTGTAAAGTTCAAAAGAGGAAAGACTCTTTGACCCCCCCCCCCCGCACCCTGAGCGAGGAAAAAAGGGTGGAAGCAGACATCCAAAGGGAAGACAAACCTGTCACCAGACTAAAAAAAAAGCCTTCCTGGTGAAAACAGTTGATCACCATAACAGACCCTCTACCCCAGGGGTGGATAATTCAGGGGACATGGACGAGGGTTATTCACCCGATAATGAAGGGGGAGAAGAGGAGGAGAACCTCAGAGAAAACAGAGGAGAACACTGTCCCAGAGGAAGAGTACAATGCAGGGGACATGTTCAACCACAAAGCCGTTAGACATCCCAAATCTTCGGAGTGGATGCCTTCACCTCGGGTTGCGCTATATATGGCGCAACACATCAGTGAGCCCCTAGACAGAGAGGGGCGCTCTCAAATGAGGGCAGAGTGCCCGCGGCCTGTGTTGCCAGGCAAGCTGACAGACACCCCAGACTTCGATCCAAAGACAGTCACTTTCGTGACCAAGTCAGCAAGAGACATCAGGAAAGAAGTGGACAGAGCATGGAGAGGGTGCCAAGATAAAGTCCTCGACTGGGCCGACCCCTTGGCAGAAATAATGGATTTGGCAGAAAAAGCCAAAGATAACAGGACGCCAGTGGACGTCCAAGCCCTGGGTGGCGCAGAAAGCAGTGTGCCTCCCTTGGCAACGCCAATTGCGCCCTCTCCTCAAAGACGAGCAGAGGGGTGTTGCTGAAGATGAGACAGAAAGCTCAGTGACCTGGCCTGGCCTCCTACGAAGCAGGAGAAGGCGCTAAAGGACTCCTGTTTGGAGAAACATTCGCTAAAGAAATGTCTCAATTTGTTGGGATCTACTCCGCATTGGAGAAGGCACAAAGCTCCATCAGAAAGATATTCCCGGGACAAGTTTTTTTTTTCGGGACCGGATGTCACCAGGGGTCAGTCGCTACAATTTCCAACTCAGACCCCAGGGGACACGAGCCCAATATTGGGAAGGTAGGAAGCAAGACACCTTCCCGGCAAGAGCAAGATTCCCAAGAGGACGTAGAGGAAGAGATGCATACCGGTAGCTAAGGGCCACAGGCAGTGAGTACAGCATGCAAACAGGTAGGAGGGAGAACCCTCCGCTTTTTGAGCGAATGGCAAGCTTTATCCAGCGATGCTTGGGTGTTCCAAGCAGTGACAGGCCTTCAGTTAGAGTTTATAGGCGATCCCATACATAGAGTCGAACCTCACCCGATCGTATGCCGCAAGAAGAGGGGTTACTCAAAGCGAGCTGCTAAAACTAGTAAGCAAGAATGCGATTAAACGCGATTTACAAGGGGGTGCAGGATTTATCAGCAATATGTTCCTGGTGCACAGGGGGAGAAGATAAGACCAGTTATAAATCTAAAGAGCTTAAAGGAATAAGGCGCTCAGAAATATTATTGTCCCGAGGGTTCGGGCATGTGTTTTTAAGCATACGTTGATCGATTTCCAATGCACCTTACCATAGTTTTTCTCTTTTGTACATATGCAAAATCAGGCAGCAGGGCGCGGCCATCTTGTGATAATCCAATCAGTTCCTGCATCGCCCAGGGTGGACTGCCCTGGTGGCACTAAAATCATATCCCCAGCCCATGAACTTGACATCACTAGACGCGTACCGCCCATTTCACAACACCAAAGCACGTCTCGTGTCAACATTCTCTGCGCCTCATCTCGTGACGTGTCGCCATGGAAATGGCAGGATGCCTCTTTCCTCAATAAGTATAAACAGATCGCTTCATAACAGGCATCAGATTTTCTTTCCATTCCTCTCAATGTATTTGAGTATTCTGTGTCTCGTTTCTGTGCTCTGGTCCGCTACCTTCGTTGCTTGTAGCTCGTGCAAACAGATACCAGTACCATTACTATAAATTATTTCAGTTTTTTTTCCCCACAATGGCAACAATACAGCTCTACCAGAACGAGCCGGAGTATTCCGAGGCGGAATTACTCGAAAGAGAAAGATGCAGAAACAATGGGGCTTCGGACGACAGTTGGGAGGACGATTCAACACATGAAGAGCCTGGTCCTAGTTGGCTTGACTGCATTTCCACCTGGTGTACCTGCAATCGGTGCGCACTAATGCCAACCGAGGAGGAGAACTGCTGCTGCCGAGAAAACTCTGGATGCTTGTCCTACATATCGCAAGGCGAGCCATGGCCGCAATGTGTTACCGAGCTGCCAGACTGGGCAGCCTGCCTCACACGGTCCGTGTTGAGGATTTTGATGGTGCTTATGCACGAACTTCGCGCAACAGTTCACCCTCGGAATCCAAGTAACGAGTAAGTATACTCTGGTTGTGATGTCACTTAGACCACTCCTATTTCAAGGTTGTCTCCTATATTGTCGTAATTCAATATATAGCTGTCAAACCAATTTAGTCTTGCAATTCTCTAGTAATATTCGTATAATAGTCCAATATTGTACAGTATCTAGGTAGCATTTGCACTGGAAACAATGCCATTGGATACAAGAATTGTCATTGGCAACTAAGGTTTAATACTCTCATCTTGGTCATTTAAAAACAGTTTGTATCTTTCTCTTTCACAGGTGGTACAGGCTGGTGGCCTATCTTTCATACACATGGTGGGCTTAATGGGAGGCTTGGACACCGCGTTCAACGAGTAATACCCGCCTGTGCCGTTGGTGCCATTAGAGAAACATTCCCCAGTGACAGCCGTCAATACAGGGGATTTTCCCTCACTGTGCTGCAACCTGAACTTATAATGTGTAGTACATTTGTGCCATAAAATTAAGAAACAAAATGAAGCACTACAGAACTTTTATCAATGGTTGTTTCAGTTTTTTAGTGAATCAAGTGTGCCTCCATTCAGCAGTGTTCCGGCCCTTGTCTGCATGCCTTAGGCCCATCCATCCCCCCTCCATTATCTAAGGCAGTTGGCACCAGTGTATGTTCGCTGCCAAAAGGGGCTGACAGGGGCGGGAACGGCCAAGGTGCCAAACACCATGTACACTTCAAAGGTATCTTCCGCACAGGGGCCATTCTACACATGGCCTATACAGATCCCGTGTCTCCAGGCAGGATCCCCTGAAGCAGGCCGCGCCCCTGAAATCCACATAAGAACACAACATATACACATCATTCATTCACATACACCCCCTCTTTTCTAATTCTTTATAAACCACTTGATATTTATCATGAGAGCATCTTTGAGCACTGCAAGTCAACTTGTGAACGTGCTACCTGAGAACCTCGATGACCACTGCGAATCTGCTCGTCGTGCTACCTGAGAACTTCTGTGACCACTGCGAATCTGCTCTTCGTTGTGCTACCTGTGAACATCTCCCTGTTCTCCGGCCACTAACTACCCTGCTTGCTGAATCTAACTTAGTTTGTCAAGGAAAAGGCATGTCTCCTAATCATATCTCCTTGATCTCTAAAAGTCCATCTATTTCGAACGAACGTACCCAGTAGTGTTATGTTAATTCGACTCATTGCTATTGACTCGACATTGACTCAAGTTTAATTTGTTATCGATATATCAATTGTCATCAGTGTCAATTGGCATCGAATTGCATCCTTAGCGGACCGTGTCAATATTATAAGCATGTTTCCTTTTGATGCACAATAG
The DNA here is from genome assembly GCF_040938575.1 of Ambystoma mexicanum. Classification (NCBI taxonomy): domain Eukaryota; kingdom Metazoa; phylum Chordata; class Amphibia; order Caudata; family Ambystomatidae; genus Ambystoma; species Ambystoma mexicanum. The sequence continues at coordinate 1,143,916,249 of NC_090924.1, forward strand.
TACATTCAAGGGACGAGTAACATGTTACGTTACTTTGCATTTATATAGCGCCTTATGTACCATTGGTATGATCTCAAGGCGCTGGTAGGTTGAACGCCCTCGGGAACCGTAGTTCAAGTCAGTAGAGAGATAGCCATAAGGTGCGTGTGTACACCGGCTATGTGTGCACTAGGTGTGATAGCTGCTTCTTATCAGTAGGTGTGGTGGTTGGGAGATCAGGGGTATGTGTTTGTTCTGGTTGGGTGATACCAGACTGATTCTGGATGCGTTCGGCCTGAGGAGAATGCCGAGGCTGGCAGGTGTGCAGCCAGCAGTGTTTAGTTAGGATGATGGGAAGTATGCGGCAGGTGGTGTTATGAGAACGGCAATACCGAATGTGTCATAGTATCGCCGTGTTCTAGTTGAGTGGTGGTGTATAGAGGAGAGTAAGCGTGGTGATGATATGGTGGTTTTCAGTAGGTGCTTGAGATTGAGCGCCTTCATGCTCATGCATTCCATGCACTCCAACCATTCCGTGTACTCCAACCGTTCCATGCACACCAGCCGTTCCAAGCAACTATTAATTGAGGTGCAGCATGTTCAAACTCGAGATGCATTTGCCCAGTGGCCAGAAAATTACTTTAATGTGACCGGTGAAGCTAGCAAAGTGTTTTGGACCATTGCTACAATGCGTCTGCTTCACCAGATGAAGATGAAACTGAATGTATTGAAGATGCTTTGAATTAGTCGCAGACCACTTTACACAATCCACACCCGCCAAAAAAGGGACACCCGAAAACTAGTCAACATTGATGTTTTCTCTGATTCAGGTTCAAGTAACAGACGCGGAAATGACAGAGACTGAAGCATCAATACAATTGACCAAGGAACTAGACAGATCTTCACTACAGTATGTCCAGTTTGGCTGATATGTCAACCACAGTTCAGTCAGAAACAACATTAATGCAGGATGACAGTCTAATAAATAGTATTCGATAGCTTGATGGAGATTATAAAGATGCTGAAATGTGTGCATTCAATGAGAGGGGAAATATGTGGGAAGCCATTGGTGAATGTGACTCGTGTATCACAAGGCAGTAACCTCAAAATACATGCCAACTGTGAAATGTTCCATGAAAAATGTTCATGGTCCGCTCAACCAATACTGGGGAAACTGCCAGCTGGCAATCTACTGTGTGCAGCAGCTTTACTTTTCAGTGGCTCTAGTTTCATTAAGTTGTCCAGTTTGTCAATTTGTGGGACTCCATTTCATTTCTAAAACGTAGTATTACAAATATTAACGTTAATATCTATTCCCTGCCATTAGTGAAGCTTGGAAAATTAAACATTTGTCTATTCGGAGCACATTCTCCGAAAAACGGTTCAGGCTAGCTGGCGATGGACAGTGTGACAGCCCCCGATTTTCTGAAAAGTACATACCACTTTCAGGACATGGAAAGTAAAAAAATTGTGAGTTTGGTGGTCGTGCAGGTGTCCGAACGTAAATCCTCAGTGGCCATGGAGAAACTTGGTTTTCTAAAATCACTGGAAGATCTGCAATCAAGGGGAATGCAAATCGACCTCATAGCCACGGATAGACACGTTTCAATAGCCAAGACAAAGAGCAGTTTCCAAATATTCACCATCAATTTGATGTATGGCACGTTGCCAAATCCATCAATACAAAAATCTCAGCTGCTTGGGAAAAAAAAGGTTCTCAAAGTATTTCACAGTGGTCCCAGTCTTTCAGCAACCATTGCTGGTGGAGCTCCAAAACTTTTGATGGGTCTGTGGAAATTCTACTAGAAAAATGGCGGTCACTGATGCACCACTGTTCCAACATTCACTCTTGGACAGAAAACCAACATTTCCACCAATGTGAACATGGCTCTTTGTCGCCGGAGCAGGAACGGAAAAAGAAGTGGTTGATTCCATCTTCGCCTCCACACAAAGCCCTTGAGAAGATTGTGTTTGATAAAACTCTATCAAGAGATCTGAAGGGCCTCACAGCATTCTGTCACGGGAGATTTGGAGGTGTTCCACAATATGTGCCTAAAGTACAGGCCAAAGAGATTGCATTTCGGCATTCAAGGGACGAAATGTAGGACATTGCTAGCGGTATTAGCACGTAACGAGAATGTAGGCCGTGAACAATCGAGGACTGCGGGAAACCTTGGGATGCTTTGCTACACTATGGCCTTTACAAAAAGAAGCAAAAAATGGGTGGTCAAGCCAGTATATGAGGAAATGTAATTTGATTTTGTGAAAGATCTTATTAATGTTTTGGAGATGCATAATCATGGAATTGCATGCGATTTTGTACCGAGTACACATACATTACCACAAAACATTGCCAACGTGCACTGTCCACCTAAAGCAGAGCTTGTGGAACAGTTCAAATCCAGGTACAAATGATTAACATCTGTTTTTTGGATCAACAATGTTTTTATGAAGTGTCCAAATAAAGCATCCAATTTGTCTGTTAAAATGTATCCTCTTATTTTTTTTTCAACTATTGCAGTTTTTACAATTGCCTTACAATGCAACGCTGTGCTTTCACAGTTCACAGTTTCCTCGAGCTATTGTGCGACCTTCACTGATCTGGGGAGGGCCAGATGGATAATAGTGTGAAAGAAACTTTGCGGTTCGGAATTTGCCTCACCATACAGTTGCACAAATAGCTGAATAACTGCTCGTCCCACAAAAGGGATGAGACCTAGGCTACATAAGGGAACGAGGTTGTGACATAAGCAGAGGTGGGGCTATTGCTAGACACACTGACTCCATTTTGTGTACCCTAGACTCCAATTTTGGAGTACGGCGCATTCTGTCATTGCCAAGTTTCCCCTACCCCTCAGCAGCACCACAAACATTGAGCAAGGACAGCACCCACATTTTTCCTCCTGTGCCCGTGCTTCACAATTCCAGTTCTCATGGATGCGGTGAGCCAAGATGTTGAAAACTAAGAATGTATCTTCATTCTGAGTGAAGGTCACCAGCTTTGAATTTTAGCTTGCGAGCTGCGGAAGCCTACGCATCGCGCACACAGTATACATTTCAATTGTTTTTTGACCTTGAGAGAAAGGGACCATTCCGAAAGGAATTGAATTAAAGGAGGGGTGTAATAATGTAAGATATGATAAGGTTCTCCATTCCAAAACGGGACTAAGGAACATTTAAGTTCAGTTTATGAGAAATCGTTGATGCGAACTGAGTCTGCGTTACGGTCTGCGTTGCGTCAAGAGAATGGAAATGTCGAATATAATGCAAGTTTGACTTTCGCCGATTGTATACCCGAACGAGCATCAACTTATCATTAGTTGGCAGTTATTGCTGGGTAACATTGTACTCGTTTGTTCTGTGTGGCATATTGCAATGAAACGCTAGTACAACCTTTTTGTGTACTAGTCTTTCTACCGGTCACATGGGCAGTCCAGCATCGAGATGCATGTAGACCACCACTCGGTTCCCCCAGGTCCAATGATAATATTTCATTAAAATGCCATCTATGTGCACCTCGAATTGTAGCGTCAGCTTCCGTATCCCGTTTAGAGCTGAACATACTCCATAGCACTATCCTCGGAAGCAAATTGTGTAGTACTTTCCACGTTGTTTTCTCTCTGTTCACATTGTTTCACGTCTGTGCTAATCGTTAGTTTTAGCTCGATGCCGAATTAATAAGTAAAATAATAAATTGTAATAAAGATAGGCTACTGAGACACATTTCTATTATGTTTTCCAAACAGGTACATCCTGCCATTCTGGGATTGTCATAGATTCCAGATACCAACTGATGTGTTTTTCAACCGGCAGCTGCAGATACATGTCAATAACTGGATATATTTGATTCTTCTTTTGGACGATCGCCAAGGGCCGATATGCCCATACGCGGAACCAGCCATTAGGAGCAACATAACATCCTTTACGGGGGTCTAGCCCCAAGTTGATGCACAAGCTCTGCAATTCACTGTGAGACCAAAGCGCTTCTTTTACCCAAAACGAACACCTTGTGTACCAATAAGGAAGACCGTATGACTCACGATAAACGTTTTCGGATCGAGAGCAAAGAAACAAAATTCCAATTTGATTGAATATGGCAATAGCAGGATGTTCTCTGAGCGTTTATTGTGAAATAAAAGTACTTTACAAAATGTACAGTCTTGCTGTTTCCTTTTCAAGTACAGTTTATATTCCAAATTGTGACGTGCTGTGTTGTGAGACAATGTGTGTTGATTTCCAGGTTCTGCGTCACATCACAAAGGTGATGACTGGGCACGTTTGGCTACGCTGCCCAGTAACGTCACGGAGAAAGTGGAGAATATCACTAGGTTTGGTGATGTCAGGCTCAGGGGATACGATATAGTGCCGCAAGGGCAGTCCTGCTTGGGCGATGCAGCAACGTATAAGATTATCACAAAATGGCCGCGCCCTGTTGCTTGATTTCGCATGTGTACAAAAGTGGAAAACTACGGTAAGGTGCACAGGAAATGTTTGTACGATCGATCAACATGGCCAAACCCTCGGGACAATAATATTTGAGCGCACTATTCCTTTAAAACAATGGCTCACATACAATCATTCCAAGATGGAGGGCATTCACCTGCTCAGGGACCTCCTATGTTTAGAAGATTAGCTAGCATGGCTAGCATGGCTAGACCTCACGGACGCATATCTCACGATAACGATAGTGACAGCGAATCGCAGATATCTGCGCTTCCGATAGAACTGAGAGATTTGGCGCTTCTCGTGTCTCCCGTTCGGCCTATCATCTACGCCTTTGGCTTTTACCAAACTAATGAGATCTGTAGCCACGGCCATCAGAGAGAGGGGAATTTGGATTATAATTTATTTAGACAATATTCTTGTGATGGGACCAGACAAAGTAACTCTCACCAGCAATGTGCGTTGGGTCTTTAACCTACTATGTTCACTGGGATTTCCTGTGAACCTAAACAAGTTTCAGCTTCAACCAGTTCAGAAGATAGAGTTCTTGGGGTTCACGATAGATACCACAAAAGCTACTCTAGAACTCCTGGGGCACAAAGTGAGAGCGATCAAGAAAGAACTCAGCGTGGACTCGCCACCAGGGGGCGCCGAATGAAGACCTAGCTTCACGTCGCTCCGTCAGGGCCGCCTAAATCCTCCATAATCCTGCCGTTCCTTCGACCCTTCTGTTGACCAGCACCTCGCACCACGGTAGGGGAATGCACCGGCATCCCCTCCGAAAAATCCAGAGGAAAATCGGACCTGCCGGAGCCTCCCGCACCGTGTGAAAGCCCGGCCGGGCCCGCGGGGCCGCGAGGCAGGCCGCGCGAGTGAGCCGGCGCGAACACCAGCCGCGACCAACGCGGCTCCGCCAAGGACACATTGGGCACTTCGGAGATCGCTGCGGGTTCACCGCCCCAGGCCGCGGGACTGCTGCTGGAGGATCCGAATCATCGCCCAGCGAGGCGTGAGGTGAGGACCCTCCCCCCCCCGCCTCCCCCTCCCCCCTGGGCCTCCGTTACAGCCGTAACCGCCGGTGCCGAGGGACTGGGGCTGCCTCCTCCCCCCCCGGTACGGCAACCGTGCGGGCTCTCCCTCCCCGGCCCCCGCTGTGTGCAGGCCGCCTGGGTCGAGGGAGAACATTGAGTGCGGGGGGGGCACGCGCGACGGCTGGGGGAGGGGAGGTGAAATTACCAGCGGATCGAAGCGGACCTGCTGGGGGACTACACCAGGTACTGCAAACTGGGGCCCCCTGCCGTCGGGCAGCCCAAAAAGCACCCGCCACGTATTGAAGAAACGAGGGATTCGCCCCCCCCCCCCAGGCTCGGGCTTGCCAGCCCGGCACACAAGTCCAACACCACCCTCTGCTGGCATAATCACCCCCGGAACCACACGACAAAGCAGGCCCTGCGCTAGGCCATACGGGACATAGCACCAGATTGTGCAGGCCAAGGCCAGATGAGGGCCTAAGCAGTGCGGCGCAAACAGTGATAAGGCCACCAGCCAGCGACACACAGGAGGCCACAGGGGCGGAGCGGAGGGCGGAAGACCATCCAGGAAGGAACCTCAACCCAAGGAGACACACCCGCACCTAGAGTCGCCCCACAGGGTCAGGATGGGCAAGGATCAGCCCCGTAGGGGAGCGACCCAGAACAAAATAGACAAATACACGATGAGCACCCCGGTGGCTCTCCCGGACCCAATTAGTGGGGTGGAAAATGAGACTATTAAGGGGGGTGCGGCCCAAACGCTGTCCCTCACCGACATCATGGCAGCAATTAACGACTCCAGAACCTCGGTAGAGACCAAAATAGACGGGTTGGCCTCCGAGGTGTCCTTTGTGAGGCAAGACTTAAGGAACCTCACTACCAGGGTTGGGGAAGCACAACAACGAATATCAGACACCGAGGACACGGTTAAAAACCTGGGAAGCCGCCTTGAGCGAATGGAACGGAAAATCACCACACTTGAAAACAGAGCCGAAGATAGTGAGGGTAGGTCCCGCCGGAACAACCTCCGCATACTCGGCCTTCCCGAGAAAGAGGAAGGGCCCTCTATGGAGCTCTTTCTGGAACACTGGCTAGCGGACTTGATGGCTCCCAAGCAGCTCTCTAAATTCTTCTCAATAGAAAGAGCGCACAGAGTTCCGACGGGCAGACCAGTTCCGCCCCCCCCCCCCCCCCCCCAAGAACGGTGATCGCAAAGCTCATGAACTACAGGGACCGGGACACACTACTGCACATGGCAAGGACGACCGGCCCCATCACCTACAATGGTCACCGAATCGGGCTCTTCCCCGACTACACGAGGGAGGTCCAGAAGTCGCGACAGTCCTACGACTATCAAAAAGAAACTGTCCCCCCGGGCATCAAATATGCACTCTTCTTCCTGGCAACATTCAAAGTATACCACAACGACAAGGTCCAAGTGTTCTACACTCCCCGCGAGGCCTGGGACTGGTTGGAAACAGGTCCTCTCTACTCCACGCCCGAATAGACCGGATGGAAACACACCCCGCAGGAAGGATGGAGACAACAACCGCCCTACTGGACAGGTCACCCCACCACGTGGGGAGGTGGGAGAACCCGGCCCCCCGATAGACACAGGACATACCTGAAAACGTGCAGCTGCTGTGGGACAGGAACAAGGAAACAGGAAGAGATCCTTGCGACCGGCGGCCCTGGCCGGCTACCACCTCTTCACCCCCGGAGGGGGACTCTTCACGGCTAGCTGTACTTTAAGTTCAGTGGTTATTTTGAACCACACAAGTTGCGGGGTAGGGTCCTCCTGACCCCCCCCCCCCCCGCCTCCGAGTTGGGGCCTTCGCCTCTTTAGTAGTTTAAATGGTTAGGGAAACAGGTACTTCAGGTTGGGGGGAAGTGCGGGGTGGGGGGAGTTTGGGGTTTTTGGAGAAGGAAGAGACTGGCCTCATGTCACAACCGCTAGCAACAGTGGGCTGCAAAACAGAAGTTCACAGAAAGTCATCTACGCCTTACTAGATATGAGTGGGACCGACACGTCCCCCCCACTGGCCAGCACATATCCACCTGCACGGAAGGGACCTATGGTTCACAGGATGGGGTTCTAGAGTTTGCACATGAAGTACACAAAGTAGATCACCAAATAAGCAAGGCAGAAGGGCTCAGGCGTCAGTTACACCTTAGAACGACAGGCAAAAGAAGAAAATGGGAACCACCCCGCATCCTTACATATGACACCAAACCAAATCCCACGCTGATATAACACAAAAGAAACAGATATCCCTGTTGACTTGGAACGTGAACGGCCTGGGGTCGGGCATAAAGCGTAAACTGGTACTCCAGTACCTTAACCGCCATTCCCCAGACATTGCATTCATAACAGAAACCCACCTGATCGGTACTAACAGTGGGCTCTTTAGGAAATCAAATTACCCGCACACATACCTCGCTGGGTTCTCCAGAGGCTCTAGGGGAGTAATGATCCTCTTGCATAAAAGATTCCCGTTTACTCCAAGGAAAGTCAAAGCAGACCCTCGGGGCAGGTTTGTGATGGTGCTGGGTGAACTGAAGGGGGAGACGTGGGGCCTCGTGGCAGTGTATGCACCTCCCACACTTACAGCGGAACTCCTTGCCGAGCTCCAAGACATAATACTAGAAGAACAGGCAGACTCATGGGCGATTGGGGGGGATTTCAATGAGGTCATGGAGACAGCTCGGGACAGAACACGCGTGGGCAACAGAGCTGTAGGCATCCCGACCAGACTCCACACCTTTGCAGAAACTATGGGGCTATCTGACGCATGGAGGGCAGCCCACCCAATGGACCGCGGCTACTCGTTCTATTCCAATGCACACCGGTCCCTATCCAGACTTGATTATATCCTCACCCCAAGGAATATGGACCATCGACTATTGTCCGCAGAATTCCTGGCGAGAGGGATCTCCGACCACTCCCCCCTATTGGTAAAACTCAAGGGCCTATCAGCAAAACAAGAACCCACCTGGCGCCTAAACACCTATTACTTAGGGATACCCGAAATACTGGAAGGGCTCGAGAATAAAACATCGGAATATTTCGACCTAAATGTGGAGGCAGTGGACTGCCCAATAACAAGGTGGGAGGCATACAAGACCGTCATACGGGGGGGAAGCAATATCCTTGGTGGCAGCTCACCGCAAACAACATAGCGAGGCAATCTCCGAAGCAGAAGCCCAGGTAACTAGGCGGGAGGAGCAATTCCTCGAAGAGGGAACCCAGGAGGCACATGAAGCCTTGGTAACAGCCCAAATAATCCTGAAAGACAGGGCCTTAGATAATGCCCGAACCGCCCACTGGCTGGCCCGGAGCCATATATACGAGAGAGGAGACAAGGCTATCAAAACACTAGCCTGGCTGGAACGTAGGGAGCAGAGCAAAGGACAAGTACGGGCCATCCAAACCCAGGGCGGGAACTTATTAACCGGGGACGCTGAGATCGCGGGGGAATTCGCAAACTACTATAGAGAACTATATGCCCCATAAATACGAGACCCCACAATATACGTCCCAAACTTCCTGGACGAGATCACGATCCCCCGCCTTTCTGAACTTCAGACAGAACAGCTAGACACTGCCATCACTGAAGAGGAGGTAGGGGAAGCCCTTTCACAACTACAGACGGGGAAGACCCCAGGCCCCAACGGGTTCCCCGTAGAACTGTGGAAAAAACTGAGCGCAACGACAACGAAACACATGCACGACATGTTCCTCCGTAGCAGAGAATTGGGCACCCTCCCCCCAGACCTCCGAAAAACGACAATAGTGGTGATCCCCAAAGCAGGGAAACCCCCGGAGCACTGCGCCTCCTACAGGCCCATTTCTTTAATAAACGGGGAGGCAAAAGTGCTAGCCAGAGTCCTCGCCAATAGACTGCTGGGGGTGATTGGATCTCTAACTCACCCAGATCAGTGTGGATTTATGCCCGGCAAGTCCACCCGAATGAATCTCCGCAGGGTCCAGATTGCTCTCGACAGAGCTGACGAGATCCGGTCTCCACTGGCCCTCCTGGCGGTGGACTTTGAGAAGGCTTTCGATACAGTGGGATGGGATGCCCTGTGGGACATAATGGAATGCATGGGCTTTGGACAATACTTCATGTCATGGGTAAAACTCCTTTACTCCCTCCCCGAGGCCTCTGTAAGAGTCAATGGGAAATCATCTGCCACGTTTCAGCTGAGTAGGGGGACCAGGCAGGGATGCCCCTTCTCCCCCCTGCTGTTTATCCTCGCCATTGAACCTTTGGCAATCCGGTTGAGAACTGATACACGATGGACAGGATTCGCCTGGCCACGGGGCGGGGAGGAACGGGTCTCGCTGTACGCGGATGACCTGTTGATATATTTGAGCAACCCAATAATCTCCTGCCCGATTGTGACTAGAACCCTGGAGGAATACCAACACTTCATGGGACTACGGGTCAACACACAGAAAACAATCTACTTCCCGGTACAGGGAGGGGAGGAAGCAATCCCAGATCCCTGTCCATACTCCGTTTCAATCCTGGGCTTCACCTATCTAGGTATACGAATTAACCAAACACAGGAGGACTTCCCCAAACTGAATTTACACCCGATAATGGAAAAACTGGACGATGTCACCCACTGGCACTCCCTCCCACTTTCATTACTCGGGAGGGCGGCACTTTTTAAGATGCTGGCTCTCCCGAGATTTCTGTATGTCCTCCAAAATGCCCCGCTCCCTATCCCGGCCACAATATTCGCAGATATAAACAGGACTCTCCGCACACTTCTCTGGGGAGGGAAACAGCCGCGCATTGCCCTGAAAACGCTCTATCGCTCTGTGTGGGATGGGGGTATAGGACTGCCCAACATTCGTACATATTATTGGGCGGCACAAGCGGGAGTGGCAAATGAATGGCTACACGGAGACCCGCGGCTACCACATATCCGCGTGGAGACAGGGGACACTGGCTTGCCATCCCCCCTGCACGTACTATATGATAGCCCAAGGAACCTAAGAGCAACGCCGACAGGGTCCCGTCACATACAGCGAGTTTGGAGGGAGATACATAGATACTTAGGCTGGGCAGACAGACCAACCGTGATCCAACCCCTCTGGCGTAATGCACACCTTCCCGAAATACAAAAAATGGGCCATTTCGAAAGGGAGAGGAAAGAGATAACCACACTGGCGGACATAGTCCAGGAGGGGCGAATGATGGACTTTGAAACCCTGCGAACGAGACACGGGCTGTCACCCATGGACTGCTTCAGATACCTCCAGCTCACACACGCCATTAACACCCAACTCCCGAACCTGGCCGATATACCTGCCTGCTCTCCCCTGGAAACAAACATACTCCCGCACCCCACCCCCCATAAGGTAACCTCCACCCTCTATCAGGCAATTAACTCCTTTGGATCCAGGGAACTTGACAATCTCAGGGCTAAATGGGAACAGGACCTAGGGCCACTAGAGGGGGAGGAGTGGGTGGAGGCCCTGATGTCCCCGAGGGAAATAGGGATAGATGCCAAACTCCGGCTGATTCAGCTCCGAATTCTGCACAGGTCCTACTACTCCAGAACGCAAATGGCCAGTTGGGATGGGGATGTAACCGCAGAATGTAGTCGATGCAAGAGGGCAGAGGGCACCTTCTACCATTTGTTATGGGAGTGTGGGGTACTACAGAAGGTTTTGGACTGCGTGTTTACTCCGCCTCTCCAGAATACTTGGCTCCACAATCCCGAGAGACCCTAAGCTTATCCTACTGGGTATAGGCGGCGAAACTGACCTTAACAAGTATGAAAGATTGTTTCTAGGAGTAGCACTTGGTGCTGGAAAGAGACTCACGGCAGCCACATGGGGCTCGGGGGACAGGATAACCATTGACAGATGGTCCAATGAAATGGACAGATGCGCCTCCCTGGAGAGGCGAATTTATAATGCAAGGGGCTCCCCCCGTAAGTTCCAGAAAATATGGGGAAAATGGGAACTATAAATGCTAAGACCAAAACAAGGGACAGCGGCGACGCCCTACGCAGCTGCCGGGTGGAGGGTGCGGATTTCCGAATTCGAACCCCAGTCCCCCCCCCCCCCCCGCAGAACCACACAACTGTCAAGGAATATGTTGAGCACCCTGTCTATTGCGATCTTGATGATAGGTCTCCTAATGTCTTTTGTGTACTCATGCTGAAAGTGCTACCTTTCTTTTTCTTCTTTTTGTTCTCTGTTTAACAAACCAATAAAAAAAGATTTATTAAAAAAAAAAAGAAAGAACTCAGCAGTATTAGCGAAGAAGACTATTTTGCTTTGGAGTCTGGCCAGGATAGTGTGACTGCTTGCAGCCTCAATCCAGGTGATATTTCTCGGACTGCCCCATTACAGAGCGCTCCAGAGACTCAAGATCAAGCACCTACAGGGAAGGAGTAGGTTATCACCAGTTAGTGACCCTGGACCACGAAGAAATCACAGAACTGCATTGGTGGCTGCAAAACATGGAGACCTGGAACGGCGAGCCATTTTCGGAAACGTGCCAGACATAGTAATAGAGTCAGATGCAAGCAGAGCAGGTTGGGGAGCCAGATGCAATCAAGCAGAGACATGAGGGAAATGGTCGGAAGAAGAATTGGAGTTACACATAAACTGTCTTGAACTCCTAGCAGGTTGTTTCGCGGTACAAGCTTTCATCAACGAGAGTCAGATGTTGTGTCTTACTCAAGATGGACAACATCTCAGCCGTACGCTACAAAAACAAGCTAAGAGTGACCAGATCCAGGATGCTGGCGGAGCTGGCAAAGGATTTCTGGCACTATTGTCTCCAGCACCAGATCACGGTAGCAGCAAAGTACTTTCCAGGGGTACAAAACCGTGTAGTGGACTGGAATCCACGATATCTTGTAGACTACAGTGATTGGAAGCTACATCCTAAGGTGCTCAGGCGGTTACAGGAAACCTGGGGCCCCCTAGACACAGATCTATTTGCATCCAGACTGAACGCACAGATGGACAAGTACTTCAGCTGGAGGAGAGTCCGGGGGCAGCGGGTATGGATGCATTCCTACAACCGTGGAAAGGAGTAGTGCAGTATACCTTCCCACCGTTCATCATGATCACCAGGGCCCTAGCGAAAGCCTGCAAAGAGGAAGCGGAGCTTGTGATGATCATACCATTTTGGAAGTCCCAGGCATGGTTTCCAGTAGCGATGGAACTTCCTTTGGATTTTCCGAGGATAGTTCCGCACCAGCTGGACCTTCTGCTCAGTCCGACTAGTCAGCATCACCCGTTGATGGAAGCAGGCACTCTACACTTGATTGCCTACAGAGTTTCAGGAAGAGATGGGAATTGCCAGGCATTTCGGAACTTGCTGCTGACTATATCACAGAGTCCTGGGCACCTTCCACCATTCGGAGCTATGGCGCCGCATGGGACCGGTGGTCCCAATGGTGCACGGAACAAAAGTTTGGATCCTGTTTCAGCCCCTATAATGCATGTTCTCAACTTTCTAGCGGGTAGATTTCAGGATGGCTGCGCCTACAGAACACTACGGGTCTATAGATCAGCGTTATCAGCAAGACATGACAAAGTAGAGGGGGATCCGATAGGAGATCACCCACCGGTCATACAACTTCTAAAAGGAATAAAGTTGAAGAGACTGCCAGAACCCAAATGCGCAGTCTTATGGGACGTCCGGGACATCTTACGACTCTATCTTAGATGGCCAGAGAATGACTGCCTTTCAAGCTCTCAACTCTCAGGGAAGCTAGTGATGCTGCTGTGTTTAGCAGCTTGACGAAGAGTGCCTGACGTCAAGGCCCTAGAAATAGATGGGAAGATATTTTACCTGGAAGGGGTGGCCTTTAACATAGCGAGGAGAACAAAGAGCGATTCCAGAATCATTTCCTACCCTTATTTCATACAGAATAAGAAACTATGCGTAGCACAATGCAGTAAAGATTATGAGGCAGCGACAGCTCAGCCTAGGCCGCAAAGTGTGATGGAACTGCTTATAGTGTGTAGAAAGCCCCATCATGCCATAGCCACAGCGGCGATTGCTAGGTAGGTGAGAGAAGTGATGCAATGTACTGGGATAGACTTGGCCTTATTTGGCACACATTCTGTCAGAGGTGCGATGGCTTCTAGAGCTTTTGCAGCAGGTGTTTCTTTACAAGACATAATTAAATCGGCAGATTGGTCTACGGAAGAACAAGTTACTTTCTTACCTGGTAACGTTAATTCGATGGGATGTTCCAACGACGTATTCCACATCTATGACAGGTAATCACCACAGCTGTGCTGCTTTGGCAAATTTTTGGCGTCTGCGTCCTGCGTCGATGACGTCAATACGCTGTCCTCGAGGGCCTCCGTCGAGCCGACGTCACCGGATGTTATAAGTAGGACGCACAACGCCCGTAGCCTCAGTTGTAGTTTTTTCCCAGAACATGTGGCACTAATCCTCTGCCAGTATGACCACAGAAAGCCTTGCGGAAACCTAAGCTGCAATTGCATAAGAAATTCTGTAGGGGGGCAGGTTTGGAGGGTACGATGGGGAATACGTCGTCGGAACATCCCATCAAAAGAACGTTACCAGGTAAGAAAGTAACTTGTTCTTTGAAGGGATTGGTTCATCCGACGTATTCCACATCTATGACAGACTCCCAAAGCAGTACTAACGTATGGAGGTGGGAAAAGAATTTAGAATTTTAGAATGCCCAATTAAATAGCAGAATAAAGGACCGCCTTGCCAAAGGCCAGATCTTGCCCATGGATAGAATCCAAGGAGTAGTGTTTGACAAAAGTATGGACAGAGGCCCATGTGGCTGCTTCACAAATGTTAAGAATGGGAACACCCCTCTGAAGAGCAGTAGAGGCAGCCACACCTCTAGTAGAATGGGCCCGTAAACCTACCGGACGGTCCTTACCCGCCAAGCGGTAACATTCAGATATTGTCAAGATAATCCATCTAGAAAAAGTCTGCTTAGTAACAGCTTGTCCCCAAACGCCTTCCAGCGTATCCTACAAAGAGTTGATCGTCCACTCTGACCCGGGACATGCGTGAGATGTAGAAACTTAAAGCTCTCCTAGCATCCAACCTATGGAGCCTCTCCTCTTCCTTACCAGGATGTGGAGGAGGATAAAACGCTGGAAGAATGACCTTCTGGCTTAAATGAAATTCCGACACAACTTTTCGGAAGAAAAGAAGGATCAACCCTTGTCCTTCTGAAACACTGTGAAGGGTGGCTTAGCAGATAGTGCCTGCAACTCACTCACTCTACGAGCGGAAGTAACCACAACTAAAAATACAGTCTCAAAGGACAAGAATGTAAAGGCTCAAATGGAGCACCCATTAGGAATTTTTGAACCAAGTTCAAATCCCAACCGGGCACTTTCAGAAACTGCAAAATTAAAAGGAATCTTAAAGTAAGAACACTCCGCAGACGAGTGCTTAAATCTAGACAGCGCCGTCAGGTAACCTTTAATGGTACCCACTTGCAGGCCCTTGTGGGCTAACAAAAGCAAAAAATACAGAACCACAGGAATGGCACATGAAAAAGGATCCACATTCTTAACCCTGCACCAGTCGCAGAACTTTCTCCAACGACAACGGTACAGGGACTTTGTTGCAGGACTTCTGGCCGAAAGCAACACCTCCATCACGTCTTCAGGGAGGTCCCAATCCTTATACCTCAACCTTTCAGAAGCCAAGCGTGAAGGTTGAGGGATCTGACCTCTGGACGGAGAACCTGATCCCCCCCCCTCCCTCCCGTGAGAGCAGATCGTCTTGATAGGGAAGACTGCGTGGAGGGCAAATGGACATGTCGAGAAGGTCCGGGTACCACGTTCTCCGGGCCCATGCCGGAGCAATGAGGATCATTCGGGAACCGAACCTCCGTAACTTCCTCAGCACTTGCGTAATGACTGGGACTGGAGGAATCCCATACAGCAGTGTGAAGGACCACTCCACTACGAACGCGTCCCATAAGGCTCCTCTTGGAGGAAATTCCTGCAAGTAGAATCTTTCGCACTTCCGGGTGACACTGGAGGCGAGGAGATGCACTTGAGGGGTCTCCCAAAGGGCGAAGATCTCCAGGAGAATCTCCTTAGCCAGCACCCACTCGTGAGAGATCATGCTCTACCTGCTCAGAGCGTCCGCCGCCTCGTTTTCGTCTGCGGCCAGATGAACTGCAGAGATCGAAATTTCCTGCTGGATGTGCCAGAACCAGAGCTGCATCGCCTCTCTGCACCGAGGAAGTGACCCGCCCCCCCCCCTTTTTTGTTCAGGTAGTGTATGGCCACTGTGTTGTCCGTCAGAATTAGGACATTCTTCCCTCGCACAGTGGGCAAAAAAGCCTTGAGAGCTAGCCTGATGGCCTTCAGCTCCAACAGATTGATATGGAGTCTGGACTCCGACAGAGACCGACTGCTGACTCTCAACTCGTTGGCATGAGCTCCCCATCCCGTGAGGGATGCGTCCGTCAAGATCGTCACCTCCGGCCAGGGTAGCCAAAATGGAGCCCCCTTCATCAGATTGCCTTCAACAGCCCACCACAGAAGATCCTGGGCGACCGAGGGCGGCACCTGAACGGGATCCAACATCCTGCCAGAGGACTGACCACTGCATCTTGAGAGCCCACTACAGAGATCTCATCCGCAGCCTAGCCTCTGGCACCAGGAGAAAGCAGGATGCCATGAGGCCTAGCAACCTCAAGAACTTGAACGCCGGGAGACACTGTGCATGTTGAAACTTGTGTACCATCTGCAGAATGTGATGAGCCCTCACCTGGGGAGGGGGAAACAGCCCCAGGGATGTGTCGAGCACTCCTCCGATGTACTGGGGCCACTGGGTTGGCGTCAAGGGGGACTTCTTTAAGTTCAGGGAGAAGCCCAGCCTGTGAAGGGAGTGGCAGGTGACTGACAGATGATCCAGGACTTGCTCGGGAGAGCACGCCCTGATCAACCAATCGTCCAGGCAGGGGTAGACGTGAATCCCCCCTTTCCTGAGATACGCTGCCACCACCACCATGAACTTGGTGAAAACCCTCGGGGCGGAGGTCAATCCGAACAGCAGGACCCGAAACTGAAAGTGCGAGTCGCCAACCGCGAACCTCAGGAACTTTTTGGGATGAATCGGCACATGAAAGTAAGCATCCTTGAGGTCGAGAGACACCAACCAGTCCTGAAGTTGAAGGGCCTGGAGGACTTCAGAGAGAGTAACCATCTTGAACTTGTCCTTCCTGAGGAGCTTGTTCAAACCACGCAAGTCCATAATGGGTCTCAATCCCTCATCTTTTTTCGAAACAAGAAAATAAGGGGAATGCCATCCCTAGTTCCTCTCCGCTACAGGCACCAGTTCTATGGTGCCTTTCTCCAGCAGGGAATTGATTTCCTGCGCAAGGAGTGGATCCGGACTCTTCAAAGAGAGATTCCCTGGTGGATTGTCGTGAGGCCTTTGCCGGAAAGGAAGACAGTAGCTGTGGGCTATGATCTCCAGAACCCACACATCTGAAGTAATGGCAAGCCATTCTACAAGATGCTGCGCCAGCCTTCCCCCCCAACCGGTGAACCATGGGACATGGCCCCATGACTGAGCTGAAGCAGCAGTGCCTGAGGGCAAAAAGGCAACTGCCCGAGTGGCCTTGGCACCTCGAGTACCTTGTTTTCCACCTCTGGTACTCCTACACTGGCCCCATTGACTTGCAGCTCCCCTTGATCTACAAAAGGTAGAGTAGTATCGAAAGGAACCTCCCCTCCATTGCTGTCCCCTAGGACGAAAAGGCGGAGGTTGGCGAACTGCAGCGCTCAATGACTTTGCTGCAGCTTTGGAGGTCTGCAACCTCTCACCCCTGCATCCTGCCAGCTCCTCCCCTCCTGGCATAAATGGAGGAGGAGGAGACCGGCACGCGAAGCCGCAAGGAGAAGGCTGTTGGAAAAGGCCTTTCTCCTTCTCTGCAGCTCCGCTGCGAGGGACCGTGTATCCTGCACCTACATGCGCCACCCGGAGGAAAGAAGCACCCCCCCAGAAACCTGCCACCCGCCCAATCCACATCACGGCCTGTTGCAACCATGGCAACTCGCCACAACAACATGGAGAGCGGGAAGCTGCCCGCGAAATCCTCGGCGACCTCGGATTGCCGCCATTGGCCCCTGCATCCTGCCAGCTCCTCCCCTCCTGGCATAAATAGAGGCGGAGGAGACCGGCAGGCAAAGCCGCAAGGAGAAGGCTGTTGGAAAAGGCCTTTCTCCCTCTCTGCAGCTCCGCTGCGAGGGACCGTGTATCCTGCACCTACATGCGCCACCCGGAGGAAATAAGCACCCCCCAGAAACCCGCCACCCGCCCAATCCACATCACGGCCTGTTGCAACCATGGCAACCCGCCACAACAACATGGAGAGCGGGAAGCTGCCCGCGATATCCTCGGCGACCTCGGATTGCCGCCATTGGCCCCTGCATCCTGCCAGCTCCTCCCCTCCTGGCATAAATGGAGGTGGAGGAGGAGACCAGCAGGCGAAGCCGCAAGGAGAAGGCCATTGGAAAAGGCCTTTCTCCCTCTCTGCAGCTCTCCGCTGCTCGTGGCTGCCGGTCGCCGGAAACCACTACAAAGCGGAAGGTAAGGCACCCAATGCCTCTCATGCGTGCTTTTTACCCTATGAATGTACCCACTGTATAACCCGTTGTAATGCTCTGCTCGGCTACCGTAGCAATATGCATAAATTTCAATCCTCCCATTGCTACCCGGCAAGCCTCGCAAGACGGAATGCGCTTATTGGTACAAGATCTGTGCACTGGCGCAGCTTCAATCTACTCGCGCTGGCTCATATCGCCAGCATGCAGTCACACTCCACTGTCCTTTCACGCAAATGTACTCAAACTCACAGGCCCCCCCATTACTGGCCCTCAGACTATGATGGGCCCTGCTGCCCGTGCTGCCCCAACTGCACTGCCTAATGTTGATACTGCTGACCGGATGCTGGGCCCTGATGCCCCTGTTGCCCCTACTGCACTGCCTAATGTTGATACTGCTGACCGGATGCTGGGCCCTGATGCCCCTGTTGCCCCTACTGCACTGCCTAATGTTGATACTGCTGACCTGATGCTGGGCCCTGCTACCCCTGTTGCCCCTACTGCACTGCCTAATTTTGATACTGCTGACCTGATGCTGGGCCCTGCTGCCCCTACTGCACTGCCTAATCTTGATACTGCTGACCTGATGCTGGGCCCTGCTGCCCCTACTGCACTGCCTAATGTTGATACTGCTGACCTGATGCTGGGCCCTGCTACCCCTACTGCACTGCCTAATGTTGATACTGCTGACCTGATGCTGGGCCCTGCTGCCCATGTTGCCCCTACTGCACTGCCTAATGTTGATACTGCTGACCTGATGCTGGTGTCATGATCTCTGCTTCCAAAAGATCAGGACTTGCCCGACTCCCTTGGAAGCAGACCCATAACCCCGGTTCCGAGTGCCAGCCAGTCCCAATTGGGACCTTTTGGACCCTGTCCTGGCGCCAGTGGCACCAGGCTCATAAAGATGCCCAGTCCCAGCGCTGGAAGCGCCGGGCTCATAATGCTTGGGTGGACTTACCTGCAGCAGACTATGCTGCTTACTTACCTGCCAGTTGAACCCCTGATCCTCTTCTGTTTGGGACTACTTTTCCTGTTGGGTGGGGCAGGAGCCACTCCCTAGGTTCAGAATACTGGAACTCTTCTGGAAAGCAGGAACTCTTTTCTTACCTAGGCGTGGCTGTGGAAGGAGACACCTAAGCACTACAGGAGGCTATTTAAACCACACCCGATGGATGAATCTTGCTTTGTGTTATTCTGCATTCTCAGCAGCAGAACGCTCATCGTGTCTTCTGCTTCTGATCCTGGGCCTAAGGGAACAAAGGCTTACCCATCCAGGAATCCAGTCTTCAGCAGCACCTGTAAAGACAAAGAAAGAACAGGTTAGCACTACGGTCTTCAGTGGCAGCGCATCTCTTACCTGGTCCATCGGCTGTCACCAACGCCTCGCGCTGCATTCCGGCATCTGAAAGACAAAGGCTTACCTACTCTTCGCATGCGCCGGAGGTCTTCGCACTGCATTCCGGCATCTGAAAGACAAAAGCTTACCAGCTCTTCGCACGCTCCGGAGGCCTTCGGCGCTGCATCCCGCATCTGAAAGACATAAGAAGGTGCGTTTAAAGACATTGGGCAACTTTATTACTCACGTGCCATTACTCCTTTCCACGCCGAATCCAGTGGGTATCCCAGCACCCTTCAGCTTCTCTAAAGCTCCGAACTTGTACCTGCAAGATAAAAGGGACAGTTAGTGCGCATCGTGAAGCAGGCTACAAGCGCTTACTTACGTGCTTCCAGGCGCTTCTATTCCTCACGCGGGTTCGATCCTCAACTCTCATCAGCCCGCCATCGCCGGAACCCTGCAAAACAAGAGATATCATTACAAAAGACTTTTAAGACATTTGAAGTGCCCAGAACTTACCGTTCGTGCAGTTAACGACGGACAGCATTCCTCTGAGGTCAAGAGGCCTGCACCCTTATCCAGTGAAGAAACTGGTTACGGCACCCTGCCCCGAGGCAGATGGAGAGCTCGGCGTTCACTTACCTAAGGTGAGGGCGTTAACCTTTGGGGTTCTACAGGAGAAGAGAAAGGGAAGAGGAGAGAGGCACCCAATAACCCCAGTTCATTAATCCCATATTTTCTATCTGCAGACATCTTACTCTTCGAGTCAGACATACAGTGCACAGAGGTCCAGCCCAAAGAGCCAACAGTGTGTTACACATCACCTTTGAAGATACGGCATTCACCCAGTCAAGACCGGCGCCTCTGCGGGAATCAGGTGAGCGTTACAGCTGGGCCCTGCTGCCCCTGTTGCCCCTACTGCACTGCCTAATGTTGATACTGCTGACCTGATGCTGGGCCCTGTTGCCCCTACTGCACTGCCTAATGTTGGTACTGCTGACTTGATGCTGGGCCCTGCTGCCCCTGTTGCCCCAACTGCATTGCCTATTGTTGATGCTGCTGACAATAGGGAAGGCCCTGCTGCCAAGTCCAAATCACAGCCCACCAGCCTCCCCTTAACTAGCCTGAACTGCGCCTTAGTCAATACACGCTCCATCCCTGCACACACGCTCGATGTACATGACCTCATCACCAGGGACAAGCTTGACATGCTTTTTATTTGCGAGACTTGGCTTCAAGACACCTCTGGACCTGCCCTCTCACTGGCCATCCCTGACAGTTACACCATATACAGACAGGATAGAACAGGACAGACGCGTGGTGGCGTAGCCATCATAGCCAAATACTCTCTTGACATTAGAAGAACGCAGGCAGAATAGGCCTCAACGCAGACTACCTATCAAACACAAAATCTCACACAATACTACCATTGCATTCCACCTAGTGTACCGCCCCCCTGGACCCTCAAAAGACTTCCAGGAAGCCCTCATCCACTCGCTCTCAGACAACCTGAAAAAAACCTCAAAAGTAATCCTGCTAGGGCTCAACGACACCAAAGACCTCAACGCCCAATCCCTACAAAAGGCGTTAGTCAATTTAGGTTTTGACCAAGCTATCACCAAGCCTACACACACCAAAGGACACACCCTAGACTGGGTGACACAACATAACTGTCCCATTCTCCGCCACGCTGTATCTCCCATCCCCTGGTCTGGCCATTTCTGTGTCAACTTTCACATCGACACCTCACCAGGACCCACAAGACCCTCCATCCTTCTTCCTGCAGGGCTCTCAAGGAGCTCTAAAAAACTTACGAAGGACTCACTCCTCCCGCATCTGCTCACCCCAGCACTTCTACCCCCTTTTCCCAACGATCCCACCATCCTAGCCAACACATTTAGCCAAACTATAACCACAGCGGTAGATGCCATCGCACCCCTCACGGCTAAAAAAGCAAAAAAAACTAAACACTCCAACGCATGGTTCTCACAAGAACTTGCTGATCTCCGCGCTAAGAAGAGGGCACTTCTGGCCATATGGAAAAAGCACCCTTCCGAGTCCAACAAAACTGCTTTCAAATCTATATCCAAAGATTACAAAATAGTCATCACACAGGCTTAGGCAGACTCCTACAACACCAGGATCAGCAATGTGAACTCTGATACTAAGGAAATCTTCGCCATTTTCAGGGAACTTGAGACACCGTCCACTCCACCCTCCACCATTACCCAGGATGAGACCTGGTGCAACCAAATTCAAGCAGACATGCTACACAAACTAGATACCCTACACTCTAAAATTCTATCCCACCAAAAAGCACTATCCGCTCTCCTTGAGCGCACAACGGCTCCCCCAGCCCAACCGCCTAACAATCCCATTCAAATACCGAAATTTGAATTCTCGAACATGACTGAATCTGAGGTCATTGCCCTCTTGAAATCCATTAATCCTTGGAATTGCAAGGGAGATCCCTATTTATTGAAGACAACCACCTCCTTGGGCTTCGCCAGTCTGGCTTCCGCCCCCGACACGGTACCGAGACGGCACTACTGAACCTAAAAAATCAAATAGATGACCTAAGAGATGCGGGCAAACCAGCTCTCCTCCTGCTTCTGGACCTCCCTGCGGCCTTCGACATGGGCGAGCACAAAACGTTATGCCACCATCTCACGACTTCAGCTCGCTTCTCAACCAAAGCGTGTGACTGGATATCCTCATTCCTTCAGGAGAGGGTAATGAAGGTCTTCTCTGACTCCGCCAACGCAACACCCAGCACCATCAAATGCGGAGTCCCTCAGGGCTCCTGCATAGCCCCCACACTTTACAATCTCTTCACAAGACCTCTCTTCAGGATTCTCGACTCCCTGGGCATCTCTTATACAAACTATGCAGATGATACTCAGGTTCTCATCCACCTATCAGGTGACTACACCAAGGACCTGGACACACACAACAGTATATACGCCACCATTCAATCTTGGATGGCTGAGAATTGGCTCTGTGTAAACAGTGATAAGACGGAACTTCTGCTTGTCGGCTCCCCATCCACTCTAGGCAAACAGGATTCCAAATACCAATCCTTCACCGTAGACAATATTCCCATCAAACTCTCTCAAATTATCAAAACTCTGGGTGTGTATCTAGAGCCCAGCCTCACTATGGACAGACAGGTAAATGCCATTGCCTCATCCGCAGCATATCACTCCAAACTCATCAATGCCATCAGGCCCTTCCTTTCACGCCAAAACTGCATCTCAATTGCCAGGGCCATCATCGGCTCCAGACTGGACTATTGCAATGCTCTGTTCATTGGAACCTCCCAGAGAAACCTTGCCAAACTCCAGATTGCCCAAAATAATGCCTTAAGAGCTGCTACAGGCACCTCTCGCAAGGACCACATCTCCGGGATCAGAAGGCAGGTACACTGGCTTCCCATCAAGGAAAGGGTGGTTTTCAAAACCCTGGCCCTTACACACAAGTGTCTTCACAACCAAGCCCCTCCCTATCTGACTCAAAGGATAACCAGACAAACAGTCCCCAGACCTTCGAGGGCAGCCTATGCCAACCGCATCACTGTCCCGCACACACGCAGAGGGCGCGCAGGAGGCACCAGCTTCCCTACTATGGCGGCAACCTTATGGAACAACCTCCCCGCTCAGATCAGATCGACTCACACGCGGCTTTCCGCAAGTCCTTAAAAACCAACCTCTTCATTTAAGACCCTGTCATTCTAGGTTTTTGCACTTCTTCTGTATCACCTTGTATAGGAGAATATCTGTGTTTGCCTCCTGTTACCCAGACTAGATTATTAGTAACCAACTGTAACGTCCTATGTTGTATCCTCTGTAACCATGCAAATGTATTTAATTATACTTTTTGGGGCCGCCTACTGTAACCCTCAAGCAAGCCTTCTTAAAATGTCCTTATTGCGCCTCGTTGCCTGTGGGTTGTAGTGCGCTTTACAAATGCTAAAATAAATCAAAATATAAATAAGGCTCGTCAGCCTTGCTGCCAAAAAGATGGTCACCATCAAAGGGCATGTTGAGAAGCCGGGCTTGTACATCCGGAGCAAACCACGACTTCCGCAACCACGCAAATCTGCGCATCACGGTGCTCGCAGCCATGGACCGGCTGACAGTCTGCCACGTCCAGACCCGACTGAACGGATTTACGCATGGCATCCTTGCCATCCTGTACAAGGGCAATAAAGCCATCCCGTTCCTCCCCTTCGGGAACATGTTCAGCCGCCAATGAAACAATTCCACAGAGTGTGAGTGAAACGTGCTAGGGCACACACAGAGCTGGCTGCCTTCAAAGCCATAACCCCTGAAGAAAGGACTTTCTTCGCCCAACCGTCAAAACGTTTGTTGTCCCCATCAGGAGGGATGGTAGGGTACGACGCCTGTTTTGCTGGGACCGTAGCCGCCTGCACCAAATTATCCAGAGTAGGGTGCATGGACAAGTAGCCGGGGTCGCCACTGGCTGGGCGATACTTTTTTGGCAACGACTTACCCACTGCCGGGAGACTCTCCGGAGCAGTCCAAGCCACCGCCACCCTTCTTTGCAAGGCCAGATGGAATGGCAGTACCGGGTCAGCTGGTGGACCTTGGTTCAAGATATCTGTCAGGTCATCCTGCAGAAAATCTACTGGTGGCGCAGACCACCCCAAGTACTCCGTCACCCTCGACATCAGCCGCCTGTACGAAGAGTCAGCATGCGTACTAGGCTCAGGCCTGCCAAACTCAACCTGCAGGGAGGTATCAAGACCACTGATGTCGTGCAAAGACTGACGCAGGTCTTCAATCTGGCTATGACCAGACAATATTTCGTCAGGAGCCTCATCCGGAACCAAACCTTCCTCGGACCCTTCCTCCACCTCCGAAATATAATCGAGAGGCTGGAATAAATCCCTGGAGGAGGGCACAGAAAAAGGTTCAAAGACAGGTCTCACTGACTTCTCCAGGGCCTTCCTCTGGGATTCCACCGAAGCACGGGGTACCTCCGATAAAGCATCCACATAAGGCTTCGACAGAATCGGCGTCGAGCGTGGCGCTGATGGCTTCGACACAGGCCTCGAGGGCGGAGCCCCGAGCATGTCCTTCAACGGCCTCAATGCCGATGACTTTCTCAGAGGCGGAGCCTCGAGAGTCCCTCGACGGACATGGCGCCGATGTCTTCTTCGAAGACCACCCAGGCTCAGACGGTCTCGAGGACCGGGACCTGAAGCGGGCATGACTAGAGCGATCCACCTTGTCCGATCGGGACCTCGAAGGCGCCCGATGATCGCGCCGACCACCCGAGCCTAAAGGCGGGCGAGCGGTGTCCCTAGCACGTTCCCTGCCGGCTTCTTTCGAAGGCGCGGACGGAACGGAGCCCTGCAACTGAAAAATCACCATCTCCGTACGAAATGCATCCCATTCCGCAGGAAAAGAGTGCTTGTTGGGACAAGCAACCAGCCGACGGTCAGAGTCCTCGGACGAGAACGCGACCAGTGACCGCGCTTCCGCGAGTGCCTCGAAGAAGCAGAGGAATGGCGGGAACCACTCCGGGACCAAGACCCCCCCCTGGACTTGCGCCAACGACGCGGAGTCGCCTCTTGAATCGTCGGTCGAAAGCCCAGCGGATTTCGACTTTCGGGGCTTGGAAACCCTAAAGAAAGAAAGCTCCTTCTTCCGCTCCCGCAAGGCTTTCGATGTTAACGACTAGCAATCGTCACAATCATCCGTGGCATGGTCCTCACCGAGGCACGAGAGGCAGGCGTCGTCGGGTCCGTAACCGACATCTTGGAACCGTAGTCCCAACACTTCTTGAAACCCTGCCACAGGGTAGAAGAAGACAAAGACATGATTTCTTCACAAACTAACAGGTTCGAAGAACTGATAGAATAATACTCCGAAGAACCAAGGCGTGCCGAGATCTCCGAAGCGAACACGTTCGCGGAGAAAACGGAACTGAGGCTACGGGTGTCGTGCGTCCTACTTATAAGATCCGATGACGTTGGCTCGACGGAGGCCCTCGAGGACAGCGTATCGACGTAAACGATGCAGGACGCAGAACATTTTCCCAAGCAGCACAGCTGTGGTGATTACCGGTCATAGATGTGGAATACGTCGGAGGAACCAATCCCTTCGTCTCTACGTTTAAGACGTTTTATTTCAAACATGTATCGGATATGACTAATAGGGTGGTAGCAAGCTGTGAACAAGCATATTGCTCGCCTCCAGTCTTGACATAGAATGAAGATTACCCATGCATACAGCACAGGCCAGTCTTGATTCTATTAAAGATCCGGAGGCGAGCACTATATCCCACCCAGAATGGCAAAGTCTCGATGAGTTTTATGTACCTGCATGTTGCACTGAGACTTTGGCGCATTCCTGTTCTCATGGTGTTTGTTTCATTCCTTGCAGGTGACGACCAGAAAGCGTCTTGATGGACAAGAAAGGACCACAAGCTTGGATCATGACAAGGCGAGTTGTCCCGTTGGACAGGTGGAGCCGGAGTGTCAAGGGATCCGTTGGACTAATTTGTTTCTAGAAGTTGGACGTTTATGCATGGAATTCTATTAAAGACAAAGAAAGAGGAAGGAACCTGGGGCTGGAGGATCTTATTACCCCGGGCAAGCACCTGATAGATGGAGGAGAGGAACCTCAGAACTACCAGAGGCTAGGAGACTCATGGGACTACCAGGAGCAGAGTCCTTGAACTTAACTTTTAAACATTGCATTTACCCTTTTTCTCACAGTTCGTTAAGAAAACAGGAAATACAAGTCTAAATGTTTGTTGTTTTGAAGTGCTGAAATGGCAGCAATAATGAAAGTAAAGCACAATGCTCGCCTCTGTGTCTTTAATAGAATCAAGACTGGCCTGCACTAAGCATGGGCAATCTTCATTGTTCATACAATATAGAACTGCACACTTGCACCTTTAGAGTCTATTGTAAAGCATAGACCATTATAAAGTTGGAAACATCAGCTGACAAAAACTAAAAACAACGATAATTGTCACTTTCCACTGCAAAAGGTATACTATCACAACTGGGTGTCTACAATGCGAGTCCAACTCACCTTTATCACGGTCATACAGCAGGTCCTCTGTTGAGCATGGGCTGCCATCATGAGATTCCGGAGGACAAAAAGGAGAGACAGATGGTGAATGACTACTGCAGCTGCTGCTGCGTTCCTGGACTGATGGGGTCTGCGTGTCAATACTACGTGTACTGCTACTCCGATAATGAGAGGGTAAAGGTGCTCTACGACCATCAGGAATGTCCGACTGCAACACAAACCAAGAACATTGCTTAGGCTAAAATAGCACAGCAAGTCATCCACCTAAGAGTAAGGCAATTTTTAAAATTAAAATAAAACAATCCAATTAAAACAATCATCTGTAGAAGCGTAAAAGAATGAAGATAAAAGCTTTGGGTATGTAATCTATTGAATCATTTCAGATGAGGGATCTAACAAGAAGGCATCAGATTCAATACAGTAGCTCCTCCCGTCACCATTGCAGACAGAAGATTCAGTTTAGACGTGTTACTGTGGCACACCCAGTGACCAAGTCACTCGTATTTCGATGGGGACCAAAAGACCTCTTCCTATACAAGAGATCCTGTCACACCCAAGCTAGCAGGCATCCATTGTGGTTACCCTTGAGGGCACCAGGGAGTATTCCTAATGTGCTACAACACAGAAAGCAGGATAAGGAGAGGCATCTTATAGAACATTTGACAGTCAGAACGACCTTCTCAAACCAGGGGAAAGCGTGAAGGCAAGATACATCAAAACTAGCCAATATAGAGGTAGAAGATTATAGGGCTCATGGCACCAACTGACAGCCATCTCCATAGGACATTTGTAACCCTCAAAAAGGATCAGTGAGTAAAAATTAAAGTTGATTAACAATTGCATATAATTTATGACAGACCACAACTCCGAGGGGACCATAACGGTACAGAGATGGAGACTATACTTTCTCTCACCAACAGAAAGCAAAGATATAAGCCTCAGCATCCAAGGAAGAGCAGAAATCTGTGGGAAAGCAAGACAAGAAGTGAGAGAAAAAGTAGACGGCAGCTCTTCAATCAAACAATGGAAAAGCGCCAGAACCACAGAATAATTAAAGTAACTAACGATGCCAGTGACTGGATGGAAGTCCTTTTAGTTACTGGTTCGGACATTTCTATTTATTTGGGGGAGGGGGGGACAAACCATTTACTTAAGACACCTACATAGCAACAAATATAATTAACTACTCCCACAGGACAAGTGGAAGACATTATTATATTAATTTAGTTACAATTCACAGAGGTGGAGGAACAAATAGACATTGAGGCACTTCTTTAGCCCAATCTACATTTAAAACAATATGGTATTTTGGTAGCTAAAGACAGGCACCACTATACACTAGCTTTTTCAAAAGAAGTTGAGGAACACTTAAATAAATGCTTGTGCAAAATCTTGGCCTGCTCCAGGTGAAGTCCAACTATTCAAGAAACATGTTCGTCATGACAGTGACTCCACTACAGACAGAATACTCGTGGGTGTGCTTAACACCTAGTCATCAGAAAAAAAAGATTAAAGCAGATACTCTACCTTACATAAAAGGGATAGTAGACCAATTGTTCGACCAAGAAGTAATCCTACAACAGGCAAGACCATACAATACACTAATCCTTCCGGTAGCCAAACCAGACAGCACTGATCGTTTTGTTTTAGACTACAGAATACTTAATGCAAATTTAGGCAGGTCAAAATCTTTAGTTATGTCCTCTTGAGTAACATTCAGGAGGTGCAAATACAAAGGTGCTAGATTTGGGTTAATAATTTCTTCACACATCCATTAGATCCAAAGAGTTACTAATACACTATATTCACATTCCATGGAAGCATTACTGCTTCAAAGTAATTTCTCAAGCCTATCAATGAACATTTAAAATAATTGGATTTATGCAGATGATAGCTATTGTACAGATGAAGATTTAAACACCCACTCAGAAAAAGTGGTTTTAATCATAAACACTACTGTAAACATCCTGCACATTGAAACATTTAATGTTGAATACTTTATATGACAAGTGTATTGTTAAAAACATTGGAATGTCTATCATCTTTGTCGTGCATTATATAGACATATGAAACTTCTCATGTACTTCAGTGTTAGGCACTGTTAAAATATAATAGGCAATTGTCAGCAAAGCATGAGACTTTGACGAGTCTCGGTGAGTCCTCACACACAGCGGCAGAAAAAACATTTAATCAACGTTCATCCATTGCATTAAATATATGCACTGTTCCTATAGCATCATTACACTGATGGTTATTATAAAATTCCAAAAATTAAAAATAATGCATCAGACTGGTTGGATAATTATCGACTAACAAAACACATACGGAATATGAAATCACGTCATGTAACTTTCTGTTTATACCCAACGGGAAGGGTAGCTTGAACTGCCCCAATTTTACATATACAAGTAGGCACTGGCATTAATGCAGACAGCTATATGGACATGATGTCCGTTAGGTAAGAGCTGGTAAATCTTCCTTTCCTGGTTCAACTCCAGAACTTTTTGCTTTTCTAGTGGGATATTTTTCATTAATACCTCAGTGAGTGGGAATCTTTTTCCACACTCACCTAATCTTTAACACTTTTTATGGGTGTCATGTTTAAGACTCTCCATGGTGTCTTTTTAAAGTTATCATGTCTAACAACCTATTGGCAATAAGTGCCTGTTGCTGGGTTGCCATAGGGGCTCCGCATTTAACTTTCTTGTGCTAACCTTGAGTGAACTACAGTTCCCAAGGGTAGAAAGGATCTTTGGATCCCTTTTACATTTTATTCTGTGAAACCAGCACACCCCACATTATGTGGAGTGCTGGGGAGATACAATGTATCCCCTTTGACATGTATACTGTAACAATTCTGTTACAGTGACAAGCTTACCTTTAATGGCTGGTGGCAGTGATACCTTTTACTAATTTGGTGCACCTTTACCGCGGGCTGTAATCACAGCTGCAGTAAAGGCACCTAAGGGTGCTCATTTTACCAAAATGGTCCCAGTCTTCTTCTTCTGCCATTTTAGTGTTTATTGTCGTTTCTTGTTCCTTCCCCTGACATCCAGGGTGGGAAATTCCTTTGTTTGAGTTTCGTCTTCGGCGGGAGTCCCCCGGATCCCCCGCCCAGGCTCCAGTCAGTCTGTAAGCACAGGAAGTGGGGGAGGAGTCCAAAACATCCCCCTCCTTTGTCTTAGGCCTTCCTTCAACTCGGCCAAATCCCAGTGGGGGGTTGGCTGTCCTGATTGGACAGCCAGATGCCCCTTTCTTGTAAAATGTGGGGGGGGGGGGGGGAGAATGCAGAGGTTGTGTTGCAGTTCCTGATAAATACTGGAAACCTGGAAGCTGAAGTGATGTCGACCACTGGAACAGAAAACCGAAGGGGATGATGAAGGAAAAGCGGCGGGAATGATTTCCAGCGACCGGAGAGCCTGCTGTGTAACCGGAGCCTGCTGCAGCCCTTCCTTCCGATCGACCTGGGGTCTCTGAAAACGACAACCCGAACCTAGAGCCTGGAGAGACCCACTAGACTCAAGAAGACCTGCGTTTAGAGCCATTCCACGGGTTGTTCCAACCTTGCGTTCTTTCTTGCAATACTCCAATACCCTGGGACCTCCAGCCACTGTGCAGTGCACGGTCTTCCGAATTCCGAATCTTGCTGAAACTTCGTGGGCATCCTGGTCTATCTCCAGAGAGACAGATCGAGTCCAAAAAGTCCCCCCACAAGAGTGCTGGACCTTTTAAACGACAAGAATTCAACTGCGATTTTCTGTCTTCTTCTGTGCTCCTTGAAAAAGCACCAAACCCGCAGAACCGCATTCAGCCGCGAGAGAAATCTTGCCGAGAGCCTTCTTCATCGATCCCTGCTGCAAAGTCCCTTCTGAGGTTTTGTGTTCAGTCTCCAGGACAAGGAATCCACAGACCGGGTATTTGGCTGCAGTCCCTGAAGTTCTCCTGCTGCAATCTCTTCTTCATTGCTGAGGTACTGTGTTGGCTTGGTTATATACTTACCTTAAGCCTGTTGGGATTTCTGTGTAGTCCTGGGGTGTTTTCTGTGATTGGGAGGTCCCTCGTCCAGTACAGCCAGTCCCACTGCTAGAATCCTGCTGGGGTGTCTTCCTTGAAGCCCCTGGACCTTCTTCTAACCCTAGAAGTAAAATAATCACTTGTTTGCCAGTTTTCCTAAGGAAACTCTGACTTTTGCTACTAAAGAACTTATTCTAACACTGCCTGTTGGTCACTAGTTCTAGTGACCCCCCCCCCTTCTGCTACTGAGAACACTCATGCTCTAAGGGAAAGACTTTGAAGGGATTGGGACTTCTGCCTAGAAAAGAAATCAAGTGTTTTACTTGAGTTTGTGGGCAACTGTAATTCTCAGAGTGAACAGTTACAAAATTTCTTACTGATCTTGAATGTGTGATGCACTATTCTTAAAAGTATGGTTAACCTCTTTTCTTCCTTAGCCACTGTTTTACCAGTCTGAAAGAAAGTAGATGTGAAGGTATTTTACTGTACTGTGATTAGGTTGTGCCTCTTTACAAAAGTAATGTGTTGGTTTCAATAGATTATTTCAGTAGGGTAATTGTATGCGTGTCCTCCAACTGTTGGTATCACCAGGTTAGTCCTGCTAGGATAACTGTATGAGTGTCCCCCAACTGGGTCTTGCTTCCCCTGACTTGCTGCTAGCCTGTCCTTAATAAGTACCTAGAATAACTATTCAGTAAAGTGTGACATTGGGTTTTACTTTCCCCTTCATTGTGAAGTTAAAGTAAGTGGGTTTTACTTACCTTGTGTTAGCTGTGTGCCATCCAAAACAAGTTACCAGAGTTATTGCTTACCTCAATCTGGGGTTCCCTGATTTCCAAAGCATCTGTAATTGTATATTACATCCTTAGGTTTTACTCACCTGGTATAACTGTGTGTTATGACAAAAGTAGTTAAAGGTTTTTACTGCACCTAGAATAAGTGTTTCACTATTCACCAAAAGTATATTGTCCAGTTGACCGTTTATGTGATTTGTTCCAAGAGTCACTGTACAACTGGAAGGGCCTACTGTCCTTGTATTATCAAAAGTAATCTAAAAGTAACCATTGGTCTTTTACTCCCAAAGAATATGCTTGACCTATACTAAATGCGTATAACAAGGTTTTGACTTCACTAGAACTACTGTTAGGTGTTCCAAATAAGGTCTACGCTTGGGTCTGTGTACTTTCAAGTATAGTGTTGTGTTTTATATTGTGATTTCTTATAATGTGTTAGTACTTACTTAACCCCTAGATTTATCTGGGCCTACCTGTATTTAAATAAATCCTTTATTTTTACAATACATAGTGTTTCAGTGTTTCTTTGGATCATTTGTATTACAATTTTCACTTGTACTATATCTACTGCCCTATCTCCCTCCTAAAATAAGCCTGGCTGCTCTGTCTACGCTACCCCGAACTCAGGTGGTACAACCTTATACTAAGAGTGGAGTCTTATACTGGCTCAGTAGAATGGGTTTGCTAAGCCCTTAGTTGGACTTCAGAAAAACTGTCCTAACAATGTCACATATACTAACATCTCAAGCCATTACACAATGTCTTTCACTGCCTTAAATAAACAATAATGCAATATAGTGCCGCTCTACACACACGGTATGGCAGGAATGGTACAGGACGACTATCGCGGCTAGGTGCACACGAAATTACTCTAAAGGGGAGGGCACGATTTGGATAGTTGTGATACCATTGGAGACTTGTAGCTATGGGTAGTTTAAAGCAAGAAGTCCTGATAACTCCAGGCACCACTATAAAATTATTTAGGTAGAACTAGGAATGGATACTTGTAGCAATGGGCAGTTTTGAAACAAGAAGTCCTGTTAAAACCAGGCACTTCTACAGGATTATTTAGGTAAATCTACTAACGGAATTCCAGTCTTCTCAAAGAGTTTATTGGTGCCAATAAACTCTTTGAGAAGACTGGAACAGTCCCCACTCTACCGGGGGCTTCAATATCATAAGAGTTAGGTGAGTGTCTCTAGATTATTACGGATTATTGTGATTAGCATTTTCAGATGTTGAAGTTATGAGGTCTCCACTGTTAGGGCTGCTGACATTTTGAAAAATGCAGACTGTTGGGGAGGCCTTGCCGACGAGAGGCGGTGCACAGTGGAACAATAGTGAGGTTTTGTGATAATAAAGATGGGACTGAACGGGTGATAAACTGCAGGATGGCAACCACAGGAGACAAAAATTAAGTAGCCCCCAAGGTTACCACCAAGTTTGGAAATGTCCAGAAGGTTCACACCCCATTGCGAAAATAGCAGTAAGTGCACTATAAAGCAAAGATGGACTACCAGGAGATTGCACCCTGAAGACCATCTTCCCAGGACTGGTAGGCCAAGCTAGCACAGTGTGTCAAGTTAATTTGTCAGCTCTTACGAAGCAACCAAATTTAAACCCCCTGCCCCACCAAATCACTTTATAATCTTGTATTGCATTTGAATGTAATAAAAGGTCTCTCTGTTCCTTACAAATGTTATCGTGTGGGCTCAGTTTTATTGCAAATGTTGGCATCACTGGGGGACAGACAAGCTTGTGGAATGCTTCCATTTGAACCCAGTGGCATCCCATTCAACATGTAGGAAACCATGTTAATTGTCCATCCATGTAGTCAGATGGGGGATGAACACAAGGGGCACTGATCCTATGGGTTGATATGATATGCGATATGGCATTTATAACGCGCCTATACACAATGCAGTTTACTTACAAAAACATGATAATGCAGTAGCAAGGACAGACTGGGATTGGAAAATGGGGCTGTGCTTTGGTTTGGGGGTTTTTGTGGTTTGTAAGGGCTGTGCCAGGTCAGGTCTAGGACACAAAATGCACTTGTGCACGGTAACAAAATACACAACATGGTTAGAAACGTCAATTGGTTGAATGCATGCAGTCAGTCGGGGTAAACGATTAGGAAGTTGTGAAACTGACATCAGACAGTGACTTGTAGAAGGAGGTATGAGCTGCTGAGGCTAGCATCAGAATCATATGAAATGGTGCGTGTGAAGTCGTTTTGGTCTGGGACTACTCTGGCTTCCAGCTGCACTAAGAACTTTGCTTGGCAGAAGGTATCGAAAGCACGTAAAAGGTGCGGGAGACGAGGGAACACCATGATTTGGTAGCTTACTTTGTCCTTTCTGAATTTGTGGAGCTTTTTTGATCAACAATTTACTTTCCAATCTCGGGGTCACTGAGCATTTTTTCCCCCCTTTTCTTAATTACCCCAAATCTTTCTTACTCAGGACCATAGAAAAGTGCAGTTTATCTTTCTGTGCAAGTGCGGACTGAGTAAGAAGGAGCCATTTGAAAACAGTGAGTTTTTGAAGTGTTGCGCCAGGATTAGCAGTGCTAGCCAGAATAAAGGTGACGGATCAGGTCAAAGATTGACCACACCACTCAAGGGTGCCCTTTCATGTACACTCGATACAACAGTAGAACTTCAAGGTACTTATAAGAATGGCATGAGTGTGGGGTGTGGCTTGGAGCTTTGGTGAGGAGGATGGCTCAGTGAATACCTCTGACAAGGACAAGGGTATTGGACCCAGAATGCATTGCTTGCAGGGGGTCCCACGACACCAACCCATGTGGGCATAAATATGAACCTCTGGGGTTCTCTCCGAGGGGATTCTGACCCGGATCTCCTCACATTTTTGGAGTTCTCTGGGTTTGTGGATCGTCTTCCAACTACAAAGATGGCGGCTGCTTTCCTAGCATCACGCCATGGAGCGGCAATGGCGTGATGTTGGGAAGAGTGAGCAAGAGAGGCGCAGACCAAGTGGACGACCTCGTAGAGGACTGGCGGCATATGGAAAGAGGGGCTTGCGTGTATCGTCACAACCAAAGGCATTCCCGAGCAGAGCTGAGGGTCGGACCCTGGCATGTTATCGACAGGCTCACAGAGTTGGCAATGAAAGGGCCAGCCATCCGCTTGTCCCCAGGAACACGCCGGGTGTTTGCTGACCCGCATCACTGTTCCCCTGCTGTGTTCTACTAGCATTTCTAGAGTCACCAGAAGGGAGGGGTTTCCTATGCCCTTGATCAGCAGATATTGGGGCTGAAGTTGGGATCTCCCCCGGGGAGCTGCTAATCTATGCACCTGTTGGATATGTGGATTGTGATGGTGGAGGAATAAGATTCAGGCTTTACCGATGAACACTGGAGTTTTCTAGGCATGCGATATGCTCTCCCAGCCAGTGTTCGCAGAGTTTTTCTGAAGGGCTTAGCAAAACCATTCAACTGAGACAGTACAAGTCTCCACTCTTAGTATAAGGCTGAACGATCAGAGTATGTGGTAGCGTAGACAGAGCAGCCAGGCTGATCTTAGGGGGGAGAGGGGGATGTAGGAAAGTACACTGAACCTGTAGTACACCAAGGATTCAATAGAAACACAACCAGAAATATTACACAAAATAAAGGTTTATTTTAAATACAAGTAGACCAAGATAAGTCTTGGGGTAATGTAAGTACGACATGGTATCAAACAGTGAAGACAGAAACAAGTGAGTACAGTTCAAGGGTGTTTATTGAACTTCAAATGGGTTGATTGAACACCTATCTAGCACTAAATCTAAGGCAGGATGCAAGCTACAACCATCAAATAATAACGCAGTCTTAGTCAAGTCTCTGTCAAATAAAAGGGCCTATACTAATAATCCTATTGCCAATCCTTACTTCTAAATACAAAAGGGTGTGGGACAACGGTGTATGCAAAAAGAAAAAAGTGTTCAAGAAATAGTACGTCGGGAAGGTTGAGCAGTTGGGTTCCCTTTCCCACGTTTTCAGAACGGGGCAAGGCGGCACGTTCGAGCTTTGCACACACTCTGGCTTCTCGGCCACGAGGATACAGTTCAAAGCACAGACATCAGGGATTCTGCCAAAGCCTCTTTTCCATTAACAGTTTCTTACTGCAGAGGGTCTGTCATAAACAAAGTCTCAAAGTTCCATTCCTATTGGGATTTTTTTACATGCACAAGTTCTCGCTTCCAATGTTCATCGTGGGTCTTCAGGCTGAGACCTTCTTTTATCACAATGTTCACACTTTGTCTCCCGCATTCAGGCTCGGATCCTCTGGATGTCTCAATGTTTACATTTGGTCTCCCTCGTTTGGGCTCGGACCACAGACCTCCCCAATTTGGGCTCGGACCCTCTTTTTACCACAAAGACTTTCGAATGTGCAATGGGTTTTGCTTAAACCATCGCAGGACCACTTTGCTTCACTTCACATGATTGTTTTCATCAATCTTCTACTTTCATTTACCTCTTGGTGGGATACCTTACAGAGACCTTTGATTTAACACATTCACAGTGCCATGCCACTGTCAACGGTATCGTATCTTGCCTTCTTAAATTAAAAAAATCATCACCAGTTTAGCTTTACTCATGTCTTCCATCACACGCGTTCAGCAATGTTCATTCCAGTGCTTGTTATAAAATGTCGCTACTTGCAACCTTGACTTCAACACAGTGCGGTCTTGCATCGGTCTCCCCAACACACTGGCTGTGTTGATCTCTCTGGCACTTCCTTGTTCTTGGAACCAAGGACTATACCATGGCAGCTGCTGCTTCTCCTCCCCGCCTTAGTTAGTGACGCAGAAGGGCCCTTGGCATCTTCAACACACAATGCAGGATTCTTCAGTCTGGTTTCCTGGCCTTACACTTTCTGCCTTGAAGTTTTCTTGAAAGTAACTGCGTATTGCCGAAAAGATGAAGGACATTTCCCTTCTTACGAACCCTTCTGCGTTTGCCGTCTTTCTCCCCTCGTTCAGCTGCCGACTCAAAACTGCTGTTCCTTCGTGTGCTTTGCCTAGCTCAAAGTGTGCTCTTGTGCTCAGACCTCCATCCACGCGGGGATTTTTAATGGAAGTCAGGTGTGAGTGATTGCCAGTAATTGCCTGACTTCGCCGAACCATAGTAGCGGGAGATGTCAGGTACACTGCTCGGGTGCGAGTCTGTTTTCTCCCAGAGCAGGCTGTCCATGTGAAAGTGCTAGAGAAGGGAAAGGGAGGGTGGCCAGGGGGTTAGGTTCCATCTGGAGTCACACTTCCACTCCCAGAAGACCCCTCGCCCTGGTGATCCTCCCGCACTGGTCCACCCCCCAAGAACTGGATCCAAAAGCGATGGTTGTGTTCTGGCCACCTGGATGACAAATCCCCGGGGACTAGCAGGTGGGACACCTTCTGGTTTCCTACAGTAAGTACTGGTCAGAGAGTCAAACTCATTTATAAAAACACACCACTATGCTTGAAGGTACACAGACCAAAGCATACAATCTTATTCAGAATACCCAACACTAATTCTAAGGAAGTGAAAACCTCTTCATACACATTCAGTATGGGTCACACCTATTCTTGTGGACTAAAACCTATAGTTACTTTTAGATTACTTTCTTTAATACAAGGGTAGTAGACCCTATCAGTTATGAAGTAACAGTCAGCAAAGAAATCACAATCAACCAACCTGCAAATATACTTTTCTGAATAGTGGAACACTCATTCCAGGAACATTAAAAACCTACATTAAGGATAACACACAGTTATACTAGGTGTGTAAAACCTATATACTTTTTAAAGGAGCTACTAGCAACTTAAGTATCACCCCAAGATTCTGTTACCATCTTTATAAAACAGACTAGTGAAAACAAAACCCAATGTTACACTTTAAGAATGACTCAATGTTATTCTAGGTAGGCTACACCCAAGGCAGACTTATTCTAAACATGCTATACAGCAAGTTAGGGTAAGCAAGACCCATTTGGCGACACTTACACAATTATCCTAACAGGAATAGTAAAGTGGAACCAACAGCATTCATTTTGGGAAAGAGGCACAACCAATTCACAGGTGAGTAACTAAACCGGACATCTACTTTCTGTTAGAATAGCGAAACAGTTTCTAAGTAAAGACTTTACATATACTTTTAAGAATGGCAGGACCTTTCCAAGCTAAATAAAATAACCGTACATATACTTTTACAAGTGGCAGAACACTTTCAAGGTAAGTAAGAACTGTTCACTCTAAGGGCTAAAGTTACCAACTAACTTTTTTACAAGTAACCACGTGTTATACATTTCCAGGCAGAATCCTTCACTCAGGCCTCCAGATAAGCTGTGTAAAAGGCCTTTTTACGCATGAAAATCTTGTAAATACGACATCTTTATTATTTTCTTGTGTACATTTACACAAAGGTTTAGAGCAGAGGGCAGTGCAAAGGTCAGGTTACTTGACAGAAACCAGAAAGCTTCTTTTCATTTGTATCTACGTGGATGTAATTGCAAGCGACCGCTGAAACAGAATGCATTTCTCTGAAGCCTTTCAAAAAAAAAATAAACTGCACACTGTGATAAAAGAAATGGTTTATTTCCATTCAGCTGCTGCTGTGTTGATTCTCATGAAGCAAACAATCGCTGTGGATATTTATTTTCCTAGAATTTTAGGATTTTATAATTAATAAGATGGAAAACTAAGTTGCAATTGAGAATATTTTTTAACAAATTATGTTTTTGTCCAGTGAAAGCAAACCAGTATTGCACAATTGCATTTTTCAGAGTTCCTGTGCTGTGTGCATAATCATGCAGAGGTGGATCATTTGTACACTTATACTTTAATTTGCACTCTAATTTATAAAAACAGTGTCTAAAATGATGACTATGCAGAGTCTATTTTACATCCATTCAACCTTGCAGTCAATGGGGTACATTACTATAAATGGTCAGTGTCAGCAGAGTCTTTGCTCAAGTATGAGAGATTGTCATTACACCAAGCACAGGTTTTCTAGTCTCGCAGATCTTCAGGACTACAATTAAAACATTCAAAAACCTGACTCTCCAGGAAATGCAAGCACTGTTCAAAAACAAATGGGTTACATTGGCATTTGAAATAGAAACTCAGCAAAACCTGTCCCTGTGAGAATCCAGATAGGTATTTAACTTTATGTAGCGCTTCATCAATGGCACATCCAACATCTAGGTACTGTGATTATTATACCGCAGACGATACTCAGTTAACCGACCTCTGAAGGATGTTAGCCAATAAGATAGCTCAGCTGGTTGAGCACTCGTTGCTGCAATCTGTGCGTGATCTGTAGGTTGCAGGTTCGAATCCGAGCAATGCCAAACTCACTCTTTAATCCTTTGGAGGTCGATAAAGGAGTTCCGGCTTTGGTTTGGTGATAATTGCGACAAATATGTTCTGTGTACTGCGCTTTGCCAAAAGCGCTATATAAATAACCATTTGACCTTTAGATTAGATATAGAATTTAGCATGGAGTCCTTGCCTTTCTGCACTGTTGTATCATGACATTGGCATATCATTAGGTAGTAATAGCTCCAGGAAATGAGAACTTTCGTTAAGCATCAAAAGAAAATTCTGCTATTGAACCTCAAAACACACATTACAATTCATGTTTGCTTTACTATGTAATTGGCTAGGATTTTGTGATTTCAACATTTAAATATATATAGGAGAGATCAAATGGCTAGACCTTAGAGAAATAATGAAAGGTGTATTCTGTCACAATGTAGAAAGCTGCCGTCTAGTAATGATTTCCATACAGTTTCTGCACAAGTAGGCTGGATGTCGCATACATTTTACTCTCTTGCAAAGGAGAAAAGTCATTTTTACTCTCTTAAAATCACATTTACTCTCAAAGTTTAGAAATAGGGAGTAAAATACTCCCACCTCAAAATCTTATCTGGAGCACTGCCTTCACTTATCCAGTCCTTCCCTAGTCTATTGCACAAGTTCACTCAGGGGCAGAAGAGGGACCGAGTGGTCTAGGAGCCAGCTGTAGCCAGGGTGAGATAGGCTTCTGCTGCAGGCAAAAGCCAGAGTTCCAAGACTGTTCAACAAGTAAGTAGTTTACTTTAAAGTTAGTTAGGGTCCAGAAACTTCTGAGAAGACACCCTAGGAGGATTCTAGAAGTGGACCTGGATGAGAGGACTCCCAATCACAAGAACACCCCAAAGCTTTACAGAAATCACAAAGGCTTAAGGCGAGTAACTACCCTAGCCCACAGTAACTTAGCACGGAAGTTCCAACATGAAGACTTCAGGATCTGCAACCAAAATCCCAGTCGTTGAATTCCGTTATCATGAAGACAGAAGACAGGACACTGGAAGGACTGTTGCAGAAGGGTTCACGAGGAAGGCTC
This sequence comes from Ambystoma mexicanum, assembly GCF_040938575.1. Taxonomy (NCBI): domain Eukaryota; kingdom Metazoa; phylum Chordata; class Amphibia; order Caudata; family Ambystomatidae; genus Ambystoma; species Ambystoma mexicanum. The sequence continues at coordinate 1,143,955,896 of NC_090924.1, forward strand.
AAGGCAAGAGGATCTTCACATAGTTTACTCAGCACAGAATAAGAGGTTGTGTATGGGAGGATAGGTCCAAGAGACCCCCTCTCCTGCAGCCCCCACCCCCCTTTGTGGAGTCCATGGCTCGTCAGGGACCCCCCTGCCACCAGGGCCCAGGTGGCGGGTGGACCACTGGCTGACACATTGACCAAACGTGCTGTATTAAGCCAATAAGAGTTCTCACTTGTCCCTGTGGCCGCAGCTCCTTGGCAGATTCGCTGAGAGCCCGTTCCCACGAACAGACGGACATGAGCTAGTGCTAGAAGCAAACACTAACATTCACCTTCCGCAGTGTATAACTGTCCACAGTATGACCCGGCCAGCAGGCCTGGGGTGGAAAAGAACTGTAAAATGGTCCCCCGACAAAAGTAGAGACCCTAAATACCAATATGCAAACTGCCTGTGATGAAACCCTTTTCTCCATGACCCTTTCATAAAATATGTAAACTCCATGAAGAAGGCAGAGTGTGTGTTCATGTGGCATCCTGGTTGAAATACCCATATCCGCTTAGCTATGTGCAAATGGTAGAAGTGTCCCGGGTTCTATGTTATATGTTTCTCCGAGAAGAATGTACACAAGGCCCTATGCCATAACTGAACTAATGCTGCTAGAGTGCAACGGAAATCAAGTACAACTACACTGGGAGCTCATGTAAATTGTGTAAGAAAGCGCATAGAATGTATTTGAATGTTCAAGCTCACCATGTGTCAATGCCATCAGTCTTATTGGCCAGTTGTTCCTGCGCACTCCACCAACCTTAATACTACCTCGCTTATCGTGTATGCATAGAGTGTAACAAAATGTCGTGGTTGTTAAATACTTAACATATAGTTATCAATAGCAAAATTGGTATAGGTAACGCATTTGAAATGGCCATGTAAAGGTACTAACGATGTAGAAATGTAAGCTTTTTAAAAAAAAACTCAATGAGTATTGTACATTATATGAATGTTTAAGCCTTTTTATATAATCTGCAACACAAGAGGAGAATACCATTGTGGGCATATCCAAGGCCATTTCCCCTCCCTCCCCATTGAAGCCTGCCAGACGAAAGGCAGAGGCCCGGGCTGCTCCGTCTCATCTCCCCCAATTCGGCTGGAGCCGCTTCAAGCATTCACGTTCCCCCGCAGCTCACATGGCCACGGCCAGCCACCTGAATTATTTACAACCCAGCAGTAAACCCCGGCCATAAACGCAGGCCAGAGGTGCCCTGTCTTAGACTCCCCGACCCACCAGTTCACCCCAGGTTAATGGCCCCTGTAAAATTAGGACACCCAATATTATAGCAACACTGCAGGAACACATTCATAATGACTTCTAATGAAACATGAAAACTTGGACAGCTCACCGCTTGCCCTGAGACCCGACCTTGTTACCTATGATGCCCAGCCAACAGGATGATGGTAACCATGTATTGATGTATCACCAAAGGACCCCACTCTAGGTGCATTCCTCCTGTGTTGCATTAACCTGTAACCTGTAGATTAACCTATTGTAGGATTTACAGGGAAAGATAATATTGCGGTACTGAATGAATGGGGTGTGCGTGGCCCTTAGGGCAGAAAGCCAAGGAAGAAGTTCATCAATGACACTGGCCATGCCTGGCACCGCAGCACCGCCCGGATGAGCCCAGCTGACCTGCCCGCCCCGCGTTGGCACCCAGTGACGTCCACCAACCACAGCGTAACACATCACAGCTGCACCTATAGTTAGTCATCGCCACCCAATCCCCACGAACATGTGCCCCCTATAGTGTGTAGCTTCTTATGACGCGTTTTGTAAATACATACGCCTGTCTTTGCTAGTGTCAGACAGAGCGCTCTCGGAGTTTGCAGAGTCCTTTGCATGCCCTATTTTGACTTATATAAACTCCCATTAAGCTCACCCGCACTTTGTCTTAGCCTTATTCCCATCTTGGGAGAGTCCATTACTGCCTCTCATTGTGGGGAGGGTCGTGCTATCTGGGGACGCTCGCCTTCAGTGGTGACCCCGATGTGATTATTCATCTTAATATATCCCTACCGTCCCCTTTGGCACGAAAATCTCCGGTCGAAAAGGGACACGCACGGTGCGTCGGCTCCGGTAGGCTGCCCGCCAACGGCAACCGGTACGCTTAGAAGTGCGCACTCAACAGAGAGAGGGTACGGGATCCCGGTTGAAAAATCCCTTTTGAATACCGCTCGCCGGAGCCGGGGCTGACCGTTGAGCGTGCGGCAGCGCTGCCTGGACAGACCCAGTTCGGAGACTCTCGGTTCAAGACGGGCACGTGAGTATTAAGTGCGAGTGACCATAAAGGGAGCAGGGGAGGAAAACAGGACAGGGAACGAGGTCATTTAAAAAGGGACACTTTGGGAATACTAAGAACCACTCTAGACTTTCTTTACTTTTTCTTTGCATATGGCCATTAGGATCAAATATATGAAGAAGTGAAAAATAAGATAAAGGTGTCTGGTAAAAAAGGGAGACACGGTGAATATGTTAGTAACTGCTATTCTTTCTATTCTTCTCTCTGGGTTTATGGGGAAAAAACAGGGTTAATACAAAAAAAAAGGGAAAAGATAACCTAAGTAAAAAGAGGAGTCTATATCAAAGTAAGAAAGAAGGAGACAACTAGGGAGGGAGGAAAAGGATTACGAGTTGAACTGTGAATAGAGTGTTGCTTGCCGGTGTATATGCATAATGTGTGTCAGAACATAGTTTGCTAAGACGAATATGGAATAATGGTAAAATGTGCATAATTATGGTGTGGTCATGGTAAGTGTGACCAGAAGAAATTTTCCGGGGATGAGCCTGATGCAGTAAACTGACTTTTTTTCATAAATCTGCTGAAGATATTGGTAGTGTACAAAAAGTGGTTTGCTCTTGTATCTGCCCCCTAAACTTATACAGAGTACAAGCTGTGCACACCCACTCCCATATTGCCCAAGTGGTGAAAACACACAGATCCCTACACGTAGATATATATATATATATATGATACATTACTCACCGTAATCGTATTTCTGATGCTTGTATCTGCTTAGATTCACATGCTGTGCATAGGCCGACATCTAGTGGAAGCTGCGGAGTATTACAGTTTGTTTTTTGAAACTCGAAAATGGGCGTCGACACAGGGCGTGCCAGTAATACTATCCCTAGTGTGACGTCCACTGTACCCAAGATCCCTCACGCGTCTAGGATCCTCAGATTGTATTATTTCTGACATGAGGTAGCATGAGGAGTAGCGCGAGTACAGATAATCCAAGCAGATAGACAGAAAGCAAGCATGCGCCTTCTCTCAGAGGGGAGGAAGGGTGGGTTGCATGTGAATCTAAGCAGATACAAGCATCAGAAATACGATTACGGTGAGTAATGTATCCCTTCTGAGGCTTGTGGGATCTGCTTAGAACACATGCTGTGCATAGATTAGCGAGCAGTACCTGACGAAGGAGGTGGGATGTGAGAAGGCTCATGAGCAAATAAGTGTCTTAGAACCGCTTGTCCCACTTGTGTATCTGCCTTGGAATGGTGTCAATGCAGTAATGCTGAGTAAAAGTGTGAATAGAGCTCCAAGTAGCTGCTTTGGAAATGGTGTCAAGGGGTACATTTGCAATGAAAGCCAGAGTGGCCCTAATGCCTCTAGTAGAGTGGGCTCTTGGCGTGAAAGGCAGAGTTCTTTCAGAGAGTGAGTAACAGCTGGATACAGTTAATAATCCACTTCGAGATGGCACCTTTAGAGACGCTATCCCCCTCTCTGTCTGTAGCTACGGAGACAGTTGATCTGTTTTTCTTAGCGGTCTGGTCTTATTTACATAGTAGAGGACCGCCCTACGCACATCTAGGGTGTTTAGTTTCACCTCAGCCGAGCTTTGCGGGTCCTGGAAGAAAGCCGGAAGCTCGATGGACTGGTTTACATGGAATTTAGATATAAATTTAGGTGAGAACCTAGGGTGTGTGCGTAAAACCAGTTTGTCTTTATGGACAGTAAAGAAGGGATCCTGCACTGACAGAGCCTGAATTTCACTGACCCTTCTTATAGAATTAATAGCTACTAAGAAGGCGGTTTTATAAGTCAAGTGTTTGAGACTGCTTTTATGCATGGGTTCGAAAGGGGGGCCCATGAGCTTGGCTAGCACCACATTAAGGTCCCACCCTGGTGGTGGGTTCGAAATAGGAGGGTGAAGTCTCTTTACTCCTTCCATGAAGGCTTTAACTACTGGTACTTTCCACCACGAAACCTTGCTATGGGAAGTGGTGTAAGCCGACAGGGCTGCCAGGTGTACCTTCAGTGAGTTAAAAACCAATCCTGCATCCAGCAGGTGGAGCATGTATGTAACAATAGTGGAAGGAGTGCAATCAACCGGGTTGATTGATCTACTCTGGCACCAGATAACAAACCTCTTCCACTTGTCAAAGTAACAGTGCCTTGTGTTTGGTTTCCTAGATTCCTTTAGGATGTCCATACACCTCTGTGGCAAATTGAGATGTCCAAACTCTATGACCTCAGGAGCCATGCTTCCAGGTTCATTGAGTTGGGTTGTTGGTGCACTGTTTGACCTTGGTGCTGGGACAGTAGGTTGTACCAGGCTGGAAGTTTGATGGACTCGCACACCGCCATCCTGCGTAGGTGTGGGAACCACGGTTGTCTTGCCCACATGGGAGCAACTAGGACGAGCGTCATCGACTCTCTGTTCATCTTGTTCACCACTTTCCTGATGAGGAGTTGGTGGAGTTGGTGGAAAAGCGTACGCAAACATCCCTGACCAGTTCATCAACAGGGCGTTCCCCTGGGAGTCTGGTTGGGGGAACCTGGATGCAAATCCTGGGCATTGTCTGTTTTCGCTTGTGGCTAATAAGTCTATAGTGGGGAAACCCCACTGAGAGAAGATATCTTCTACGACCTCTCTGTGTAGAACCCATTCGTGTTCCTCTGGGAGGGAGTCTCTGCTCAGAGCATCCGCTAGGGAATTGAGCTCCCCTGGAACATGTTGCGATGACAGGAAGATGTTCAGTCTGAGTGCCCATACCCAGATTTTCTGGGCAAGCTTGGACAGATTTGGCGAGCGAGTCCCTCCTTGCTTGTTCAGGTAGAACATGGCTGTTGTGCTGTCCGTCCGGATTTGCACTGACAGGTTTAGTAGGTGGGGCTCGAACGCCTGAAGCGCTCTGAATACTGCCAGAAGCTCTAGCAGGTTGATGTGGTTCTTGGCCACTGAGTGAGACCAGAGACCCTGAGCTGTGTGGTGGAGATGGTGAGCTCCCCACCCCGTCAGGCAAGGCATGCATCTGTAGTGACTATTGCCTGTACCTCGGGATCGTAAAAGGGTTTCCCCTGTGCGAGATTCTCTCTTGTCCACCAGTGAAGGCTTTGTACCAGTGTTGGTGAAACGACCACTAGATCGCCCACTGACCACTTGCCTGAGACCACTGTTTCGCCAACCATTCCTGCATGGAACGCATGCGCAGGCGCGCGTGGGGGACCAGGTAAATACATGACGCCATCATTCCCAGTAGACGCATTGCTTTGCGAACCGTTATTTGTTGACCGGACTGATAATGCGGAATTTGCAGTAGTATATTCCGAATTCTTTCTTCTGAAGGAAAGGTCAACCCCTCTTGGGCATCTAAGATTGCTCCTAGGAATTGTTTTGAGGTGCTTGGCACCAGGCTTGACTTTTTCTCGTTGATTGAGAAGCCTAACTCGTGAAGGAGGTTGATAGTCCTTTGAATGTTTGTCCTGCAAATTCCTGGGGTTTCCCCCGTTATGAGCCAGTCGTCTAGATAAGGGTACACTGGCATTGCCTCCCTGCGTAGGTGTGCAGCCACCACCGCCAGTAACTTGGTGAATACCCTTGGTGCTGAAGCTATCCCGAAGGGCAGTACCTTGAATTGGTAGTGTCGACTGTCCACCTTGAAGCGCAAATACTTTGTGCGCTGGGAACATGGAAATATGAAAATAAGCATCTTTCATATCCAAGGTTGCCATGTAATCCCCCTTTTTTAGGAGGGGGATTACCTCTTGTAGCGTGGTCATACGACATTTTTGGGGCTTGACATACTTGTTGGCAGGCCGCAAGTCCAATACTGGGCGCATTGTCAAATCTTTCTTTGGCACAAGGAAGTAAGTTGAATAAATACCCTTGTTTACCTGGTGTCCAGGGACGAGTTCTATCGCGTCCTTTTCTAGCAGAATGGCGATCTCCTCGAGGAGAATCTTCTGATGTTCTAAAGAATGTACTCTTTGTCATGGAGGATGGTTCCGGGGACGCTGCAGTAGTTCTATACAATATCCTGTGGATACTGTTGCCAGCACCCATCTGTCTGATGTGATCCCTTCCCAAGCCTGGGTGAAGTTGGAAATGCATCCCCCTACTGGGGTTGTGTGAGAAGGGACCCTGAACTGAGCGTCACTGCTTTGGTGGAGGCGTGCCGCCTCCCTTGTTGGGGCTGCCTCTGCCTTTACCACAACCTCTCCTATTACCCCTGCCGTAACCCTGGGTTGTTGTTCCACTGTGTACCCTGCCCCTGGGAATAGGTAGATCCTCTCTGGGAATTTTGGCCGCGTGAGCGACGAAAATTACTATTCCCTCTCTGGTTAGGGGGTTTATTGGTTAACTGGCCAAGGGACTTGAGTGTTTCGCATTCGTCCTTGGCATTCTTCAGTGCGTCTTCGACCGCCTTACCAAACAACAGATCGGTTTCCACCTGTTTGTCCAAAAATGATGCCTGGGTTTCTGTCTTAAAACCAGACTGCCGTAACCACGCATGTCTTTTGATAACAGTGCCTTCCGCTATCAATCTGCCTGCGTTGTCCGCGGCGTCGAAGGTTGCTTTCAAAATGCAACCAGACACGGCTCTACCCTCTGCAGAAATCCGAGCTAGCTGGCCCTTTAAAGGTTCAGGAGCAGAGGCTATGAGTGCCGCGACTTCTTACCACTGATGGCAGTTGTAGCTGGCCAACAGGGTGGTGGAGTTTGCAATCCTTGCTTGATAGGCGGACGTTGAGGCTACTTTTCTGCCGAAACCGTATAGTTTTTTGCTCTCCTTGTCGGGAGGAGCTTCGGACAATGACAAGGGTGTTCCAGCCCTCTTACGAGTGTTGGTGACAACTAGGGAGTCTGGCTTCAGATGTCCTCTTATATAGAGCGGGTTAGACTGGGCCGCCCTGAAATGTTTTTCAACCCTGGGATTGACTGCTCTGGTGAGGTTCGGGTTCACCAGGGACGGATCTATTCTCCGCTGAATGGACTTAAGGATAGGGATGGTCTGGGCAACAGGCCTCCTTTCTCCCACTAACTCTTCTGCGAAGTCCCTTTCCTCCTGGACACCGTGGGTGTCAATGTGGAAATGTGCTGCTGCGCGTGTGAGAACCTCATTTAGGAGGGGTTGGTTATCGACCGGGGAGTCGGTAACCGGGGCTTCGTTCTCTACCGGGGAATCTACTCTGTATGTTTCCGGGTCTTCCTCTTCTTCTTCTTCCTGGTCCTCATCATCCCCATAGTAGCCCGTCCCGGTTTGCTCTTCTACCATACCAAATTCTTGGTCCTCACCAAAGGAAGCCTCTCCTTGATAAAGTGAGTATGGTCTTGCGTATGGTTGTACCTCGAAGGGTTCTGACCTCATCGGAGTTTCAAACCGGGGCTTTTTACTCGGGGGATAAGATCAGTAGAGCCTGAGGGTGTCGCCCCTTGTGGATCATATGAGAGGAAATGTTCTGGATTTTTATCATAAAAATCAGCCAAAGAAGACATTCTTGACATGACCCTATCTATGTCTTCACTGGACCATTTTTTGGAACTGAGAATGACTCTCTCCGCAAGTCTATGGGATTTATCTTGAGTAGCTTTGCTGGTTTTAGACATATCAGCAGACCTGGTTTTGTCTGTCTGTTTAGGGGGAGTGGTGTGTTTCACAGGTGTGGAAGAGTGCAAAGGTTGTTTCTTCTGCTGTTTTCCCCCCTCCCTGTGCGTGGAAAAATGTTTTCCCTGTCCTTTAGTGGCTCCGGAGGTTTTCGACGCCTGGCGTCGAGGATCGGGGGTGGTATCCCTGTCCTTCGAGCGTGGGGCCTCGCTGGCTTTAACTGCGGGCTCCGACTCCTGGAGCGCGGCCTGGGGGTGGAAGTCGTCTTCGTCTTCCGACGATCGAACTTCTGTTAGCCTAGGGAGCGAGGCACTCTTGGCAAGAGTGGATGATTGCCTGGAGTCATGCGGCGATCTTGATCGAGAGCACCCAGAGGACACCGAATCGGACCGTTCTGTTTGTGCCTCTTTCCGAGAACTCGACGTCGTCGAGTCTCGGTTGGACTTAGTGTGTTTAGCGTGTGTAGTATGTGAAGCGCTTGTGTCGCCGGGGGTTTTCCCCATAGCCGGACGACCTTCCGAGGTCGGGGACCTGCGCTCGGCTGTCTTTCGACGCCGTAATGCCCTCGCCGTCGCTGAAGGCGCCCTCCGCTGCCATGGCCGTCTGCCTGGCGTGGTGGGCCCAACGCTTCGTCGAACGGTCCTTAAGTGTCTTAGGTTTAAACCTACTACACGCTCTGCAGTTGGCTTCGGGGTGGTCCCTCGGCAAGCAGAGATTGCATGTGGCGTGCCTGTCGACCCAAGGGTATTTGCGATTGCACTTGGGGCAGAATTGAAAAGGGGTACCCTCCATACGCACCTTGAGGCAGCGGGCTGTTTAGTGTAGGAAATGTATAAGGTGTACCTATATACCAAGAGTGTAGAGTATGTACCACCCCTCACTCTCCCTACTTGCAGGGCCGAGGCCAGAGGCCTTCCAAGGCCCGGGCCGAGGCCAGCGGCCTTCCGAGGCCCAAATCCGTCGTGCAGCAGCCGACGGCCGATTTCTTCTCCAGCCGTCGTCGAGTGTTCGACGTTGGGGTGGGGAAGGATGTCAATAGATTATTATTTTAAATTTTTAGCAAAAGTATGGCTAAGGCCAGGGGACTCCGCAAAATGCTTCCGACCAGTATGGCGGAAAAAAACAATCTGAGGATCCTAGACGCGAGGGATCTTGGGTACAGTGGACGTCACACTAGGGATAGTATTACTGGCACGCCCTGTGTCGACGCCCATTTTCGAGTTTCGAAAAACAAACTAATACTCCGCAGCTTCGACTAGATGTCGGCCTATGCACAGCATGTGATCTAAGCAGATCCCACAAGCCTCAGAAATATAGATATATCTAGTGATATATAGGGCAACTAGACACCATGGGGGCAGAAACACCCCTGGCCCATATTTGTAAGAATCTACCTGGGTATGCTGAACGTATCAAGAAATATCACGATCGGTGGATTGCAGAAATAAAGGGGGAAGGGCTACCCCAAATATGGCCAGAAGGAGGATCGTTTGACAAGAGTGTCCTGGATATGGTAGCAACATGCATTTGTATAAAATACAAGGGGAAGCAGTTACATAATAGGAGAGAAAGATTAGATCTATGGAGATTGTTTGAAGAAGTGCCCCCTCCTAAAAAAAGAGAGCTAGGAACTGATTTGCCATCTACCACTGATAATACATTGCTGATACCTGAAGACGACAAGATGTTGCAAGAAGGGGGACCACCAGTAGAAGTAACTAGATTGTACCCAATATTGAATAAGCCTGTGCCCGCAGAAGGATATAGCGACCCCACATATGTGCCCCCAACAGCCGCCTCTACGACCCGAGGGCCAACTGCACCCCCACCTTATGAGAGCCATAGACAGAGCGACAAGGTAAGTACCCACAGTAAATATAGAGAAACTAACAGAAGACTTAGAGTCTAGGCTCTCCATAGCAAAAGATGAGCTCTCGAGGATAAAAAGCATATGTGAACAGAGTGGGGCTAACGCTACTCGGTCAGAGCTGACAACAAGAACACAGGGTCATGATAAAACAATTGAGGAAGGGTGGAAGAAGGTGGAGATACTGTTCAGAATACAAAAAGAACCAACTCGAATAATTGAACTAGAGGAAAGGGGGGAGCATACCGACGATGAAATAATGGCCACAGGGGTTAGAGAGGAACTATGGTGCGATATAGAAGAGGACTCAGAGGAAGGTGAAAGGTTAAGTATGGCGATGGGAGGAGGAAATGAGGGGATGGATGGTGCATGTTCGGGAAGAACACTGGAAGAAGAATGGACAGGACGACTAAGGAATAGGTTGGGGAAAATGGCTCCACTAGGAAAGAAATGAATGAAGGCGAGTACAGGCAAGGCAACAAAGGGGAGGTTACAACTCCCACTAATACACAGGGGAGGAGGGAGGCCGAATTACATACCCTGGGCTCAGATGGACAAGGCCAATTTGTTAAAGCTATTACCACCGCTATCAGGAGGGGCAAGCAAGTGGATATATGCATTTGAGAAACACACAGCCGGGGTACCACTAGCAATAGGTGATGTGAAAAGTCTGCTAGTATCGGCAGTTGGGGATCAAGCTGATAGAGTATGGGTAAAGGCTGGCTTTCCGGGGGTAACGTTAGACTGCGATCGCCATGATGGAGCCTCTTCTAACACAGTACGTGCAAGGGTGTGGGACGCATTAAGAGAAACATTTCCAGACACCCCAGATTTGCAGTCTGTCATACAATGTACGATGAAGGATGGAGAAGATGCTATGAATTACATTTTTCGGGTCCAGGAGATGTGGAGAGCGGAAACGACAACACCTGGTATCAGTCAACCTCATTATTTTACTTCATAATAAAGAGGGGGCTCCCAAAAGAGGTACAAAAAGCACTTGACAAAATTGCAGGTATTGAAGCGAAAGGGGTGCCCGAAATACAGAGCATAATAGTTCACCACTGTAAAAGGATAAAGGAGAGGGAAAAGGAAATAGCGCAAAAAAGATTGGCAGACGAGGCAAAGTTAGTACAAACAAAACTGGTGAAGGTCGCTGCAGCAGTAGCAGCGCTCCCACACAGCAGGGAGGGAGAAGAGGAGGAGGAGGGGCTGGTAGCAATACAGGGGAGGATGGCAACAAATTGGGCAGGAACAGGGCAACCACAGTGGAACGAGCAGGAGCAGAACGGAGGTCCACAGTGGCAAGATTGGACCCCTCGAGGGGGACGAGGTGGGTACAGGGGTCGCAGAGAGGGTGGACAATGGTACGGGGGAAACGGGGGGAGTGGATGGCAGGGTCCCAGAGGTGCGCAGGGAATTTGTTGGAACTGCGGGAGGTGGGGACACTTTTCTCGAGAGTGCAGAAACAGACCAAACAACGGATTTCAATAGATGGAACAATATGGTAACCCCCATCTGGGAAGCCCATACGGTCTTCCAATGGGACGAGAACAGAGGGAACAAGAACAGGGGTATGCAGAGCAAAGACAAGCACAACATTATAGAACACAGAATCACCCACAAAACAATGACAATATGTAATACACCCCAGGCAACCCCTTCGCAACGAGTTCCAATGGAGCACCAGCCCCAGACCCCTATAGTGGTATATCAGTAGTTTCAGGAAATGTCTTCAGCCGGGGGGGGGGGGGGGGCAATGAGACAACCATCATAGGACAGCCCACAGAGAACACTTGCGTGTCCTGTTCTATCTACCACCTACAATGCAGCAGAGGAACCATTGGTAGGGGCGCAGATAGGAGACAAGCAGTTCATATTTATGGTGGATTCGGGAGCCGAGAAATCATGTATCCGTGAAGGCCGGTTTCCGCTATCTAACCGGAAGTTAGAGACGCAGGGTTCTCTGGGGCTGTAATTGAAGTTCCTTACACAGAAGATTTGGATGTGACAGTAGGGGGCAAAACGGTAAAAACACCCTTACTTTATTATGAACAGTCACCAATAAACCTGCTTGGAAGGGACCTTCTCAGCAAGCTTAATATGACAATATCGTTCATAGAAAGAGGGATAGTGTGCTCAACCCCAGGAATATGCCCATTGCGCGTAATGCTAGTGGTACATGCCCGAGCAACAGCGCCAGAAATACGCGGCATGCCAGTGGACGAAAGAATGTGTATTGAAGGATTAAAAACACTAGCCCAAGTAGTACCCGAGTTAAAAAAGTTAGAGTGAAGGGTACCGTCAGAATTCATCTTCCCCCCAATAGTATGCCCAGACATAGCACCAGGTTCAGCGGTATCCTTAGACCTGCATGCTGTGCAAATATCAGCTAAAAGAATTGCAGTAATTGGGATGGACATAGATGGGTGTGAATGGTGCACTGTACTGTGCATTAATGCTGATAACGCCCTACGTGACTTGTCCGATGAAGATCTCTTTTCTGATTCAGAGAGTGATGGCGAAATAATAATGGAAATAGCAATACCATGTGACATTTTAATTCTAACAAGACAAGTGCCCGTCCAGTTGATGACAGTGGTGGGAGCACCGCCGCCATTTTTTGATGATGAAATGAGACTGGTGCCAAACAATTTGTGGACAACAGGCCCCCATGATGTAGGGTTGTTGCATGGAGTAACACCAGTAGTAATAAAACTCAATTGTGCCCCGAGTGAAGCAATACCCATTGTCCCGCAAAGCTGAGGAAGGGATAAAAGAGACAGTAAGTGCATTGCTAGCACAGGGGATAATAGTGCCCTCAAACTCCCCATGTAACACTTGTATCTATCCAATCAAAAAAGCAAAGGGAGGGGCTTGGAGGATGATCCAAGATCTACGCCCCCTAAATGACGTCATACAAAAAGAATTCCCTTTGGTCCCGAACCCTGCATCCATACTGTGCAGTATCCCGAAGACTGCATCACATTTCACAGTAATTGATTTGAAAAATGCATTTTTCTCCATCCCCTTGGCAGAAGAAAGCAGATACTCGACAGCATTCACACTAGGGGGGGAGGAGATCTGAACATTGCAGGTTAGCACAGGGGTACTGTGAGAGTCCCAGCATATTCAACTGCATACTACACGAAGACCTGGGTAATCTAACAGTTGAAAGCACAATCATTCAGTACGTAGACGATTTGCTCATCTGCGCACAGAATGAGGAAATATGCAGAAGAGACTCGGTTACCCTCTTAACACTGCTGGCCCATAAAGGGTACAAAGTGGACAAAGGAAAACTACAATACTGTCAGTCAGAAGTGTGTACCTGGGGCAGCTGATATCAAAGGATGGGAAAAGGATAATACCTGACAGAGTGGAAGCAATAAGGTCAGTGAGAGAACCAACCACAGTGAAGGAGATGCAAAAATTCCTAGGAATGTGTAACTATTGCAGAGCATGGATACTAGATTATGCAGCCTACACCAGACCTTTTCTGCAAGCGCTCAAAGAGGCCCAGCAAGAGAACAGGAAAATAGAGTGGTCAAAAGAAATGAGTGACTCGTTTGTATCACTAAAAGAACTGATTTTGAGTGCTCCAGTACTCGCCAATCCCGATTATGAGCGCAAATTTTACCTGTTCTCACATTGCAAGGGGACTCTTATGACAGCTGTACTGACACAAAAGACTTCCCTAGGACACAAACCATTGGCTTACTATAGCGGCACATTAGATGCAGTAATGCAAGGGTACTTCGCGTGTGAGCAGTCTCACTGCCGCCGCATTCGCCATTGCGAAAAGTGCCACAATAGTAATGGGGTGCCCTGTCACGCTATTCGTGGAACACTCATTGTTTGCAATACTGGAAAGATCAAAAAGTACACTGACCACACAGCGAGCAACTGCCTATGAGATAATATTGTCTAGCGCCAACATTCACGTAGTGAGGTGCAGGACAGTAAACCCAGCAACATTCATCACAGAACCGTGCACACTAGAGGACATGCAAGAACACAATTGTGCAACATAGACAGGAGAAACAGGGGAGGGCGTGATGGTGTGTGAAAATGCCCTGAGCGAGAGAGAGGTGTACTTTGTAGATGGGTCAGCGTCAATTGACATGGACACAGGAGAGAAACATGTGGGACTAGCAGTAGTGAGGCTAGAAGAAGGCGAGTATGAAGTGTTAGTACAATACCGCCTTCCATCCCATTTCTCAGCCCAAGCAGCAGAACTTATCGCCCTAATAGAAGCATTACATGCAGCTAAGGGATGTGCAGTGACGATATACACAGATTCAGCTTACATGACGACCACCGTACATGGAGGTCTAGCCCGGTGGGGGCGGAGAGGGTTTCAAAGGGCGGATGGGACCCCAGTGCAGCATGCCGAACTGTTGAAGGAATTAATTGAAGCTCTAAAAGGCCCAACAATGGTAGCAATAGTGAAATGCCAAGCACATACGTCTAACACCAACGTTGTGTCTTTGGGGAACGCGGCAGCAGACGCTGCTGCCAAGGAGGCTTCATATTTTGAAAGACATGGAACAGGTGAGTACCTATTACAGCACCAGACGAACGAAGAACTCCCAGAAGGATACAATGCAATGCCCATATCACAAATACTAGAGCTGCAGGAAGGTGCAAGTGGGGAAGAAAAAGTGTTGTGGGAAAAGAGGGGTTGCAGCCAATCAGCAACAGATTTATTGTGGCGCCAAAATAACTCAGGAAAAGTAGTGATGCCCATCAAACTCTTAGAAATAGCATTTCAGCAATTACACTTTCCAGCGCACAATGCTAAACAACACATTGCGGCAGAGATACAGGAAGATTGGTTTGTGCCATGTCTCCAGGAGCACATATCCAGGTTGACAATGGAGTGCACAACTTGCCAAATATATAACTCAGGGATGACCCTACGGACACTCAGGGGAACAATTCCAAAACCGACAGGGCCCTTCAGAGAACTGCATATTGATTATGCAGACATGGGGGAGAGGTGTTATGGGGCACGCTACATGATAGTGGTTGTATGTCCATTCTCCAGATGGGTGGAAGCTGGTCCATGTGCGCGCCCTGATGCTAAGAGCGCTGCAAAGTTCCTAGTGAGGGAAGTGTTCCCACGCTGGGGAATTTGTGACGTAATTCGTTCAGACAACGGCACTCATTTTGTGAACGAACTTTTCAAGGAAGTGACTGCATTATTGGGAATAAAGCATAAACTCTGCTCGATTTATCATCCCCAAAGTAACGGCATTGTTGAGAAGATGAACGGCCTGTAAAAAGGAAGATTGTCTAAATTGTGTTTTTCGTTAAAGAAAAACTGGATCTACAGCCTACCGCTTGCACTGTTTGAGCTGAGGAATCAGCCGAGCAAGGATCATCATCTGTCCCCGCACGAAATTGTGACGGGAAGACGGATGCAGACAGCACATTCCCCACTGCGCCAACACTCATATGCACACAGAAGCGCCACAATATTAGGAGATGAATTCACAGATTACCTGAAGAAGCTAACTAGGGCAGCGCGTGCAATTTCAAGGCAGCTCTCACCACCATTGACAAGGGAGGAAGGGAACACGACGGTGTCCTTTGTGGAACCGGACCCACAAGTACAATTAATGCCAGGAGAGTTCATTTATGTTCGGAGCTTTGTGCGCTGGTGGAATGCCCCAAGGTTCCATGGCCCATACAAGGTTGTTTTTTGTACACCCACAGCTGTGAAGGTAAAGGGACTGAGATACTGGATACACTTGACAGATGTGCGAAAGGCATACAATAGTGTGCGGGAAGAAGAGGATGAGGAGGCACAGACAACAGCAAACAAAAATGATGGAAATGAGGACTAAAAATGAACAAATGAATGGGGGAGTGTAACTGGTACATTAAGATGTTAACGAAACAATTCTATTACAGGTTATTGATAGAGATAATTGAGAAAAATTAATTTAAAAAAATGGTGTAAGATATATGTATTCTCTTTTTACCTTCTCTGTGCACCCCTAACCCCCCCGCTAAGAACCTCCCCTTTCTATGACTTCCTGGTACACACAGTACCAACAAAAAATGGTTACATGCAACAGGGAGACTTCAGGATCTGCAGTCAAAAACCCGGTCACTGAATAACTTGTCATGAAGGCAAAAGACAGGCCCCTACAAGAACTTTTGAAGCAGGGCTCAACAGGGAAGACTCCAGGTAAGAGTTTCTTTGCAGCTGGATGCGGTTCTGTGGTTTTGGTGCCCTTTTCAGGAGCAAGAAGACGACTGAACATCACTGGTTGGATTCTCGTCGTTTGCAAGAACCAGCACTCAGGGGAATTTTCAGACTCTATTCACGTCTCTGGAGGTCTGGCAGGATGCCCACAACGTTTCAGCAAGATTTGAAATTCGGAAGACTGTGCACCGCACCACAATGGCTCGAGATCCCAGGGTATTGCAGCCCGCAAGGTCGCAGCACAACGTGGGATGGCTCAAAATTCAGTTTTTCTTGAGTCTAGTGGATCCCACCAAGGTCAGGGTCGTCGTTTCTTGAGTCCCCAGGTCGTCTGGAAGGAAGGGTAACAGCAGGCATTGGTTACACAGCAGGCTCTCTGGTCGCTGGAAATCGTCTCAGCTGCGTTTTCTTCATCTTCCGCTCGTATTTCGTTCCAATGGTCGACTACCTCTTCAGCTTCCAGGATCGGACATTTATGCAGGAACCCAGCCAATCAAACAGCCATGGAACATTCAAACTTGGGGGGTTGGCAGTCCTTTTAGGACAGCCAGCCTCTCCAGTTGTAACTGGATCGTGGCAGTCAGACTGAAAGACAAAGGGCTGCAGGGATTTGGACTCCTGGGCGGGCTTGACAGAGGCCTCCCGCTGAAGATAAAAATCACACAAAGGATGATCCCACCCTGGAGGTCAGGGGAAGGAAGAAAGGAAAAGGAACACTAAAATAGCGAAAAAAAGACATCAAGGGCCATTTTGGTAAAATGAGCACTCATGGGTGCCTTTACAAGGGTTGTGGAAACAGCCTGCGGTAAAGGTGTACTGAATTAGTTAAAAGGTTCACTGCCACCAGCCTTTAAAGGTAAGCTTGTCGCTGTAATAGAAATGTTAGTTGGAATGAGAAAGATGATTCATTGCATCTCCCCAGCATTCCACATAAGGTGGGGGGTGCTGGTCTCACCTAATAGTAAAATGTTAAAGGGATCCAAGATATACCCTTGGGAACTGTAGTTCTCACAAAGTTAGCCAGAGAAAGCTAAAAAGGGAGCCCCAAGGGCAACCCAGCAAAAAATAGGCAATATGTGTCAAAAGTTATCAAAGAGGATAACATTAAAAAGGCACCACGGAGAGTCTTAAAAATGACACCCATGAAAAGATTAAAGGATTTTGTGAGTGTGGAAAAAGATTCCCACTCACCGTGGTATAGGATAAAATAATCCACCAGTAAAGCAAGAAGTTCCAGGGTAAACACAGGTCAGGAAGATGTATCATTGCTATGAAAATCTTACCAGACACCCAGTGCATATTGTGAACGCGTGTGTTCAGGACCAAAACACCAAAAGGGGTGAAGCAGACTGACATTGCGTCCCTTTGTCAGGATAACGTTGAGAAACCCAAAAAGGTCGATCATATGGCAGTGATGGTCCATGGGAGTGCATCCGCTCCTGGTGCACAAGCACAGGCAGCCACTAAGAACTATCTTCAGGAACTCCTTTCAGGGATCAGAAGGGAGATTCTAAAGGGGACAGCAGAACTGAGATAAATGATAAGTTACCATAGTGACCAACGTACTCCTAGTCCATAGTCCCCTTTCCTCCATACTGCATGAGCGCCCATCGCTAGGAGCGGGAGACATAACCTTTTTCACCAGAAAAAACCCTTCTTCCCCTTTAAATTTAGAGGCGTGCGGGGGCGAGGCCCTGGTAACATGTGTACCCCGACTCTGCCCACCGGCGCCACTCCTCAGTCCCCATTGACACGTCAACAATATTACCATTGTCTAATGACACCAGTTTTATTAGGGGGGAGGAGGTGGGACGTACGGAGGAAAGGGGACGATGGACTAGGAGTACGTTAGTCACTACGGTGAGTAATTCAGAATTACTCCTATGTCCCGTCCCATTTCCTCCATACTGCATGGAAGATTACAACTGAATGTAGCCCCAGGGTGGAGAGGAGACCCTCCTTAAGAAAACAAGTTCCTTAATACTGCCTGTCCGAACGCCACATCCGACCTTGAACTGGTATTCAGACAGTAGTGCTTGCAGAAGGCCAAAGGAGTGGCCCACGAAGCCGCCCTGCTAATGACCTGCCGACGTGTCTCTGGAATGCAACCGGCATGGCCTTGGCTCCGACAGCATGGGCATGAATGTTCACTGGAAGCTGTTTGTGCTGCCCCTCACGGGCCTACTTGATGGCCGCAACCATCAATCTTACTATAGAGGCCACGGAAGCTTGATAACCCGGCCTTGACCCGCCGAAGGTGACAGAGCATCTGGCTTGCAGAAGCTCTTGGTCCAGTCCAGATACATTTTCAGAGCACGCCCGACATCCAGACAGTGCAGAACCCTCTGAGCATCGTCCTTAGGATCCACAAAGGAAGTAGGTAAAACTATCTAACCATTTAGATGGAAAGAAGAGACTACCCTGGGCAAGAAGGCTGGATGAGTTCTTAGGACCAGCTTATCTCTGTGAAAAGTAGTGTAGGGTCCTGAAGCCACTAGTGCTTGAATTTCGCCAACTCTGCAAGCGGACTCAAGACCCACCAAGAGAGCTGTCTTAATGGTAACCAGCCTGATGTCCGCGGACGCCATAGGTTCAAAGGGTTTGTGCGCCAGGGCACACAACACTACATTGAGGTTCCACACCAAATGTGGTTTTTTTGATGGGCAGGTAGAGCCTGGTGAGGCGCGTCAGATGTCGCATAACCACTGGGTTAGAGGAAGAGAAAACATCCTCTTCTGAGTTCCGGTAGGCTCCTATGGCCGCCAGGTAAGTACGGCAAGTGTCTATTTGCAATCCTGAGTGTGCAAGGTATGCAGAGAAGGATATTACATCGTCCAACATGCAAGTAAGCGAATCAATCTCCGCCCAGTGACAAAACCTAGCCAATGTACTCTTGTACTGGATGCTCGTAGCATTGCTTCTAGCGCCCTGAATGATGTCTAGGTTAGACTGCGATAGCCCCAGATGCTTTAGAGCGACCTGCTCATGAACAACGATGCAAGGGCTAAATTCTGCGGGGCAGGGTGGATGAACCTGCCCCCCCCAGCCCCGGCTGCGAGAGAAGGTGAGCTGGGACCAATGGCAGGGGAATGGAAGGCCTGTCAGAGGCTGAGCAGCTCCGAGAACCATGGTCTCGCCGGCCACCACGGAGCTATCAGAATGATGCCAAGGTGACCCGATTCTCTTATCTTGCAGATCGCCATGTGGACAAGGGGAGTGGGAGGAAATGCATATGCTGTATCTGGAAAGCATCGGCCAGGGACCTGGGGCCCTGCCTCCGGCAAGACGTGAACTGCTGGCACTTCTTACCAGGTGGCAAAGAGATCCACCTGAGGTTACCCCCATCTGCTGAAGATCCCCAGCTGGGCCTCAATTGCCATTCGTAATTGGCCACTCCCAGTCTGCTGAGCCTGTCTGCCCTCCAGGTTGGACACACCCGAGAGGTGGATTGCACTCAGGTAGATATTGTTCTCCAGGGCCCACTCCCAAATGCTGACCCCTATGATTCCATGAGGCTGCGAAATGCAGCTGTAATCTCCTCATCTTGAGCCTCGTGTGAGGTACCGCCAGTAGGAACACTGCCATGATACCCAGTAGATGCTGGTATCACCAGGCTGAGTTGAGGCCGAAGGATAGAACCTTGTATTGGAAATGGAAGCCCATGATCCTGAACCGTAGAAAGGACCAATGCGGCAGCCAAATTGGGACGTGTAGATATGCGTCCTTCAAATCCAGGGAGCACATCCAGTCACCCCTGCACACTGTCTCTGCAATAAGCGCTGGCGTAACCATCTTGAATTTTTGAAGAGGGAGAGGTTCTGGGTGGAAAGGTCCAACAACTCTCAGGCTAGCCTGGTTATTCTTTTGTATGGCAAAAATCCTGGAGTAGAAGCCCATGCCTCGCTGGAGGCTGTGAATTCCTCCACTGCCTGGCCCTCTACGAGCGAACGAATTTCCACCAACAGAGTTGTCCCAATATGTGGGAGGAGAGAGGAGGAAGGAATCGGTGGGTGGTAACCTGTGGACACTATGGATAGGATCCAGGGATCTGCGAACTTCTGATGCCAAGACTGCGCGTGAAGGGTAAGCCTGCCCCTGCACCAGAGATACATGGACCCGGTGGGGCGATCATGCCTTCTTTCCCTCTGAGGCTGGTGCTGAGGAGGGGGAACTGAAAGAAGCACTTGCCTCCACCCCCCCCCTTCTGCTGTTTGCACCGGTGCTGACTCGGAGAACGATCAGGCTGTCTCCACCTCCGTTCTTGGAAGCCCTGGAACCCACCGAAAGCCTGCCCCTTGTCAGAGCGTTGATGCGACCGGGTGTATGCCTTGTGCATGGCCTTCGTGAGGATAAAGACTTCGCAGTTTGGGAACTGTTTTTCTATTTATCTAGCTCCTAATTGGTGGTGGAATGAAAGAGGTCCCCACCTTCGAGTGGAAGGTCCAATATGCGTTCCTGGATGTCTGAGTTGAACTTGGTAGCCCAAAACCAGGCAGTCCTGATGTCTGTGGCATGCAGATGGCATGGCCTCAGGTGTCAATGTGCGCTACGGTGGACTCCATGATGTCCTGCGCCACCAAGTTAGCTCCTCCCAGGCCCGTCTTGAAACGTGCCTGGCTCTGCACTGGAAGTTCTGGGAGGAAGTCAGCTATTTCCCACCAAAGCCTCCGATTAACGGCTGCCAGCATGGCATCTGCGTTGGTTTGACGAAGGTGCAGGGAGGCGTTGGAATAAACCTTCTTTCCATAAGCCTCCAAGATCATCTCCTCCTTGCCTAGAAGCACCGAGGACAAGGTGGCCGAGGACGACTGAGGCTTGGAGTAGAGTGACACTGCAGTGATCACCGAAGAGTGCGGTTGATGGTGTGCCGACAGCAAGAGTGGATCCCCCTCCAATTGCCTATACTTGGTATCAAGGAGCTGATTAACAGGCTGGGCCGAATGGGGTTTAAGCCATCCTTTTTTGGCCAGGCCAACATCCTTCTGAATCGGGATTCCCCCCCCTCTAGCCACGTGGCATAGAGTGAGGACCTCTGCCAGGACCCCCGCCTCCGGTTGTTTGACCTCGGGCTGAGGAAGCCCCAAGTATTCTGCCAAACCCGATAGCCGTTCATGAAAGGCCTTGGCTGAGGACAGAGTGTCAGGGTGCTCCTCCTCGTCAGTGTCCAGCAGGGTATATTTTTGGTCCGGTGCGGATAGAGGAGTGCTGGGAGAAGAGGGCTGCGGTGTAGGAACCGGAGCCGGCAGCTGCTGCGGAGGCTGGTGTGGAACCGCCAGAACTGTGGGAGGCAGGGAAGCCGGAATCAAAGGACCCGGCATGCAGAGCAGGGGTTGCGCGGGGGCCTGAGGCGCTGGAGCCATAGGAGGAATGACTATGCGCACCGGCAGAGGGACCGGCATCATGTCCCTGATAACATCCCGAAAGATGGACCCCATCTGAGGAGACTTCATGAGCATGAGGAACTTTTCAAAAAATCTGTCCTCACAGGCTGGTGGGTTGGTAGGTAGTATTGATGGAGTAGCGGGCGGCTGCTGGGGCCTGTGCATACTAGGCCTTGCTGGCTGCGGGGTAAATCTGCCCTGCAATGCTGATGGATAAGCTGTAGGCCACCTATCTGGTTGAGACCAGTCCCACCATGAAACTCGTTCTCTCACCTGCTCCACACTAGGGGGCGGTTTCGGACGAGCGGCCATCTTGTCTGGCACGGCAGCCATTTTGTCGGGCTGCGTGCCACGTGCCAAAGTCGTGGTGCTCTCCTCGCTGGACCCGGCCTACTCCATGACTCTTGGCAATGGAGCATGAGACCTACCCTGCACCTCAGGACGGGGCATTTGTAGGCGCGTTGCCCTCAGCAGAATCGCTGGTAGTGCTGCGTATAGGCACCCCCTCAGACATCCGTCCGGTACTAGGGCTGTGGCCCCTCGGGTGCACACCCAGTTAAAAAAAAAAAAACTTGCGGTCCCTCAGCACTGTCACCGGAAGGATCTAATGACCCCTCGGCCTGAAGGCCGGTAGCTGAAGTAGCCTCAGTACCTGTACTGGTACGAGAATCTGACCAGTTCTTCCCGCTCAGGCGTTTCCTTGGGAAGGAGTCGCTCTTGCGGGGTGCAATGGAAAAAAGCGGCCCTACTTTGGGCCTTGACTTGTGTTTGACAAAGTCCTTCAAGTCCTCTGGTGGCGACTTCTCAAAGAGCTCCTTCCACTGACCTAACCTGTTCTTACAACTCTCCCAGCCATGATCGGGGCCTAGGCAGCGGAGGCAAAGAGCGTGGGGTCGGATGTAGGGAAGAGCACTTCGCAGGCTGGACACCTGCTGAAGCCTGCTGATGTCGACATGCGCCGGGGAGGAGTATGGTGCCAGAGGACCGAGTACCCGATTAAGACCCAAAAAACTGAAGAAACATGACAGAAGAAAGTATCCGGGGAAGAGCTTGTGGTATTACAAGGCCGAAGCCAAACCCAGGAGCGCTGGTGAAAGCGGTCCGTTCCTGTCAATGCGGAAAAGGGGACTGGCGCTGCTGAGCAGGGAAGCGCATGGTTCCCAGGCCGCGTCCCCGTGAGCCTCTAAATTTTAAGGGTTAGAAGGCTTTTTCGGGTGAAAAAGGTTCCGTCTCCCATCCCTAGCAAGGGACGCCCATGCAGTATGGAGGAAAGGCGACGGGACGAAGTAGTACAGCCCTAGATGAGCAGATGGATAAGCATAGAATAGAGTGGAGGAAATGGAGACGGCAGTCTGTTAGCAATCGCATGAAATCAGTGAATGGGCACTGTAGGGAAGGCATAGTATCAACAGTAAAACAGACAAGTGACCACAGTTCAAGGGTGTTTATTGAACTTCAAAAAGGGTTTGAAAAATGCCTAGCTAATCCAAAATCTACAGATGGGAGCAAGCTACTACCATCAAATAATAATAACCGCAGTCCTCTTAGTGTCTTGTCAAAATAAAAGGGCCTATACCAATAAACCTATTGCTAATCCTTACCTCCAAATACAAATAGTGTGGGAAAAGATCTTACAAAAAAGAAAGAAGTGTTCACAAAATTATTTTTCAGGATGTTCAGGGTGTTGGCCTCCCTTCCCATGTTTTCAGCACAGGACAAGGCGGTACACTCGAGCTTAGCACAGTCTCTGGCTTATCTAGCATGAGGATACAGTTCAGTCATTAGCACCATGGCCTTCTGTGCCCAAAGAACAAGTTACTCTCTTACCTAGTAACGTTCTTTCGATGGGATGGTCCGACGACGTATTCCATATCTAGGACAGGTAATCACCACAGCTGTGCTGCTTCGGAAAATTTTCGGCGTCTGCGTCCTGCGTCGATACGCAGTCCTCGAGGGCCTCCGTCGAGCCAACGTCACCGGATGTTATTAGTAGGACGCACAACGCCCATAGCCTCAGTTGTAGTTTTTTTCCCAGAACGTGAGGCACCAATCGTCTGCCAGTATGACCACAGAAAGCCTTGCAATAGCATAAGAAATTCTGTAGCGGGGCAGGTAGGGAGGGAGCGATATGGAATACGTCGTCGGACCTTCCCATCGAAAGAACGTTACCAGGTAAGAGAGTAACTTGTTCTTCGAGGGGATTGGGTACTCCAACGTATTACATATCTATGACAGACTCCCAAAGCAGTATCAACGTATGGAGGAGGGAAAAGTATTTAGAATATAGAAATTTAGAACATCCAATCAAATTGCAGAGTAAAAGACTGCCTTGCCAAAGGCCAGATCCTGCCCATGGATGGAATGTAGGGAGTAGTGTCGTACAAAAGTATGGACCGAAGCCCAAGTGGCTGCTTCACAGATATTTCGAATAGGAACGCCCCTCTGAAGGGCAATAGAGGCAGACATACCCTTAGTAGAATGGGCTCGTAAACCAACCGGAGGGTCCTTACCCGCCAAGTGGTAACATTCAGAAATTGCCAAGATAATCCATCTAGACAAAGTCTGCTTAGTAACAGCTTGTCCCAAACAAACACCTTCCAGCGTAACCTATAAAGTGCTGATCGCCCACTCTGACCCGGGACATGCGTGAAATGTAGCAATGTAAAGCTCTCATAGGATCCATGGATCCTCTCCTCTTCCTTACCAGGATGCGGAGGAGAATAAAATGCCGGAAGAATGATCTTCTGGCGTAAATGAAATTCCGAGACAACTTTTGGAAGAAAGGAAGGACGAACTCTAAGGACAACCCTGTCCTTATGAAACACATTGAACGGTGGCTTAACTGAAAGTGCCAAGTCACTCACTCTGCGAGCGGAATTGACCGCAACTAAAAATACAGTTTTAAGGGTTAACAGTCTCAGAGGAAAGGAATGTAAAGGCTCAAATGGAGCACCCATTAGGAAGTTTAGAACAAGGTTCAAATCCCAACCAGGCACCTGGAAAGGTGATGGAGGAAACACATTAGTGAGCCGTTTGAGAAACTGAGAAATTAAAGGAATTTTGAAATAAGAACACTCCTCTGACGAACGCTTAAATATGGGCAGCGCCACCAGGTAACCTTTAATGGTACCCACTTGCAGGCCCTTGTGGGCTAACGAAAGCAAAAAAGAGAACTACAGGAATGGCACATGAAAAAGGATCCACATTCTTAACCCTGCACCAGTCGCAGAACTTTCTCCAACGACAACGGTACAGGGATTTTGTTGCAGGACTTCTGGCCGAAAGCAACACCTCCATCACGTCTTCAGGGAGGTCCCAATCCTTATACCTCAACCTTTCAGAAGCCAAGCGTGAAGGTTGAGGGATCTGACCTCTGGACGGAGAACCTGATACCCCCCCACCCCCGTGAGAGCAGATCGTCTCGGTAGGGAAGACTATGTGGAGGGCAGATGGACAAGTCGAGAAGGTCTGGGTACCACGTTTTCCGAGCCCATGCCGGAGCAACGGGATGACGGGGACTGGAGGAAACGTGTACAGCAGTGGGAAGGACCACTCTCCACCACGAACACGTCTCCTAATTCCCGCGAGCAGAAGCTTTCGCACTTCCGGTTGACACTGGAGGCGAAGAGATCCACTTGAGGGGTCCCCCAAAGGGCGAAGATCTCCAGGAGAATGTCCTGAGCCAGCTCCCACTCGTGGGAGATCGCGCTCTGCCTGCTCAAGAGCGTCCGCCGTCTTGTTTTCGTCTCCGGCCAGATGAACTGCCGCAATCGAAATTTCCTGCTGGATGGCCCAGAACCAGAGCTGCATCGCCTCCCTGGCCAGAGGAAGTGACCCTGCCCCCCCCCCTTTTTGTTGAGGTAGTGCATGGCCACTGTGTTGTCCGTCAGAATCAGGACATTCTTTACTCACACAGTCGGCAGAAAAGCCTTCAGGGCAAGCTTGACGGCCCTCAGCTCTAACAGATTGATATGGAGTCTGGACTCGGACGGAGAACAACAACCGCTGTCAACTCGTTGGCATGAGTTCCCCATCCCGTGAGGGATGTGTCCATCACGATCGTCACCTCCGGCCAGGGTAGACAAAATGGAGCCCCCCGTATCAGATTGCCATCAACGGCCCACCACAGAAGGTCCTGGGCGACCGAGGGCGGCACCTGAACAGGGTCCGACATCCTGCCGCAGGCCTTTGACCACTGCATCTTGAGAGCCCATTGCAGAGATCTTATCCGCAACCTGGCCTCTGGCACCAGAATGCAGGATGCCATGAGGCCGAGCATGCTGAAACTTGTGCACCATCTGCTGAATGTGATGAGCCCTCACCTGGGGAGGAAAACACTGCCCCAGTGACGTGTCGAGCATTGCTCCGATGTACTGGAGCCGCTGAGTTGGCGTCAAGTGGGACTTCTTTAAGTTGAGGGAGAAGCCCAGCTTGTAAAGGGAGTGGCAGGTGACGGATAGATGATCCAGGACTTGTTCGGGAGAGCGCACCCTGATCAACCAATCGTCCAGGTAGGGGTAGACGTGAATCCCCCCCCCTTTCCTGAGATACACTGCCACCACCACCATGAGCTTGGTGAATACCCTCGGGCGGAGGTCAATCCAAACGGCAGGACCCGAAACTGAAAGTGCGAGTCGCCAACCGCAGGTACTTCTTGTGCTTGGGATGGATCGGCATATGAAAGTAAGCGTCCTTGAGGTCGAGAGACACCAACCAGTCCTGAAGTTGAAGGGCCTGGAGGACTTGAGAAGGAGTAACCATCTTGAACTTGTCCTTCCTGAGGAGCTTGTTCAAACCGCACAAGTCCATGATGGGTCTCAATCCCCCGTCTTTCTTCGAAATCAAAAAATAAGGGTAATACCATCCCTTGTTGGTCTCCGCTAAAGGCACCAGTTCTATGGCGCCTTTCTCCAGCAGAGAAGGTATTTCCTGCGCAATGAGCGGATCCGGAATCTTCAAAGAGAGATTCCCTGGTGGATTGTCGTGAGGCCTCTGCCGGAAAGGAAGACAATAGCCGTGGGCTATGATCTCCAGAACCCACACATCTGAAGTAATGGCACGCCACTCTACAAGATGCTGCGCCAGCCTTTCCTCAACCGGTGAACCAGGGGCATGGCCTCATGACTGAGCTGAAGCAGCTACAGCAGTGCCTGAGGGCAAAGAGGCATCTGCCCGAGCGGCTTTGGCACCTCGAGTACCCTGTTTTCCACCTCTGGCACTCCTACGGCTGCGTATTACGGTGCTCGCCGCCATGGACCGGCTGACAAAATCTGCCATGTCCAGACCAGACTGAACGGACTCACACATGGCATCCTTGCCATCCTGCACAATAGCAAGAAAATCATCCTGTTCCTCCCCTTCGGGAATATATTCAGCCGCTAACGAAATACAATTCCACAGAGTGTGCGTGAAACATGACAAGGCACACACAGAGTTGGTTGCCTGCAAAGCCATACCCCCTGAAGAAAACACTTTCTTCGCCCAGCCAACAAAACGTTTGTCGTCCCTATCAGGAGGGATGGTAGGGTACGACGCCTGCTTCGCTGAGCCGTAGAAGCCTGCACCACCAAATTCTCCGGACTGGGGTGCATGGTCAAGTAGCAGGGGTCGCTACTGGCTGGGCGGTATTTTCGCGGCAAAGACTTGCTCACTGCCAGGAGACTCTCCGGAGAAGTACAAGCTGCTGCCACCCTTCTCTGCAAGGCCATATGGAATGGCAGTACCGGTCAGTTGGTGGACCTTGGTCGAGGATATCCGTCAGGTCATCCTGCAGAAAATCCACTGGTGGCGCCAACCACCCCAAGTATTACATGACCCTCGACATAAGGCGCTGGTACGAGGACTCGGCATGGGTGCCAGGCTCAGGCCTACAGAACTCCACCTCCGGAGAGGTGTCATGACCACTGGTGTCGTGCAACGACTGATGCAGGTCTTCAATCTGGCTATGACCAGACAAAATCTCGTCAGGTACTTCCTCAGGAACCGTACCTTCCTCAGACCCTCCATCCACCTCAGAAACATAATCCAGAGGCTGGAATGAGGGCACAGAAAAAAGGGACAAAGACATTCTTAGCCTTGGCCAGAGTCGTTCTAGGGGGTTCCACCGTGCCACGGGGTACCTCCGACAAAGCAGCCTCGAAAGGCGTCGATGGAATCGGCGTCGAATGTGGTGCCGACAGCTTCGACACAGTCCTCTAGGGCGGAGCCCCGAGCGTGTCCTTCGACAGCCTGAGCGCCGAAGGCTTCCTCGGAGGCGGAGCCTCGAGAGAGTCCCTCAACGACCTTGGCGCCGAAGTGTCGATGTCTTCCTCGAAGACCTCACAGGCTCCGACGGTCTGGAGGGCGTTGAAGACCGGGACCTGGAACAGGCATGTCTAGAGCGACCATCCTTGTCCGACCGGGACCTCGAAGGTGCCCGGTGAACGCGATGACCGCTCAAGCCCAAAGGCGTGCGACCGGCGTCTTTCGCTGGCACGGACGGACCGGAGCCCTGCGACTGTAAAATCGCCATCATCTCCTGCCGAAATGAATCCCATTCCCCAAGAGTGGAATGTTTGTTGGGAAAAGCTACCCGCCGACGGGCGGAGTCCTCGGACGAGGACGGCAACCGATGCCGGCGCTTCCGTGAGTGCCTCGAAGAGGCAGAGGAATGGCAGGAACTACTGCTGGACCGAGACCCCCCCCCGGACTTACGCCGACGATGTGAAGAGTCGCCCCTCGAAACATCAGTCGAAAGCCCAGTGGATCTCGACTTCCGGGGCTTGGCCACCTTACCTACAGAACTTGAAACAAGAGGGATGGCGTCCTACCACTTACTTTAAGTCTCTTTACATATATATTTTAGTAAAGGCTATGTTAATCAGCATGCTTAATATGGCAAAAGCTATTTCATTAAGCTAACTGTCATACGTATTCAAAAAGGTGAGCAATTGAGCCCTTCAAGGGTGCACTGTAGCTTTTTATTTAGCCAGTGTTAATAAATGCAGAGAGAATTTTCTGCATTTAGGTTTAACATGAAACTTTTTCGTTTTCTGGTGTACATGTGGATCAAATCACATTCATCTTATTAAACAAATGCAACTAATAAAGAATGGCACATGCTTAAGAAAAATTAACAAACAAAACAAACTGATGCCCACTCATTGGTGGTTTGCCTAAGTGTGCAATGAATGCAAAGAAACATAGTATATTATTTAAACACAATGCAAACACCTATATGAAATGTGTGGAGTCAAAACCATGTGTCAGAGAAAAGGCATTATTTCTTTCTGAAACTGGGTTAATTTATTGCTGGCTCCTAGAGAAAAGGGACCTAGTTGTTGGTCCTACACAAAGCAGCTTCTTTTTACGCTCCCACAAGGCCTTCGATGTATGCGACTGGCAGTCTACACAGTCATCCGTGTCGTGGTCCTCACCGAGGCACCTGAGGCAGCCGTCTTGCGAAACAGTCAACGACATCTTGGACCTGCAGTCCCAACACTTCTTAAAACCCAGCCAGGGGGTGGAAGAAGACGACAAAGACATCAAGGTAATCTTCACAACGAACAGGTTCGAAGAACCGAAAGAACAGAACTCAGAAGAACCGAGGAGCGCTGATATCTCTGAAGCGAACACGTTCGCGGAAAAAACGGAACTGAGGCTACGGGCGTCGTACGTCCTACTTATAACATCCGGTGACATCGGCTCGACAGAGGCCCTCGCGGACAGCTTAACAATGTCATTGATGCTGGACGCAGAAAATTTTCCAAAGCAGCACAGCTGTGGTGATTACCTGTCCTAGATATGGAATATGTCGGAGGACCCAATCCCCTCGAATCGCTTTGCCTTTCATAGTCTCTCCATTCAGAGGGTTTTATGCGACAAACTAGTTATTTTTCTCTTTCAGATTTTCACAAGTATTCATTTTCTTAGGCAATTCACTAGTCACCTCGGACTCCAAATGCTTAAAGATTTTGGAATTGTATGCTTAACATTGTACATTGACAAAGCCCGGCTACGGGAGAAACATTAGCACGTGCCTCCAACTGGATGATGTTGTCTTGGGAACATACACCATGACCTGAAAGAATCATTTAACAATAAACTACATTTTGTTTATCACTGATCACAAGGATTTATTAACTTTGGCTCAGAATTACTGTCTAATTCTCAAACACATTCTATTTTCTGAATGACTAGTGAATATCAGTCATATTTGGGTATCTGCAGCCAGGAGACATTCAATATATATATATTATTGGAACATAATTAAAATCCTTTGAGAGTGGCGCACAGACATATTATTCACTTTAACCATTTTATTACTTAACCGATACTGAAAAATACTGGACATCAAGAGGATTCTGTTGGGGACATGTAGACATATCTTTGGGTACAACAAGGGATCTGGAGAAAACAAAGAGAAAGGAACACAGAGAATGTCTTATATTAATGATGCTGGGAATGTGAAAAAGTTCTTGATGGCCCAGTGGAATGGGCATGTTTTGCACTGGCCAATGAAGAGATCGTCAATTTCATGGAGGTTGATGGATATTGGGTGATTACAAGAAAGAAACACCTACAGAAAGCAAACAAATGTCGATTGTTACATAGATGGAACACTAGAAGATATTTTATATCTAACGGGGAGAAAACAAGGGGAGTTGCAATACTAATTGGACGGGAGGTTACAATTATAGATGTTAAAAGTTAGGAGGAATCCTCAGGGTAGGTACAAATTTGTGAAGGGCTCAAGGTTTGGGTGGCTATATACATTTGTCTTAATGCACCCAACTGCAGGCAGGAACAGTTTATAAAAACAAATATCCCACATGCTCTCTCTTTCAATGGGGGGCATATGGTGATGGGGGAAGGGAGATGAGAGATGGGAGTGAGCACTTACAAAAGTTCTTACTTACCTTGAAAGTGTTCTGTCACTTGTAAAAGTATATGTAAGGTTATTGTACTTACTTTGGAAATGTTCTGCTATTCTGAAATGTATAAGATTTTACTTTCCTTAGAAACTGTCTTGCCATTCGAAGTAAAAAAGTAATGGTTTAATTTACTCGCCTGTGAATTGGGTCACCCTCTTCCCAAAAGTAATGCTGTTGGTTCCACTGTACTATTCCTGTTAGGATATAAATGTATGAGTGTCCCCAATTGGGGCTTGCTTCCCCCGACTTGCTGTTAACCTGTCCAGAATAAGTCTGCCTTAGGTTCTACTTTCTGATGGCTCCTTTTAAAAGTATATAAGCTTCACCTGTCTAGAACAGCTGTGTGCCATTCTTGATAAGTGTTCTTTAGGTGTAGCTGACCTTGGTATACATGGTGCAATTCTCAATTAGTATAAAATGTTCTTACTGATCTTAGACTGTGTTTCACTGAGCTGAAAAGTGTCATTGTATATTACAGCCCAAGGTCCAACTCCCCTAGAAAAGCATATCCTGAATCAGAGTTATAGGTTTTTGCTGTTCCTAGAATACGTGTTCCACTTTTCAGACTGGTTCTAGCCCTGTGGTGGCGTGACTGGAGCGGATCACCGCTGATAACTGGCTGGAGGAGGGGAGGCCGTGCAGGGTGCGGGGCTCTGCGGGGTGCATCCGACTGGCCGACGTGGGCACTTGTCTTGGCCCGGAAGAAACAGAGGAGTGTTTGGGGACTGGTGGCGCCTGTCTGATGGCGCGCTCTGTGCGGAGGATCTAGCAGTCGTGGTGTTTGAGGACAGGCTCCTTGAGCGTGGTGCCGGGCGACCGATTTGGAGGCATGGCGACCGCGGTCTGAGGGCAAAAGCTGGGGGCCTATCGGAGAAGCTGTTGGAGCTGTGGCCCTGCGCGGGCTCGCGGCGCCCCTCGGGTGGCACTCAGGAGGTGAGGAGGCTGATCAGTGAGCAAGACACGCTGGGACCCCCGGGGTGGTGCTGAAGCAGCGTTGTAGGTGAATGTGCCAATGGGAGCTGGCTGGAAGGGCACCTGAGGTGAGCAGGGGATGTGAGGCAACAGTGGTCTGGATTTACCCCCCCCCCCATCAATCAGGCGGTGGCTGGGAGAGCTGGTGGAGTTCCTCTTGTGGGGGCCGGTTCTGGATCTGTGGTGGCGCAGCTTTCGGAGCAGCTGACAATTGGCTTGGCCCCCGCCTCGCGGCCTAATGTGCGTGGCTGGAGAGGGGTGAATGAGGGCAATAATTGGACGCCCGGATGTTTTCTGATCCTTGGCAGTAAGTGGGGTTGGAGACCAGCAGACCCAGAGGGCAGACTTGGTGGACTGGGTGAGCTGCGCAGCGTCTGTCCCCGTCACAGACCATGTCAAAATCCGGCAAAGGAGGGAAACGACAAACTAAGTTGAATTTTGAAGGTTCCACCCAGGCCAGAAACAGCAGGGCCATGGGGGATTTGGTAGTGCCGCGTACCCCTGGATTGAACACGGACCCTGGTGCTGCCTTCCGGGATATTAAAGCTATGCTCACGCAATTACAATCTGGGATACAGTCACTGGATGGGAAACTTGATGCGTTGACTTGTAAAGTAGATCATATGCAAGTTCGCCTGGACAAGCATAGGGAGAGGCTGGATGAGGCGGAAGGGCGGATATCCGGGGTGGAAGACGCGACAGCCTCTGTCTCGGAGGAGTTGTCAGGAGTGAAGAAGGCTCTGAAAGAACTCAGGGAGAAGCAGGAGGACCTTGAATCGAGGTTCAGAAGGAATAACATTAGGATTGTGGGCCTGGTTGAATCGGCTGACCAGAGAGATATGGAAGCCCTGGTGGAGGACATTCTGAAGGAGGCGCTGGGGCCTGATGGGTTCTCCCCCATGTGTGTCGTGGAGAGGGCACATAGGATCCCCAGCGGGCGTAAACAGGTCCCGGGGGCGCCGCCCAGACCGCTGGTGGCCCGTTTATTGAATTACCGAGACAGAGACACGGCGCTTCGGAGGGCAAGAGAAAAAGGCATTGTTACTTACAAGGGGAGCACTATCACATTTTTTCCTGACTTTTCGGATAGGGTACAAGAGGCTAGGAAAATGTTTCTGGACGTGAAGAGACGGATGTGGGACAGAAACATGAAGAATGCAATGCTGTTTCCGGCTAAGCTCTGTGTTGAACATAATGGGAAATCACATTTTTTTCAGACTCCCGAGGAGGCGCAATGTGGCAACAATGCTTAACACAAGGCCTAAATGTAGATGATCCTTGTTCGTAAAGCCCACCATTGGATCCGGGCTTTGTAGTTTGGGCATGAGTCGAGATGCCTGCAGAGTGGCGCAGGAGGGTCAGGCTGGTAGCCGCCCACAGCGCGAAGGCTGAACATTGAAATGTGTTTTGGGGGTGAGCCGGTCAGTTGGGTATCCGGCAGGGGGGGTGGGGTTGTGGGTAGGGGGCAAGAGGGGTGGGGAGGACAGGGGGTGCACAGACCAGTTGAGGGGGTTGTCGGTGGGGTGGAGGGGTGAGGGTGCAGGGACGCAGATGATGCACATATGCGAGGTTGCATGGGGCAAATGGGAGACTGTTACAGAGTTATTTGTGAATGGCGACGTTAAGACTTATGACCTGGAATGTTAGGGGCCTTAATCCGCCCAAGTGCAGGAAGGTTCTGCAGTATTTGAGGAGGCACCATGTAGAGGTAGCCTATCTTCAAGAGACGCACTTAACGGTGGATTCAGAAGCTACGTTTGGGAAGAGTTGGGGTTGCCATAGGTATTTTACCTCCTATTCCTCATATTCCAGGGGAATATGCATCTTGGTACATAGCTCGGTGGGGTTTCGTCAGACTATGGTTCTGAACGATCAGGAGGGCCGAGCACTGGTGGTGCAGGGTATCATCCAGGGGAGACTGCATACGCTGATGGGCTGATATGGCCCTAACCAAGATACGACCGAATCACTGTAGTGGGTTGAGAGGCAACTAGGGGGTATTCCGAAGGGTGTAGTCTTGTGGGCAGGGGATTTCAATGCAGTGCTATATCCGGCTCAGGACCAGTAGAAGTACTACCAAACTCCGGGGCATGCTGGAGGTGTGGGGGCTCGCGGATGTGAGGCAGGTGAGAAACCCGCTGGCTAATCAATTCACGCATCATTCAGCACCGCATAACTCAGTGGCACGATTGGATTACTTTCTGGTGTTGATGGACTCATGGGGCAGGTTACAGGGGTGGATATTCTAGCCCGCACTCTCTCTGATCATGCTCCTATTGTATTAACTATCCGGCAGAGGGGGCGGGCAGGTGCTAGGCCTCAGTGGAGGTTTAGAAGTGAGGAACTCGCTGATATCCTCTGAGGAGCTGTCGCTGGCCACAGACAAGTACTTTGAATTGAATGTAGGGTCGGTAGCCTCAGCGGGTACTCTGTGGGAAGAGTTTAAATGCGTGATTAGGGGGGGGGTGTATAGCTAAGGAGTCGGGGATCTTGCAGCGTATACGCAGAGAGTTGGTAGATAAGGAAGAGGAGCTACGCGCTTTACAAGAGATGGCTCCCCATCCAGTCGAGGGCTCAACAGGGAGACATACTGAGGAAACTTCAGGAGTTCCACGGCCTGGCCCAACGGGAGGTGATGTGTGGGACAGGTCTGCCTCCCGGAAGTATGGTGAGGGCCAAGCTCCTGGAAGATCACTCGCTAAGGCCACTCGGATTAGTGGTCGGTCGGGGCAGGGGGTCGGTGATAACGGATGAGCGGGGGACGGATCATTTTGAAGATGAGGCGATAGGGAGTTTCGCAAATTCTACAGCCGCCTATACTCTGCCCAATCGCAGACCGGGCAGGCAGAAATGGATGCATATCTTGACCAGGTAGGATTGAATTGGTGCTCCGAGGGGCAGCAGGAGTGGTTGAATAGGCCGGTGCCGTTGGAAGAGGTTGTGGGCGCCATCAAGTCACTACCGGGTGGGAAATCTCCAGGACCAGATGGCTGAGTTTTATAAGTGCTATGCAAGTTTATCAAGAAGCAGTATAGGTGGGCCATTTCCCGGATTCCCTTCGAGAAGCTGTGGTCGTCGTACTGTTGGAGCTGGGGAAGCCAGGGGAGGGGGCGGGGAGTGCTCTTCGTATCGCCCGATATCGCTCATCAATCTTGATAAAAAGATCTTAGCTAAAATCCTAGCGGCTAGGTTGGCGCCGCTGATGCCGACTCTGGTGTTGCCCGATCAGGCAGGTTTATTCCCGGCCGATCAACGTCGTTAGGGTTGCGGAGAATGTTTGGGCTGATGTCTGCCTTGCCGAGAGACGACCCAGTCGTGGCAGTCATGTTGGTTGCCACTAAAGCATTTGATTATGTCGAGTGGCCGCTCTTGTTCACGGTCGTGCGTAGACTGGGGTTGGGTGGGTTCTTCATCTCATTGGTGTCCCTTTTATATAAGCATCCGGTTGCCAGAATGCGGGTGAACGGTCAGACAACCGAGTTAATCCCGCTTGAGCGGGGAACACGCCAGGGGTGCCCCTCTGTTATTTGCCCTAGTGATAGAGCCGTGGGCTGAAAGGGTTAGAGAGCTGCATATGCACCGCAGAGTTCAATTGCACACTCACAAAGTAGTAATTGTATGCGGATGATATGGTACTGCTCATTCGTCATCCGGAGGCTAATCTCGGGCCGGTCATGTTAGATGTTCAACACTTCGGGGAGATATCTGGGCTTAAAGTGAATGCTAGCAAATCGGTTATATTCCCGTTGATCGACGGGTTGGTCCGGTTCCAAGATGGATGGGTGTTTCAGTGGGATCTGGTCAGCACTCGATACTTGGGGATCACAATAGCCAGAGATGAGGAGATGGTATTTCGTAGCAACTATGGGGCGGTGCTGGAGTCGGCCAATTTGGCGATGAGGAGGTGGAGTTCACTTCCACTCAATCTATTTGGCAGGATCTCAGTGGTCAAGATGACTATCCTTCCCAGGTTTCTTTATGTTTTTCTCAATGCACCTATCAAAGTACCCAAGAGGTATTTTCGGGACCTTCGCTCGTTGGTTATGGAATTCCTCTGGCCTGGAAAGCGAGCACGTGTCTCCTGGGACGAGCTAACTGCACCTATTCAAGACGGGGGTCTGGCCCTGCCGGACTTTGAGTTGTACTATGTTGTGGCACAGGCTAGCTTCCTCCGGTATTAGTATGGGTTGGTGGCTGAGCAGAGACATGTGGAAATAGAGAGGTCTATCGATTCCCCTGCGTTGCTGCTCTAGGTTATTCTCACTGCTTTGGTCAGCTCTCAGATGCCCCGGAACCTGGTGGAGTTGATGTGAAAGGCTTGGGCCCAGCTGGAGAGCGCACCCAAGGGCAGTATACTATATTCGCCAGAGCTCCCGATTATATGCATACCGGGAATTCCCCTGACTAGCGAGGCGGGTTATGTGGCTCTGATGAAGCGACTGGGTGTAACTAAATTTCTGGGCTTGTTCCCAGAAGGGCGGTTCATTTCTGCTGCCCAACCAAGGGAGAAAGGGGTCCTATCAGGGCTGGATGTGTTTTTGTACTGCAGACTGCGGGTGGTGCTGCAACGGCTTTTCCCAACCTTCCCTGAGCAATCTCGGACGGCTGGTATGCTGGACAAAGAGGTAAGGAGATGTCTAGGGAGGAAGGTAGTCTGAGCTATATGGAGCGGCCTTGCGGAATCGACCGCGGTGTCCCCACAGAAGACGTGGGAGAAGGTATTGGGTAGGGAGATATCGGAGGCCACTTGGACATATTGTTGTAAGATGATTAGGAAGGGTGCGATCAATACTAATTTCAAACTTATTCACTTTACATTTTTGTATCTGTATTATTACTCACTGGTTCAGTTGAAAAAGTACTTCCCTTTGAGGTATCGGGGCCTGCGCTAGGTGTGGGCGTGAGGCGGCCGGATTTCTTCACATAGCCTGGAGTGTGAGGAGCTTGGACAATTTTGGGGGCGAGTGAAGCGGTCGGTGAAATAGCAGGCCAACGGTTTGAGCAGGATCCTGCGATGGCTCTGCTGGTAAGCAGGTTTCTAAAGACACTCAGGACTTGATTAGCCTCCTGCTAATTCTGGACAAGCGCAGAGTGGTTATGGGCTGGGGCAAGAAACATGCCCCGACAGTGGCCCAGTGGTCTGAGGACATTCTGTACTGTAATAAAATGGAGTCCAGATGGGGCACAATGCAGGGGGATATCTGGAGGGGTGGGGGGGGAGGGGGGGGTGAGGATCGGCAGATGTGGGACGCATACACGGCATATCTGCTCGGACAGTCAAGCAGAGGGGACTCGGCACCTTGCTCCTCACGGGGCTCCCCACACTCACTATTGTCGTAAAGTGTGCCGTATAGCGGTAAGTCTATATGGAATGGGCGGGGTTACCAGTCTGCTGCCTTATTTTGTCCCATGCCAGGGCAGTGGTGGCCACTGGGTTGGGTACGCCTGTATCCTTCCACAAAGGGTGTAGACTAAGAGAGCAGAGCTCTCTGGACCTGGAAGCAAACCGCTTGATTTTCACATATGGCAGCAAAGGGCCATCCGCCGACCAGTATGCCGCATTATGGGCCTGGGCAGTTAGCCAATAAAGCTCAAAGTCGGGGGCCGCAAGGCCACCCTAACTCTGATCTCGCCAGTGTGGACCACTTTAGCATTACCGCTCCAGAATACCATAGAAAACTATTTATCGTGATTCTGAGTTCAGTGAACAGTGCTGTTCCGGGCCATAGAGGAACGTTTAGGAAGCGGTACAGTATTTGCGGCAATACTACCATCTTTAGGAGAGACACCTTACCAGCTAGGGTGATGGGCAATTTAGCCCAAGTGAGCAGTATCAGTCAGAGTTGCTGCAAATAGGCCCCAAAGTTACGCTCATATAGGGCATCTTGGCACCTCGTGATCACAATACCAAGGCATTTTATCTCTATTGGAACCCAGGCGAACCCCATGAGGTCAGCTGGGGCTGTAGTGGCATCGGTCAAGGGAAAAGGCTCAGATTTGGCCCGGTTAACCCGGATGCCAGAAAGGGAGCCAAAGTGGGAGACGTCGCATAATGGGGTTGAGATTGTGTTAGGGGTCCCTGATGTAAAGTAATGCATCGTCTGGATAGAGCAAAATGATTTCAGGAGTGCCCGAGAGCTGTATCCCCCTGCGCAAGTGTTTATGCCGCAGTAGATCAGCTAGGGGTTCCATTACTATCGCAAATATAAGTGGAGAAAGAGGGCAAACCTGTCTGGTGCCCCTGCAGATCTCAAACGGTCAGGAGAGTCGGCCATTAGTACACAAACTAGCCACAGGCTTCGCATAAAGTAGCTGTATCCATGAGACGAAGCGGGGACCAAAGTTACACTTCCTAAGCACAGCCCAGAGGAAGTGCCAGGGAACCGAATCAAAGGCCTTCTGTACATCTAGCAAAAAAGCCACAGGGTCTATGTGGGACAAAATGCTGAATAATCGTGGATTAGGAACACCATATATGGGGGAAGGCGGAGGGTGAGCACCTTAGCTAATACCTTGACATTGCAGTCGATCAGTGATAGGGGCGGTATGAGCCACAGTGCGTGGCAGGTTTTCCAGGCACGTGAAGGACCGTTATTACTGCCTCTCCAGGCGTCCGGAGCAGCACCTTATTAATGCAGGATTCACCCCATAGGACGGCTAATTGGGGAGCAAGGAGAGATTTATAGCATTTGTAGAACTCAATAGTGAGTCCACCAGGAACCAGGGCTTCATTGGAAGGAAAGGCATCAATGGCACGCGATATCTCCTCAACCTCCATGGGGCGGTCTAGGGCGTCCCTGGTTTCATCAGAGCACAACAACAATGGGAGCCCACCCAAGAATGGATCTATGTCAGCACACAGAATCTCATACCTGTTGGTGTAAATAGATGCATAAAAGGAGCGGAATACCTCATTCACGTCAGTGTTTGCATGGACCAGTATCCCATCGGGGTCCTCGATTAACGGAATGTGACGCTCACCCTCCTTCCTGACGCAACACCCTGGACAGTAGGCCACCCGGTCTCTCCCCTTTGCCATATTTCCATGCAGCCATTGGGTTATCTAGAAATGTCCGCTCCCTCTCTGCTGCTTCTCTAAAGGCGTCAAGTGACTCTTTAATTTCTCCTAATGTTGTAGAGGTCGGGTCCGTGGCATATGTTTTTTCAAGTAGCTTAAGAGAGGTCTCGCACCTCTGGATGTTCCTGCATATTGCCTTTAGGATCCCCGCCTCCTTGGACAAGGCCATGCGGCGGATATATGCCTTAAAGGCGTCCCAGAGGGCGCCGAGGGAGACCACAGAGCCTGTATTAATAGTAAAATAGTCGCTCACACATTCCCCCAGTTCAGCCTTAAATACAGAATCCAACAGTGCATTGGGTTTAAGTCCCCAGCACCCTAGTAGGTGAACTGTGCCGGCAAAGAGCAAGAGGGACAGTGGCCCATTAAGGGATTGTCATTCTGAGTTCTCTGGAATTGTGAAGAAGACTTTCTCTGAGTCTTCAATGTGAAGCCTGGCTGGGAATATCATGGCGTAGTTAACTGAGGTCACGAAGCCTCACCTTTACTGCGATTAAGGATTTGCGCTCCTATTGCACTGCTACGGAGAAGTCAGGATAAAGATGGATTTTATTCGAGCCAAGCAGTAGCTCCCCCTTGGCCGTGGCAGCCCTAACAACGCATCCCTGTCTTGGTAATTTAAGATTCTGGCGGCGATCGGGATATGGGGAGCGCCAGGTCTGGGCTTCGTCATCGGTGAGCCCACTCTACACCAAAGTGGGGCGAGAGCTTGGGACTCTCCAGTAAGGAGAGGAGGGTGCATTACACAAAATCCTCCTTGGAGCCGAAATATTGTCCTCAGGAACGCCGATGATGTGGATATTGTTACGCCGAGATCTAGATTCTAGGTCCCCGTTGTTCTTACTGACCACCTAAACCTCCTTGGAGAGCAAGGTCAGGTCGGATCTAAGCGAGATGATAACTTCTGTTATTCCAACTCTGGTCTCGACCTCGTTGACTCGAGTATCAGTTTTTTCAATGCTGGCATTTATGGCGCTTATCGTGCCGCTCATATCGTCCAGTTTGGTATTTAGGGTTGTGAACCCCCTCCCGCATGTAGTCCATCTTCTGTAGCTCTGTGGGCTAACCAGGGCCAGGGAGGAGGGTCCCGGGGCAGCCTCGCTGACGTACCCCATCTCATTAGGCATAGTTTTGGCAAACATACTCAGAGCTCTGTTTCTTGCCTCCACCTTTGGTCATGATGGTACCCCTGGTCAGTAGGGAGAAAGGATGTACTGAGGTAGCGTACAGGAGGTGAAGAACGGAAGAGGATGCGAGAAAGAGAGCGTGCCCGCCTAGTTGGTGTGCCCCCCACCACTGCAATCCAGGGAGGCGCAGTTCGCAAGGACAGTGTCTGGTGCGCCAGCCACAGCGTGTCAGTCAGCAGAAGCTGTGGGAGGGTTGGGGGGGGGGGGACAAGGCGGGCAAGGTAGGGCTGTGAGGCTTGCAGTGTGCCCCAATTGGACGCCAAGACAGGTCGACTCTTCCCAGTTCAATCAGCCCTGCCTGGAAGTTCGCACTATCGGAGTATGGACTCAAGGAGCAAGGAACAACCAAGCAAAGCAGAGGGGGGGTGGGGGGGCGAGTGGGAGCCGCACAGGAGGATATGTATGATGTGGATCGAGGTTTAGGGCCTCGCAGACACTGACCTGGTCCCTGGTGGGTGGCCCCGGAGCCCCCAAGACAGCAGTGAGTAGGTGTTCACAGTTGTACAGCTCCAGCCGGCATTTAGGGCAGCAGGTGGAAGGGCTAGAAACGGGCCAATAGTCGTTTATCCAAAGAGCGTCACCAGACCCCAGCACGAGGAAGCTACACAGTCCATAGGTCCGCGGCTAACCACTGTGGAGGGAGGCGTAGTATCCAAATTTGATGAGAGCGGCTGCTCTTCTCTTTCTACACGGCGCGGCTGGACAGCCCAGGACAGTTGGAATACGCTGGTGTCTTATCAGGGATTTCAGCTGCCTCAGACCCAGCTGAGCCGTTCAGCGGGCAGGACAGGCAGTGTGGCCAGCAAGAGAGAGGGCCAGCGAGTCAAGGTGCCGCAGGATGGGTGGAGAAGGGGATCAAGCACCAGTACCCGACCGGACAAGGATCAGGAGGAGTGGCAGACCCCGAACAACCGCGCAGCAGCAGCCCAGGCTTGGTTGATTCGGGACTCTGTGTGTCAGGCGAGAGATTACCGGCAGAGCAACACCTGCGTGTCGGGGTGAGTCAAGTTTAAACAGACCTCCGTAGCACCGTGGCCAGGGAGCCGGCAGGTCTTCGTCTTTCAACACACCACATCAACTTGACACTCCTTATTGATTAGATTAACAATTCACTTCGATGACTCCTTCTGAGTTTATTTCAACAATGTCTTTGGCTTTGACAATCAAGGGTTCTCTGACCTAGGCGCA
Organism: Ambystoma mexicanum; assembly: GCF_040938575.1. NCBI lineage: Eukaryota > Metazoa > Chordata > Amphibia > Caudata > Ambystomatidae > Ambystoma > Ambystoma mexicanum. The sequence goes on from NC_090924.1 coordinate 1,143,996,571, forward strand.
GTTGTCAGACCACATGGTTCACCCATTACAGATTGCAAAACTAGGAACCATTGGCTCTTCAGCTCACACAGGTTCTTCTGAATTTGCCACTGTGTAAAGGTTCACTCACTCTGCTTCTCCGTTAGGTAAGAATTAGTGCAGTCCAACTGGTGAGGACTACACAAGACTTATCGGCTGGATATTAGGTAACCCACCTTTTGATAAAGGCCTGTATTACACAAGTTGGTTATGTGACTGAGCAGCCAGGCTTACCTTACGAGGGGTAACGTGAGCTATATAGCTGTTTAAGTAGCTAAGTAACACTTACACACAAAGTTACATATAAATATTTATAATATACACAAGATTTAAATAAGCATTCTTATTTTTTTCTTTATTTGTCCATGGTTCCAAAAAGAACCTTTACAAACATGTCATCAATATCTAAAATATCTGCATTTTGCCTCATACATAAGTAAAACAATTCTAACATTCAATACACAGTAGATAAAACAAATCTAACATTGAATACCCATACAGTAATTAATAATAGAGGAGAATTCAGAAAATAAAAACAATTTTAAAGAGTCATGTAGTTCTAGTTACAATTATTGTTTTTTGGAATTTTCAGTTCATTCACAGCACATAGAGTCTTAGCCAATTCGCTTTCAATATATTTCAGAAACCATACAAGGGCAAAAATCTGCAGCCGATGTAAGCCATTAATCATTCTTGCCCAGAGGGTTTCAAGACAATCTTCGAATTGTGGATTAACAAATTTCATTAATAAATTAGTTAGCTGATTATTAAAGTAAGGGCAGAATAACACCAAATGCTTCAATGTTTCGATGGGATCGACACATGCGTTGAAACAACATTTCAAGTTGACTTCTTCCCCCTTAGTCTGGTACCAGTATCCAGACCTTTCCCTTGTGTAGAATTGATTGAATTTAAACCTCATGTAGTAATTCCTGATGTGATTACATGGGAAGGATTCCAGATAACTATGTCGCAGAATTCTTTTTTTTAAGAATTTTGAATACTCAGTATATGAGTTATATTTTTTTTATATCTTCCAAGGTCTGGAACCAGTCATTTTCAAATAATTTGTTTTTGGCATATCCTGGTCTAAGACATACATCATCACCTGTTAAATTGATTTCATGCAATAGTGTCTGCATTTCTCGGTGATATAAGTCAAGGGAATATACATTGTTCAAGGAAATATTATTTCGGAAGTCTTGGTATAAGGAACTGAGTGGAGGGCAAATCATCTTTCCATAATTCGACAATTGTCTCCATTTTCTTCGTGTGGAGAGGGCAATTAAACCAAACTCATGTCTGATAATGCTATTTGGAAGAGGCATCGGGAGATGCATAGCCAAGTTCAGTAGCCGTCCTTGGAGTGCGTCTAAGAATGTGTACATGTTAAGTAAACAGATATCCAAGCAATATAAAAGGACGCTTTCTACCTTCACGCTATAGAAGTCAAGTACCGGGACTACTGAATATTTACAATATTTCCCATAGATTATTTTAAGTTGTGAAAGAAGGGGCCTTGCTCTTAGGTTTAATTGCTTATCCCATGAATTATTCTTATTTTTTTCAGAAAGATAATATCCCAAATAGATAGTGTCCGTAATCAAAGGAATGGCAATGTTGACGATTTGCCATTGATATTGTTTTTTCCTAATCTTTAAACCGAATGTCATAATAGCCGTTTTAGATGGATTTGAGACCACCTTCGCCAGTGACCCTTATTCTATACGCAGTGTCCGTGTGTAATTGGACCAGCCAATAAATCAATAACGGGGGGATTCCCAATTTGAGCCACAAAATGTTTTGAATCGGAGTCAAAAGCTGCAGACATGTCGATCAAAGCTATGTAAACTGGACATGCATTTTGATGATTTGCACCAAATAATATGTGCGACATTACAGTTCCATTCAAAGTAGTGCTTATAGCTTTCCTAAAGCCGGTTTGAGATTTAGAATATATGTTATGCTTTTCAACATAGTGTTCTAAGTCATGGAGAATTAATATAGCAAAGATTTTTGCTTTGGTATTTAGTAAGGATATAGGCCGATAATTCTCCGGTAGAGTTGGATCACCCTTTTTTATGAATAGGTATGATATTAGAGATTGCCCAAAACTGTGGTACTTGACCAGTATGAATTATTGAATCAAATTTGTATTTCAAAATATTTGCCCAAAATGTGGGATCATATTTATAGAGATAAGGCGATAGCCCATCAGTGACAGCAGATTTAGAAAGTGTCAACTTGCTGATTGCCCATATAATATCAAGAGACCAATGGAGCCTTTCCAATTGCTTATAACATACTGGAAAAAATATTTGATTTCCAAGTTTGTCAGGGAGTGTGAATTTGGCTAAAATATATTCACACCAGGTCTTTGCGGGGATGAGATTTAAAGATGGAACTTTCTTAGTACCACTGACACCTTTAATGGTCTGCTATATGTACCCCGTATCATGTTTGCAAATAGCTTTAATTAGTGTGCAATTTACATTATTGTGGTTCAATATGCGCACGTTCCTCAACTTATTTTTTATATTTCATCAATATACTTTTACGTAACATATGATAGTTAGGAGTGTGAAGTATATCCAATTTCAAAGTCCTCAACTCCTTGTTTTTTGCCTTTTTAACATTTTATATTTTGGGTCAAAGTGATGAGAGTGAATTGTAGGAGTTGTAGCATATTTTACTTGGAAATATAGTAGAGCCTCCTTGGTAGCTGTTGAGCAAATGACTTCTTTTTCTACAGAAGACATATTAGAATCTATTCTGTTCTTTGTCATGATGTTAAATACATAAGATGTGAATTGCTTACCATCGAAGAGATATATTGGAACGATGAACCTCAGGAACAGCTAGTGCAGTGGCAACATCTAAGGATGAATGATCTAATTGCAAATAGATTGATAAGGGTGCATGTTCACTGTGTATTATTGGGTGTATGTTCCGATACTAGCAGAGATGATGGAATGAGATAGACATATGTAATCGATCTTAGAGGTTTTAGCCCCACAGCTCCAAGTAAATTGAGGTCCTTCCTTTCTCATCCCATTTGTCCCAATCATGGAAGTAGTGCTTCCACATCGTCCCTCTCTTTACTACAACAGAGACATTAGCAACTTGGGAATCAAGTCTATCCTTGTGATATTCGGAGTTAAGGTCCCCTCCAATTACAATATCACAGTCAACCTTTTGGAGAAAGATGTTTTCAAGGCGATTGTCTATTTCCTCAAACATAGACTCTATGGAAATGATCGCTGTTTTCCAATATAGATTCATTAGTGCAATATATTAATTTTTTTTGTAAAACTCAGAATTACACACAAGATATTACTTGATTCCCAAAAGAGTTGCGTAGGACATGAAATGTTGTTTATTGCAATGAGATGTTGTTTATTGCAATCGCTAGTCCACTAGATGCACGGCCACCATCTACTCTAGTGGCAGAGAAGCAATAAGTATTATAACCTGCCACTGTAATGGAATCCATTTTCGTTGTCTCTTGTATCATCATAATACATGGCAGCAAGGTAGGAGTTAAAGAGTGAAACCATTGTTGAAAGTCACAAGAGCTCCAGGAAGTGATTGTAAACTTCCTTCTTATGAGTGTGTAGGGAGCAGATGGAACAGTCTTAGAATTCACAATCATTTTCAGCATCGGTTCCAGCCATACAATGTCCTTGGTATTCCCAGCTAGTTTTACCAATTGAGCAAGCGTTTGGAGTTGTTCATTGGGAATAGAATTAGAATCACAAGTTTTACCTAAAATGGAATCTGCTTCTTGGTGAGAATACGATAATTCAAGGGCACTCTCTTCATTACCAAAGGTAGATAAGGAGAGGCCTTGTTCGTTTAGTTCCACTTGGTATGACCAAATAAATTTCAAAATGTTTTACGATGGAAGATAACATATCATACGATAGTTGTTGGTTTTTGCCAGGGAAATCCTTGTAAGGTCCTGGCTTGTGAGATTCATAATTGCGGAATACATGTTAGCACTGCAAGAAATAATGCTCTGTTAATGCGGGCCTTACCAAGCAATTTTAAAAAGCGTTTTCTACTAGTAACATTCAATCAAAGTTGGATTCAGTTTTTAAAAGACAATAAAAGTTGGTAAAGACTTTTCTTATGCTAACACATATTCTATCCCACAGAATGACTTCAGTAAAGGTCAGTATTGCACTTATTTTCAGTTACCAATTCAGTTATTGAGTTGTAAAACAATTACAATCTCCTAAAGTGAGGCAGGTAAATGTTTATCCCAGCAATAAAAGTGTCAACAAACAAGTACTCCCAAAGCCAGTAGGTTCAGAGGAGTGCCTTTTGTGAGCTAAAACAGCCAAAGTCAATGGACAAAGTCAATAGTTCTGATGCACTTCTTCGTACATACAGTCTTGAGAAAGATAGTAAGTTCAGAAGAAATCACAGTAACTCAAGTGAGCTACTTTGTAGAGAGCACAAGCTGTTAGGCCAGTACAGGTGAGTTTAGATCAACTCCAAAATATACGCTGCAAGATAGGAAGCACACTTATGGCTAAAAGGTGAACACCCCAAGCCCCACAGTACCTGCAATTTGAAGAATAATGTTCCAGCTGGATACCTTCTTGCTACAGCTTGGCAGACCCTTGTACCTGGACCTTGGTTGTGGTGACTAAAGGGTGGACGTCTGGCGGGCTCCTGCACCAGTACTCGGGAGAGGGACTCCTCAGCAATGGATTTCCTTTGCTTCAGCGGCACTTCAGTATTTTGGCATCTTTTCCTCAGCGTCACATGAAAAACGAAAACGCTGGTTGGAAGAAGCTTGCTGCCTCGGTCTTGGCCTCTGGTGAGGTGACTCTGGATCAAGATGTCCTGCTTCTGTAGGGTCCTCTGGATGCCCACCAAGGTTTGGACGGATTCAGACTTTGCAAGACTATTCACTCGTCAATGGTCACAGGACCCCTGGCATTGGGCTTCTGCAGCTCTGGTGAGGCACAGCAAGTCAGGGGATGTGCCAAATGGAAGCTTGTCTTGCGGCTGGTTGGTCCCACTAGGTCAAGGGAGGAAGTCGTCCGTTACGGGTCTTCCCAATAAAAATGTGGTCAGCACAGCTGCAGAATTTCACCGGGCACTTAGCGGTCCGGGAGGGTGATGCTGGTGTTTCATCACATCTTCTTCGAATGTTCCTCTCCAGTGGTCGACTCTGCTTCTAGTCCCAAAAATCTTGTTTTTTATGTGATTTCCCGTTCATTCACAGACTATTCTGTCAATCACTCAGCAGAGTAGCTGTGCTCTCAGGACTGCCAGACAGCCAATCAGGACTGGTTTCACTCAGGCACACCTAGAGACACAGACAGGGAAGTTTTGGGACCCTCCCTCACTTCCTGCCTTTCCAGACACACTGGAGCGAGCCTGAAGCCAGCCAAAGGCAAAACACACAAAGGACTTAAACCTGCTTCAACTAACAGAGTAAAAGCCCAGAAGAAACTAACAAACAGAAAATGGCGTAAAAAGAACACAGGGGCAATTTTGGGAAAAAGGACACCCATGGGTGCTGTACTGCAGCGGAGGGTTCAGTCAGCAGCACACTGGTAGAAAAAATTAAACCACTGCCACCAGCCATTTAAAGTATGTTAGTGTAACAGAAAAAGTCACATGAGAAGTGGGATAGGGAATTACTAATTAACCCCCACCACTCCACATAGGGTCTTCTCAGTGGCACTGCACCTAAGGTGCTGTGCGTCACTATACATACAGATGCCTATGGAGTTTGCGAGACTCCATAAAACAGTAAAACACACAACTCCTAGTCAGGAAAAACACAGGGGGGAGTGAGAAAAAGGTCCCACTCACTCAGGAGTAAAAATCACACGCTCTAAGTGCAGCAAGAGACCTGGGTGTCTCGAAGGTTGAAGAGAATAAGCACAGAAATGAACATTCTCCGTAACATTCTCCTGGCTTTGCATTCTCTGACAGTCTTTGGCCTTGCTGCACTGTATTCATGCATAAAGTTCACTCCGTGGTGGTTTTATTTCTTCCCACCTTTCGGTCATGCTCTTTCCCAAACTTCCACACTTGCTCGCTTATTTCGTACGTTGCTTTCAATTGGGCGATTTCACATTGATCTTTCATCAGAGCATAGCTTTGCTCATGTAGCGTTGCCCATAAAGTTCTCAATCAGTTCAATATTAGTGACACTTTACTTCTTACTTAATTGTCATTCAACCCATGGCTTCGGGTCACTTTCAATTTGCACATGTTATTTAGTTCATTCGGCATTCGTCTCGCTCTCACGCAGCACCTAGGAGCGCCCCGGCTTCGAGTGATGTTCCCCTTCACTCACCAGTCCTCGGTGGTCCTTTCGGGCAGCTGCGTTGTTCCACGTCTGCTCCACCTACTAGCTTGCCTTAGACCGCGAGCTACGCTCACACTTTTGAAGTTTTTCTGCTACCGCCGGCAGCTCTGCTTCCCTTCCACAGACGCTGACAGCTACTTCATTTATTTTCCTTTTCTCGCAGCTCTGGCTGTGTATCTCGGACCACGGAGGTTCCTGCCCCAGTGGAATTCTTATGGCCCACCTGCTCATGGGCTCCAAAGTCCTTCAGGATCATCTGACAGCATCCTGGCTTCCCGCAGGACCCACCACGGCTGCCTCCTAATGAACAGGAGCCCCTGCTAATCTCTCCGTCGGTTTCTCTCGCATTTTATACACCTGCAACCACTTGACAGGTGGCAGACGTGAGTTCCCAATTAGGATTGCCTGACTGCCAATTAAAAGGGTCAGGTCTGACCTTTACAGTGCTTTGCAGGCATCTTCATCGCCTCAGTACTAGAGTGGTGAGATGAGTTACTGGTGTTCACTACTCCTAGTCACCTCTTCTGCGCCACAGTACTGTAATAGGTTCAATGAGAAAAATTGAGGGGAGCTGTCTTACAGTAACCGATAAAGGGAGTGGGGGTTTTGGTTGGTTCTCATAAGGGAAAGGGGATACTATGTCTCCCCTTTCCCTTATACTATGTCTCACCTGTGGGCATCTCTCTGCCACTCCAGACCCCAAGGATGTTAACTTGTCCATATAACTCACTCAATTGTTTATGGTTATGTTTTATTATTGTGTTTTGAATGGCAAACTCATGAAATAAACTACTACCACCACAAGTGTAACTAGCAACGGTCAATGCAAGTTACACCTGATTCACAAACCAAAGCCCCCATTTGAAAAATAAGGTGGCTTTCCTGTGGCATAAGCAACACGCATTTAACACATTCAGCCCCCTATAGAGGAACCCTGAGCTGTGGTGCAACTGCAATTTCAGACAGAGGTACAGTGATGTAGTCATACCAATGACAGTCGTGCACTATAATAAAAAAAATCCTGTTGCATCCGGACAGAAAGTACAGTCTAAACTCATTTTGCCCGCTCCATGTTTTACCACAGCTTCTCAATATCGGCTGGCAGAGACTCAAGCCAAATTTGGTTCTCATGCAAGCAAAGAACAAGTTACTCTCTTACCTGGTAACGTTCTTTCGATCGGATGGTCCGACAACGCATTCCATATCTATGACAGGTAATCACCACAGCTGTGCTGCTTCGGAAAATTTTCGGCGTCTGCGTCCTGCATCGATGACGTGGATACGCTGTCCTCGAGGGCCTTCGTCGAGCCGACGTCACCAGATGTTATAAGTAGGACGCACGACGCCCATAGGCTCAGTTGTAGTTTTTTTCCCCAGAACGTGTAGCACCAATCGCCTACCAGTATGACCACAGAAAGCCTTGCGGAAACGTAAGCTGCAATCTCATAAGAAATTCTGTAGCGGGGGATGGTAGGGAAGGAGCGATATGGAACACGTCGTCGGACCATCCTATTGAAAGAATGTTACCAGGTAAGAGTAACTTGTTCTTCGAGGGGATTCGGTCTTCCGACGTACTCCATATCTATGACAGACTCCCAAAGCAGTACCAACGTATGGAGGAGGGAAAAGAATTTGGACATTCTAAATTTCTATATTCTAATCAAATTGCAGAGTAAAGGACCGCCTTCCCAAAGGCCAGAACCTGCCCATGGATAGAATCTAGGGAGTAGTGTCGTACAAAAGTATGGACCGAAGCCCAAGTAGCTGCTTCACAGATGTTTCGAATAGGAACGCCCCTCTGCAGTGCAGTAGAGGCAGCCATACCCCTAAGTAAAATGGGCCCGTAAGCCAACCGGAGGGTCCTTACCCGCCAAGCAGTAACATTCAGAAATTGCCAAGATAATCCATCTAGACAAAGTCTGCTTAGTAACAGCTTGTCACAAACGCCTTCCAGCGTAACCTATAAAGAGCTGATCGACCACTCTGACCCCGGACATGCGTGAAATGTAGAAACTTAAGCTCTCCTAGGATTCAACCTATGGAGCCTCTCGTCTTCCTTAACAGGATGCGGAGGAGGATAAAATGTCGGAAGAATGACCTTCTGACTTAAATGAAATTCCGAGACAACTTTCGGAAGAAAGGAAGGATGAACTCTAAGGACAACCCTGTTCTTATGAAACACAGTGAAGGGTGGCTTAACTGTAAGTGCCTGCAACTCACTCTGCGAGCGGAAGTGACCGCAACTGAAAATACAGTTTTACGGGTTAACAGTCTCAGAGGACAGGAATGTAAAGGCTCAAATGGAGCACTCATTAGGAAGTTTAGAACAAGGTTCAAATACCAACCAGGAACCTGGAAAGGTGATGGCAGAAACACATTAGTGAGCCCTTTGAAAACTGAGAAATTAAAGGATTTTGAAATAAGAACACTCCTGTGACGAGCGCTTAAATATGGACAGCGTCGCCAGGTAACCTTTAATAGAACCCACTTGCAGGCCCTTGTGGGCTAACAAAAGCAAAAAAGACAGAACCACAGGAATGTCACATGAAAAAGGATCCACATTCGTACCCCTGCACCAGTCGCAGAACTTTCTCCAAAGGCAACGTTACAGGGACTTGGTTGCAGGCTGTCTTGCCAAAAGCAACACCTCCATCACGTCTTCGGGGAGGTCCCAATCCTAATACCTCAACCTTTCAGAAGCCAAGCATGAAGGTTTATGTTCATGTTTATGTTTAGCATTTGTATAGCGCACCAGGTACCCTAAGGCTTAAGGGCGCTTAGAAACGACAACACACAAATAGTACAGAAACAAAATCCAAGACACGCTCATAAGCAGTAATCATGCACGGGTCAGGTCCAGCCTACGGAGGAGGTATTTTATAAAAAGAGTGCAGTTTTCAGCCCCTTTTTAAAAATTTCTACAGACGTGGTGCTCCTCAATGTGGCTGCCAGTGAGTTCCACTTAAGGGGTGCTGCTGAGATGAAGGCTGAGTCTCTGGATTTTTTAGTTTAAGCGTGGCATGGCCAGGGTATTTGTTTCATCCGATCGAAAGGATCGGATGTTATTTTTTACTGAGACTAATTCTTTCAGGTAAAGTGGCATGACTCTGTGTATACATTTATGAGTAATAAGGAGAAGCCTAAACACAATCCTGGCCTGCACCGGTAACCAGTGTAGGCTGCGCCGAGCCTCCGACACATGGTCTCTTCTTGATAGGCCTTTCACTACCCTAACTGCGCCATTCTGTATGACCTGTAGCCGATGAACATCCGATAGCGGCAACCCCACAAGTAGACTACAACAATAGTCGATTTTAGAGCTAATTATGGCTCTTGCCAGGGTTTCGGCATTGGATTCGGATATAAAAGGTCTGAGGCAGCGAACCAACTTGAGAAAATATGAAGCCGATGAGACCAGATTATTCACTTGTGCATTCATATTCAAATTTTTGTGGAGGTAGATGCCTAGTGTTTTCACCTTACTCATAACCTCAATATGGAAGCTATCTATGAGGAAAGATTTATAGCTGGATCCTAGCTTATCTAATTTAGCCTCTGAGTCAGTGAGTAATAGCTCCGTTTTGGAACTATTGATGGCTAAACCGTTCAATACCATCCAATCCTGAATTTTTTTGTATTTATTTATTTCACATTTATAAAGCGCTCACACAGCCCGCAGGCATCGAGGCGCTGTTACAGGAATTGTCTTTTTTGTTTTTCTTAGTTGCGTAATTGTGTGGTTTTTTTTTTTCTTAGTTACGTATTTATAACGCGCTTAAACACCCAAAGGTTTCTAAGCGCGGACCCGGGGATCGAACCTGTTGTTGCTCCGTGTCGTCTTGCTTCCAAGACGCGCACGCTGCCACTGAGCTATCCTCCCGGGATATTTCATTAATTCTTGATTCATCTTCTGATTGGGATCCAGATATGGGGATGACACATTGAGTGTCATCCGCAGAATTTGCAAATATGATCCCCTCTTTCTCAAGCATCTGGAAAAAGGGAATCATGAATAGATTATAGAAGCACAGCGACATGCAGGCTCCTTGACGGACCCCATACGTAAGTACAGTCGGTTCTGCTCCTGCAATGACGCTGGCCACTCTATTTTGTCTGTTCTTCAAAAAGGAGATGACCCAATTTGTTGCTTTATTGAGGTTGAGGGATCTGACCTCTGGATGGAGAACCTGACCCCTCCCCCCCATCCCGTGAGATCAGATCATCTCGGTAGGGAAGACGACATGGAGGGCAGATGGACAAGTCGAGAAGGTCCGGGTACCACGTTCTGCGGGCCCATGCCGGAGCAATGAGGATCATCCGGGAACCGAACTTCCGTAGCCTCCGCAGCACTTGCGGGATGACGGGGGCTGGAGGAAATGCGTACAGCAGTGGGAAGGACCACTCCACCATGAACGCGCCTCCTAAGGCTCCTCTTTGAGGATATTCCCGCGAGCAGAACCTTTCGCACTTCCGGTTGACACTGGAGGCGAAGAGATTCACTTGAGGGGTCCCCCAAAGGGCGAAGATCTCCAGGAGAATCTCCTGAGCCAGCTCCCACTCGTGAGAGATTGCGCTTTGCCTGGTCAGACCGTCCGCCGTCTCGTTTTCATCTCCGGCCAGATGAACCATCGAGATCGAAATTTCCTGCTGGATGGCCCAGAACCGGAGCTGCATCGCCTCCCTGAACAGAAGAAGTGACCCTGCCCCACCTTTTTGTTGAGGTAGTGCATGGCCACTGTGTTGTCCGTCACAATCGGGGCATTCTTTCCTGGCACAGTCGGCAGAAAAGCCTTCAGGGCAAGCCTGACGGCACTCAGCACCAACAGATTGATATGGAGTCTGGACTCCAACGGAGACCCAACGACCGCAGACTGTCAACTCGTTGGCATGAGCTCCCCCATCCCGTGAGGGATGCGTCCGTCACGATCGTCACCTCTGGCCAGGGTAGCCAAAATGGAGCCCCCCGCATCAGATTGCCATCGACGGCCCACCACAGAAGGTCCTGGGCGACCGAGGGCGGCACCTGAACGGGGTCTGACATCCTGCCGGAAGCCTGTGACCACTGAATCTTGAGAGCCCATTGCAGAGATCTCATCCGCAACCTGGCCCCTGGCACCAGAAGAATGCAGGATGCCATGAGGCCGAGCAACCACAAGAACTCGAATGCCAGGAGACTCTGAGCATGCTGAAACTTGTGCACCATCTGCTGAATGTGATGAGCCCTCCCCTGGGGAGGAAAACACTGCCCCATGGACATGTCGAGCACTGCTCCGATATACTGGAGCCGCTGAGTTGGCGTCAAGTGGGACTTCTTTAAGTTGAGGGAGAAGCCCAGCTTGTGAAGGGAGTGGCAGGTGACGGACAGATGATTCAGGACTTGCTTGGGAGAGAGCGCCCTGATCAACCAATCCTCCAGGTAGGGGTAGAAGTGAATCCCCCCTTTCCTGAGATACGCTGGCACCACCACCATTAGCTTGGTGAAGACCCTCGGGCGGAGTTCAATTTGAATGGCAGGATCCGAAACAAAGTATGAGTCTCCAACCGCGAACCTCAGGTACTTCTTGTGCTTTGGTTTGGATCGGCACATGAAAGTAAGCGTCCTTGAGGTCGAGAGACATCAACCAGTCCTGAAGTTGAAGGGCCTGGAGGACTTGAGAAAGAGTAACCATCTTGAACTTGTCCTTCCTGAGGAGCTTGTTCAAACCGCGCAAGTCCATGATGAGTCTCAATCCCCCCCACCCCCCAACTGTCTTTCTTCGAAATAAAAAAATAAGGGGAATATCATCTCGTGTTCCTCTCCGCTAAAGGCACCAGTTCTATGGCGCCTTTCTCCAGCAGGATTGTATTTCCTGCGCAAGGAGCGGATCCGGACTCTTCAAAGAGAGATTCCCTGGTGGATTGTCGTGAGGCCTCTGCCGGAAAGGAAGACAGTGGCCGTGGGCTATGATCTCCAGAACCCACACATCTGAAGTAATGGCACGCCACTCTACAAGATGCTACGCCAGCCTTCCCCCAACCGGCGAACCATGGAACATGGCTTCATGACTGAGCTGAAGTGGCTGCGGCAGTGCCTGAGGGCAAAGAGGCAACTGCCCGAGCGGCTTTGGCACCTAGAGTACCCTGTTGTCCACCTTTGGTACTCCTATGGTGTCCCCTTTGACTTGCAGCTCCTCTTGATTTACCAAAAGATGAGTAATATCGAAAGGAACCTCCCCTCCATTGCTGTCCCCTAGGACAAAAAGGTGGAGGTTGGCGAACTGCAGCACTCAACGACTTTGCTGCAGCTTTGGAGGTCTGCAACCTCTCAAGGCTCTTGCCAGCCTTGCTGCCAAAAAGATGTTCACCATCAAAGGGCACGTTGAGGAGCCAGGCTTGCACATCCGGAGCAAACCCTGACTTTCGCAACCACGCAAACCTGCGTATTACGGTGCTCGCCGCCATGGACCGGCTGGCACAATCTGCCATGTTCAGACCCAACTGAACGGACTCACACATGGCATCCTTGCCATCCTGCACAATAGTGTTAGGGAGAATTCTCTCTTTAGGCTGAATTTCCTAACCTAGTGAGTCCCCCAGCAGCTTTGCTGGATTTCTGGAGTTTGTTTTTTTCTCCTGACAAGAGTGAGACTCTTTTTCTCCTACTCTTGGACATGATTTATGGTGTTCCTTTGACCACTGATGTGTTTTATGGGCTATGGGGTCCTTTACTCCATAGGGTCTCATGTGTTTTTGCCATGTGTTACACTGCACCTTCCGTGCAGTAACACAGGGGTGTCATAGTGACACCCCACCATAGACTCCACACCCTGGGACTGACTACTGTCTCCCAGGGCATGTAAAGTCACCATTGGCGTTACTAGTCCCAAATTATGAACAGAAACCAGTACAAACCATCATATTGTGGACGTACTGGTCGGGGCAATTCGATTGCCCCGGGGTCTGTTAGTCGAGGGGGCACGTCTCCGTCCCCCCTGATCGAGTTTTGGCTGGTGGCAGTGGAAACTACTTTTTATATTCGACCGCTAATATATCCCTATGGGATTTTCCCATTTTTCGAGGCTACCAAATTTAATTATTTAATTCTCATAGCCTCGAACATACCGCCGGTTTATTTAATTAATATTAATTCGCCTGTTGGTATTTTTTACCAGGACTCAATTCAAAAATGGCGTTTGTGTTCTCTTCTGTTACTCCAACCCAAGTCGAGCCCTTTGTTCCACTTTTTGGCGGGCTTCTCCACAGAAGCCTCCAAAAGTGGTGCCACTCTGTCTGGGTACCACAGGGGGTGTGGGAGGGGGTTTAGGCACTGTGGACTGAGTTACCTTGGTAACTCAAGTCGCACTCCTGTGATTGGCCCAAGTGGTGAGCGGCCGGCTCACCACTTAGCATGTTTGATTGACAGCTAGGCTGAGTGAATGGGGGTGTGCTGCATAAAAGCAGGGCTTTGGGGACTGGAACTTCAGAAGTCGCCACAGGACCCGAGATTCCGACAAAGGAGAAGCTGAGCCGACCTACCACGACGACACCACCGGTGGAGCCCTGCGGAACCGACTCACCACTTCCCAACGACAGAGAAGATCTCCCGGCTGGAGAGGCTTCTTCCCCTGACTGGTGGGCTCAACCAGTTTACCTTCTTCTCTTCGCCCCTGAGACCGGCTTGTGGTAGAAATGCCCGTGCCAAGAACCCCGGCAACCGGATAGCCACTTACCAATTTACCGCAAATTAAAGGACCGCTCCTTTTACCTCAGAACTCCGTGGCTGGTTTCTTCCCTGGCAGTGCAACGGACTCCTGTCTTCCTCCCCGAGATCCTCTCTTCCCCCGGACGAAGCACCGACTTGCATCCGCTTCCAGGAACAACTGCCCCCGCTGGAGTATTCTCACCACTTTAAGGTACTGTGTCCGCCAGGCCTCCCTTTCTAAAGATTGCTACAAGGTAATAATAACCCCTTAACCTTCTGGACTGGGCTGGCCGCCTTGACCCTCTAAATGGTCCCTTTCTTGTGGTCCAACACTTTTTGAACCTTTGCAAGACTCTTGTGCACTTCAACCGTGTGACCTTGGACACATTTCGTTCTGTTCCTCTTAAAGTGGATCCGGCCTACTGAACTCTAACTTCACGGTTTTACTTGCCTTCCTCTCTTGCTTTGATCTTACAAAAGTGTTGGGATCTGTTTCATATTATTCTCTGCTTTTCTCGCCCTTTTAAAACAAATGATTAGAGTGCCATCTACGTTAAGTGCTCACCACTGTCTGAAAATAAGTGGGGCTTTACTTAAGACTTGTCTAATATTTTGCTAAGGGAGTGTATATCTTTTAGTGACCGTGTTTTTGAATTGCTTACTATTAGTGCCTGTGTGTTTTTCTAGATGTGGTTTTAAATAAATAATTATATCTCTTTTACACCAAGTTATGGTCAGTGTTTACTTGTTCTACTATGTTCTTTTGACCTATTGTGAATACTCTGTATACTGCCTAACTCTTCTTGAGGGAAGTCTGACTGCTCAGCCACAGCTACCAAGTGAATCTTTGTGGTACAGACTGCTACCAAGTGGGTTTACTGCCAAACACCTGTAGTCTTAAATCTTTTGCAGTGGTCCCAGAGGGAACTGCACAGGTTTCTGCCTAACAAATAGCAAGAAAACCATCCCGTTCCTCCCCTCCGGGAATATGTTCAGCGGCTAACGAAATACAGTTCCACAGAGTGTGCGTGAAACGTGACAAGGCACACACAGAGTTGGCTGCCTGCAAAGCCATACCCCCTGAAGAAAACACTTTCTTTGCCCAGCCATCAAAACGTTTGTCGTCCCTATCAGGAGGGATGGTAGGGTACGACGCCTGCTTCGCTGGGCCGTAGAATCCTGCACCACCAAACTCTCCGGAGTGGGGTGCATGGTGAAGTAGCAGCGGTCGCTCTGGCTGGGCGGTATTTTCGCGTCAAAGACTTGCTCACTGCCGGGAGACTCTTCGGAGAAGTACAAGCTGCTGCCACCCTTCTCTGCAAGGCCATATGGAATGGCAGTAGCGGGTCAGCTGGTGGACCTTGGTCGAGGATATCCGTCAGGTCATCCTGCAGAAAATCCACTGGTGGTGCCAACCACCTCAAGTATTACGTGACCCTCGACATAAGGCGCCTGTACGAGGACTCGGCATGGGTGCCAGGCTCAAGCCTACAGAACTCCACATCCGGAGAGGTGTCCAGACCACTGGTGTCGTGCAACGACTGATGCAGGTCTTCAATCTGGCTATGACCAGACAAAATCTCGTCAGGTACTTCCTCAGGAACCGTACCTTCCTCAGACCCTCCATCCACCTCAGAAATATAATCCAGAGGCTGGAATGAGGGCACAGAAAAAGGGACAAAGACATTCTTAGCCTTGGCCAGAGCCGTTCTAGGGGGTTCCACCGTGCCACGGGGTACCTCCGACAAAGCAGCCTCGAAAGGCGTCGATGGAATCGGCGTCGAATGTGGTGCCGACGGCTTCGAGACAGTCCTCTAGGGCGGAGCCCCAAGCGTGTCCTTAGACAGCCTGAGCGCCGAAGGCTTCATCGGAGGCGGAGCCTCGAGAGAGTCCCTCAACGACCTCGGCGCCGAAGGCGTCGATGTCTTCCTCGAAGACCTCACAGGCTCCGACGGTCTCGAGGGCGTTGAGGAACGGGACCTGGAACGGGCATGTCTAGAGTGACCATCCTTGTCCGACCGGGACCTCGAAGGTGCCCGGTGATCACGACGACTACTCAAGTCCAAAGGCGTGCAAGCGGCGTCTCTAGCACAGTCACGGCCTGCGTCTTTCGACGGCGCGCACGGACCGGAGCCCTGCGACTGAAAAATCGCCATCATCTCCTGCTGAAATGAATCCCATTCCGCAGGAGTGGAATGCTTGTTGGGACAAGCTACCCGCCGACCAGCAGAGTCCTCGGACGAAGAAGGCGACCGATGCCGGCGCTTCCGTTAGTGCCTCGAAGAGGCAGAGGAATGGTGGAACCTACTCCTGGACCGAGACCCCCCGGACTTATGACGACGATGCGGAGAGTCGCCCCTCGAATCGTCAGTCCAAAGCCCAGTGGATCTCGATTTCTGGGGCTTGGCCACCTGACCTACAGAAAGCTTCTTCTTACGCTCCCGCAAGGCCTTCGATGTAAGCGACTGGCAGTCTACAGTCATCCGTGTCATGGTCCTCACCGAGGCACCAGAGGCAGGCGTTGTGCGAACCCGTCAACGACATCTTGGACCCGCAGTCCCGACACTTCTTAAAATCCGGCCGCGGGGTGGAAGAAGACAAAGACATCAAGGAAATCTTCACAACAAAAAGGTTCTAAGAACCGAAAGAACAGAACTCAGAAGAACCGAGGCGCGCTTCTTGGAAAAAACGTAACTGAGGCTATGGGCGTCGTACGTCCTACTTATAACATCCGGTGACATCGGCTTGACAGAGGCCCTCGAGGACAGCGTATCAACGACATCGACGCAGGAGACGAACATTTTTCAAAGCAGCACAGCTGTGGTGATTACCTGTCATAGATATGGAATACGTCGGAGGGCCCAATCCCCGCGAATCATTAATTTGCTAACATAGTCAAACCATAGAACTCCCCAACCACCACTTACCTGTTAAAAGATAATGTTGTAGTACTCTATGTGTGGCAAAGCGATTATTGTCATGAAATGTAACGTACAGTCTATCATTTAATGGTTCAGATGAGGGTCTATTAACAAAACCATAGCTCCTCAAGGCCAGAAACAACGGCGAATAAGTCCTAAACTAATGTTACAACACAACCTTTATAAATTTTCTTCACTCCTAAATATTGTTCTACCGCATATCCTTTTAGTCCACAAATGTACATAAACTTTCTCCTTCACACCTCACATACATGTAACATCTAAATATTATAGGATCAAATATGTATACAAACAGGTAAGCAAGACATCTCTGAAGTTTTTTTTAATGCATCTACTTTAAATGCGGAAAAGTTATAATAAGACTACAAGATATCACCTCGGCACACCCACAACACCTGGGAATTCCAAATTGCGCTCGTCTTGGAGCTCCAGCCATCTATGGCGATAGGCGTATAAAATCAGGGTGATTTAATAACTAGACAACCATAGTTGTAAGCAATTTTTGTGAGGAAAATAGATTTACAGATTTTAGAAAACAGTGGAACGACAACAGGAATTCTTAATGTTTTTCTGGTGTCCAATACATTTAAAAAAATGCAACTCGCCTTAGTGGCTTCTTCCTTTTCATTGGTTTCCTTAATAAATACTGTTTCTAATTCAGGGCTTATTCCTTCCAAATTGCAGGATACTCGTGAAACGGTTGATTTTGGCACTGGCATGTTGGATAATTGCACTGCAACAGACCTTGATGTAGAAGCCTATAAAACAAAAATGTGATTAGATAGCTAACAATTGGCCATCTGCTAATTCTATATCAACAATCTCAATCAAGTAAAACCGACTTGTTGAACAGTCAATTAGAAAATATAGGTTTTTCATATACGGCCAGCAATTATGAAAAATAAACTCAAGCATACTGTTAAATTTCCCGAAAGACTTGTCAGAACATCCCTTTGATTTGCAAATAGTTTTTATCTTTTGACAATGACAAAAAGTTTATTTTAATTTCCTATGGCTCTATTACCATGTACATAAAATTACCCATTATTCTAAGGACATATTCATATCTACCCTAGTACGGCAAAATGTGAAGCTAATATCTCACTCACTGTAAATTCAGGCTTCACTAATTCCCATGAGAAAAATTACAAATTGAGATTTTTTTGAGATGAGCAAAATATGAAAAAAGAAGACAAACTGTCTTGCGATAGCAACACAGCCCCATAGATGGCTATCACATCGGTCAAGTTCCCTCTCTAAAAACGCCAATACGCCCAACAAAAGTAAAAACAGCTGCAATAAATAATAGAAATGGACACATAGGAGCTGGCCCCATGCTTTCCCGGCTATAGTTCATTGATATGGTTTGACATGAGATACAACTGTGGCCTGGGATGGCGCACTAATGTTTGTGCAGCCTGACCTGAAGGGTAACTTTAGGGTAAAATGCATCTTAATTTACATGAGAGTTACTAGCAATTACTAGGTGCAAAGAATTATGGATTACAAAAGAAATTCTGTCTTAGATTTAAAATATACTTTTACTCAGACATCGCAAATGGGAATTTATTGTTAAGCCCCTAAAAGAAATAAATACACTCAGCTTCAAATAATGTGCCTCCAAGTTCTTATCTGGAGCGCTGGCGACACATATACTGGGATCTGAGCTGTATTTACGGACATATATACAGAATCTGAATCGTCCTGTTCCCCCCCCCCCTCCCTGTCGTCCTACTGGTCTGATTCTATACAGCGTCTACCACCACCCCTTGGCCTTTCTGAAGTTGTATCAGTCTGTACCTCAGTGTGCATTTTACGTTCTTTAACATTGTTAATGACCCTTGCTTATACTGCAGATTCCACTGGAGTCCATGCAAAATAGGAACATTGAGAAATGTGCTTCGATGTGCCATCTAACCATGTTTATTATGGTCAATTGCACTTTGTTAGAGTGGAATTACGAGCTTTTTCATGCATAGAAAAATAACAAAAAACAATACAAATCACTAAGCCAGTTAGAGAAAGAACATAACAGGCACCTATAGAAATGTCAGCATGCAAGAGCCTGGATCCATCCTTTGCAAACTTGCTTTCTTAAATAATGTGTCTTCATTAAATGTATGACAATGTCAAGAGACTGATATTTTTGTTTGCAATACATTTTAATTGAACCTTTACATTAAGGACAGTTGTAGAAAAGTCAAAGGACGGAATATAGTTCTACAGGTTAAGTCCCAAGCAATTAGAACAATTACATTCCTGGATTGCAGGGGGCACTGATATTTACGGTGACCAATATATACGGGGATAATATTACCTGATCCCATCAAAAGCACATGAGCAATATAACTGCCAGCTCAAGAAATCGTACAATATATAATCGATTAACAGTAGAAAAGGGGTAGAGAGGCAAGTAAACAAGAGTACAACGTCAACAACCATGGGATGAATTAGACTAAAAGACAGACCACGCCATTTGCATGTAACAATTACTCAAAGCACTGTAGATTGCTTCATTTAGCCAGACCATGAACAGTTACACAGTACTCACCACCCAACCGAGTTACATAGGCCTTTAAGCAGCCTTCCGAGGAGAATTAACACCTCTTTTGCAGTGAGAATCACACTTTAGCTTCAAATATAGTGCCTTGCCACGTTCTCATGGAAATATTTCAAACAAAGTGGACAGTGGGGCACCCGGTGTCCAGCCATTGGGTAGATCTAGGTCATAACATCTGCCCAAAAGTACCTTTACAACTACCACAATGCAAACAAACATCTGAATCTGCTATCTGACACAAAAACAGCCCTACAGGCAACAGTCGTGCGATTAACCTTTGTCGGGTGTACAGCAGATTACGACCATTTTCACTGTCTGTAACCCATGAGCTACTTATCTCACATTCATTATCTTTGCGAAGTGTTCGTTTCCTTAAGGATTTAATGTCCAGAAAAAAACACAGCTGACATGTGTTTCGACCTACACAAGGTCTTCATCAGGGGGAAAAGTTGAAAAATCAGGGGGAAAAGTTGAAAAATCATCCAAGCTCTCATCACTCGCAAAATTTGACATCAATAATGTCACTTAGCTTAACACATATTAAGACTTAACCTTGTATTATGTAAACACATTTTGAACCACAGCGTCAGCAAAATCTTGATAAAACTCTTCAGAATATGATCTAGGGAGGCCACCCTATTATGAGGAACAGTGAGGCACTGAGGACTAGGAAGCCAAATCAAGGTATGGTAGTGGTGCGGCAAGGCTTAGTTTCAGGAGGGCTGAGAGAATGGTCTAGGACAATAATGAGTCCACACAGAACACCACCATAAATTCAATAGGCAATTACAATGATTTATAGGCCTTTAGATTAGACACTAAGCAAGTAAACCATCTAGTAAAATATTGTTAAACACGTATGATAAAACAGGGATGTCTTTACTTTGCGAGCATTTCTTCACAGTCACTTACTTTCTCAAATTTACTTCCCCAGACACTGACTTTCTCTACATTCAATTCACGAGACATTTACTTTGTACTTTACCTTTTTATTGTTTTTACATTTCTATTGGTGTGCACATTTGCGGATACTATACATGGCCTAAAATGGCTCTGCCACAATATTTTTGATTGTTTTTTGGCCATATTGTTGTCTGGCCTTCTTCCTGCTTGCTCAGGTCAGGAAAGTCCTTATATGGTCATATACATGCCCAAGAAAGCTACCGTTTTTGCGGGCTAGTAAGCATTTGTGTATGTCTGTGTGGTCCAGGAAGGCTGCTGGGACTGTTGTGTCAAAACGTCTGCTTCTGTGGCAGATCTGAAAGATAGTCGTTGTCCCTGACTGGACCCCTACTGGCTGAGAAAATGGTGCAGATCCTTACCATTGGTGGGCTTGGACTTGCTTGCAGCTAAAACTTTGGATAAAAGAATGATCTCTGCAGCTATTCTACAGATCCATGTTGGAGCCTAGAATTCCTTGAAGAGCAGCCTACTCAAGATCTGAAGAAGATCCCTGAAGTGGCTCAGCATCCTGTGATGAATCCGGTGGAGTTATCACTGAACCCCTGGCAGTAACCTCCTCCCATGTGGCCAGGGGGCGCAGCCACTACCGGATCCTGACCCCTGGGGGCAGCTACATGGGAGGAGACAGCCGCCGGGGAGATGATGTGGCTCTGTCAGATGAGAAATGGTACCCCCGCCCATTTGCCCTTTAAAAGAACATCTCCAGGTCTTAAACCTTTATGGCCTATTGTCATGTATCCACTCGCATTCCTATGAAGAGCAGGGAAAACCCTTTTACCAAATCTACTGACCAACCTTCCGACCATGGTCTACTTTGTCAATGTGTGGAAATCGCCTCTTTCAATTCCACTTGTCAAACAATCAGAACTGACTTAACATCAAAACCTTTTAAAAATGCTTATCCGAATTCCATAAGTCAATCCTTCATAATGGACTTTTTTTCCCCAGAATTCACAAGATACTAGGACGAAGAAGCATCTAGCAATGTGGAACAAAAAGACTGCAAACCTAGAAAGTGCTTCAGTGTTTTTTTTCACTCACCTATGCCTGGTATATGTATGCAGCCCAAACAGATCATGGAAAGCAGCTGCTCTGGCGACTGGCGAGAGAGGGCTGCACTTCTCCACAAGGAGCAGGGAGCCGAGAAGCCAGGACCGGCGTGGTGGAGTCGGGCAGCTCACCACCGGAGGAAGAAGGAACTGCTGAACCGTGGGATGCTGCGGTAAGGCCAGGAGCCGGTGAATAACTCCTGGGCATTTGGCATGACACAGGGGAACAACATTTTGCTTACTGAAGCAAAGAGGACAGCAGGCGTGTCAAGAGGAAGCTGTAGAGGACCAGTGAAAGAAGGAAGCAGAAGGGAATCCTTCCTCAGCTGACTGCGAGAGAAGCTTCCAATGCCTACAGAAACCGGTGAGTCCTCTCAAAAGCAACAAGGACACCGGGGCGTATTGGCAAAATCGGCCAAAGGCGAACAATTGAAAGTTACTTACCCGAGATAGAGAAAAGAAATGGACGTATTAAAAGAAGGTTATTTAAGTCACAAATAAATCCCTTTCTGATGTGTAAACGTACACAGTGCCAATACGAAGAAAGCAGAAAGATGATAATATATCAGGAAGATACATTATCGAATACTATCTACAGACAACTTTGCGAGCAGATGAAAAACCCAAATTGACAGAAGTCCTGGCAGGAGAGTCCACCAAGCAATTGAAAACGTTTGTGTTAAACGAGTTATATGTGCAAGTGTTGTACATGGCCAAGAGGCCCAAAGATCTATGATGTATGAACACCTAAAGGAGTAAAGAAGAATGAAGATTACCTATGCTTACAGCGCAGGTAGTCTTGATTCTATTAAAGACACAGAGGCGAGTATTATGCTTAAACCTCTTTAATGCCACCATCCAGCAACTTTTCAAATCTTAAATTCAAACAACAAAATGTGGCAGATCGGTTCTCATAACTTTAAAAAAAAATGTTTTTAAACAAACTGGAAACTAGTTCCACAAGTCCTTTGCTGGCTGAGTAGTTTCCGCCCTCAAAAGTCTATCCAATCAGGACCCTTTATGTAATATCTTGGCTGGTTCCTTTCCTCTTCTTTTGTAAAATCCCACTGAACACACTATCGGAAACTTTACTACAGAACAGTAACAGCAGCCCCCAACGGGCCAAACGAAGACCTCGTCTCAGCACCTCCGAAGCATCTTCGCAGCAGCTTCTGATCATCACCTGCAATAAAGAATATACAATTAGGGTAAGGAAAACGGCATCCAGCTAGCGTGCCGACGCTCATTCCCCCTCT
This sequence comes from Ambystoma mexicanum, assembly GCF_040938575.1. Lineage (NCBI taxonomy): Eukaryota > Metazoa > Chordata > Amphibia > Caudata > Ambystomatidae > Ambystoma > Ambystoma mexicanum. Next base: position 1,144,019,377 of record NC_090924.1, read on the forward strand.
ACTCTCTCAGGTGCCACCCCATACACCTTAATTCGTATTCTACAGGGTGGGATAACGCTCGCCTTTGTGTCTTTAATAGAATCAAGACTCCCTGTGCTGTAAGCATAGGTAATCTTCATTCTAAATCAAGATCGGGGGCGAGCATTATGCTTGTTCAAAGCTCCTCACTAATACTGCTGCTAAAGAAGACACTGGTTTGAAATAAAAAGTACCGAAAGTTGGGTCGCTGGAGCAATCAGCCGCCTTGTGAATGTCCTGCAGAGAAAAACCCACTGTGAACGCTCTCAAAGCCATGGCTTCTCTGACGGAATGTGCACCAAAAACTTGAAACGTCAATCCCTGCCGATGTTAACATTTCTCAAACCCATTTGGCGATGGTAGCTACCGCTAACGCCTGAAAAGAATTTCGTCTCACAATTAGAAGCTGCGATATCCCCTGAGGCTTTACCTGTGCCGTTACTCTTCCATAGCATATAATACACTGCGCTACGCACAACTTTGGGTTGTTAGGAAAATATGGGTAAGAAATGACAGAGTTCCCTTTCGTACGTCTGGCGATGCTAAAAGCCAAGCTGTCGGGATAGAAAAGCTTTCTTTCGATCTCTAAGGTTCCGACGTCAGATACCCTTCTGCACGACACTAGGCAGAGCAGCATGGCCAGCTTACTGGACAGTTTCTCTGATGGTGGATCGTTCTATGGCCATTGAGAAAATATGTCTAATACCTTGTTGACATCTCACAATGTGGTATACATAGGGAGTGGCAGCCTAACCATCTGCACTCCTTTAAGAAGCCTGACAGCTGGATGCTCTCCTAGTGGGGCGCCACCCACCTGACCATGTCCTGCTGATATGGCGGACACTATAGACCATCATACAGAAGTACTGCCCTTCCTGCGATCAGCAAGAAATAAATCACCTGAACTAGAGGAGCAGAAATGGGATGAACACGCTGCTGCTCACACAGGTCTCCAAACGCTGCCATGCAGCGCCATAGCTCCTGAGGGTGGAAGGTACCCATGACTCTTTGATAAAGCGGGCAGCCTGTTCCGAACTTCCTGGAATCTTCCACCGTCGCCCAAAGCCCTGCATGCCAGAAGCCAGAGGCTCTGTGTCTGAATTTGAGGCTGAGGTTGCGCCGCCGAATAGGAGAGCAGATCCTCCCGGGACGGAATCCTCCTGGGGAAATGTGAGGAAAGTTCCATCAGAACAGGAAACCACGCTTGCGACTTCCATCGAGTGTTATCAACACCACCTTCCCCTTTCTCCCTGCAAATCTTTGCTAAGGTCCTAGCCATCGTGATAAATGGGGGAAAGGCGCAGTGCATTGTGCCGGTCCAGTCTTGAAGAAACGCGTCCGTACCCAGCGCAAATGGATCCAGGCTCCAGCAGAAATACCTGGGTATCTGTGCATTCAGACAAGATGTGAGGGGGCCCCATAGGTTCTGAATATTCTGAAACACCTGCTTGTGGAGCGTCCAGTCGCTGGAGCCCTTGAGGTAATGCGAGTTGCAATCTGCTACCATGTTCTGCGCTCTAGGTAGGTGCTCCGCTGTGACGGAGATCTGGTTGCTCAGACAATAATGCCAGAAGTATTTCACAAACTCCACCAACATTCAGGACCTTCCAGATGGTTGATGTACCAGCCTGCTAAAATGTTGTCCATCCTGAGGAGAATGCAATACTTCGCCCTGTTTTATCAGGGCTCAGACTGCAAAGGAGCCTGCAAGCAGCTCTAAGCAGCTGATGTGAAAGGCTAACTCTGCTGGAGACCATCTTTCCTCTTGTCTCCAATGGGCCGCACCTTGCACCCCAGCCTGATCTGCTTGCGTCGGATTCCATGATTAGGTCCGGCACATCCTCAAAAATGGCTTGGCTGTCCCACGCCTCATGTTTTGGAGCCACCATTCCAGCTCTGCCTTGGCTTCGGCGTCTAGGGGAACCAGCTGGTGATATCCCAGCCCGCCTTGTAGGTGCCCGATTTTTAGCCTCTGGAGTGTTCTTTAGGGCAGAGGGCCTGGGAAGACCCACTACTCTGGCTAGACTCTGAAGTGATATAACCGGCTTTGCGTTCAGCCTTCTTAGCGCCTTCTTGATTGCTCTGAGCTTGGGCATCGGAAGCTCCAGGGTCGCCTGGCTTGCGTCTTTGATGAACCCCAGAAACTCCAAGTATCTGTTTGGAATGAGGCTTGATTTCTCCTGGTTTACTAAGAAACCTAGAGACTTAAGAAACATGCTAGCCTCTTGCACCTGTCGCAACAGGAGATTTGTCCTGAGCTAGGAAAAGAATGTCATCCAGGTAGACTATCATTCTCACGGCCTTGTCCCGGAGTGTGCCTTTGACCGGCCTCAGCTTCGTAAAAGCTCACGGCACTGAAGACAGCCCGAAAGCAAGGCATCTGAATTGCCATGCTTGGCCCTGCCAAAGAAAATGTAAAAAGGGCTGATGTTCACGCGCCACCGGCACAGTGAGATATGCATTGGAGAACCAATCTTGCTAGCCCATCTCCCATCCTGCTGGCAGTGAGTGCCTAGCTCTCACTTTGTGGAAAAAGTATTCCTCAGTTGGCCTGGTATGAAATCGGCCCTAGTTCAATAAATGCCAAACTACTTGCCAAACACATATGCAGTATACATTAGCCTTGCAAGCCTAAATTAACGTTAAGTGAGCTAAAAAAGGTAGAGCTAGAAATGGAACACTTATCTGCTGGGAAGAAGAGGAAAGGACATGGCCAAGACATGACAAACTGGCAGAAGAGTTCCAATTGGATAGACTTTGAGGAAGGAGACTCCTCAGCCAGGGGAAAAAAACTCATGGCGATTGTTGTTTAAACAAACTGGAAACTATCCCCGGAAACTCAAACAAAAACAAAAAAAAGATTTTTATTAGAACTTAAGATTTGAAAAGCTGCTGGATGGTGGTATTAAAGCAGTTTAAGCATAATGCTCACCTCTGGTCTTGACATAGAATCCAGGGGAAGGGAACCAAGAACTTTATCCTTAAAGAAACATTTGTTCAGGTAATGTATCCTTCCTTTATAAACACTTTTCCCAAACCACTCCCCTTTTTCAGCTCAGAGTTTGCAGAGCTTTAGTATTTGTTCAGGTATGAAAATTCCTATTTGAGCAGGGTCAGAGGCGCCCTTTGCCAAACCCTTTTATTTTCAATAAAAGTCTTTAACCAAAAACACAGCAAACATGTGTCCGACTCATTTCTGTCTCCTCACAATCGCTTCCTGTGTTCAGCCCAGTGAAGCCCTGCTACTCTGCCTGATCTCTGAAGACCAGGAGAGTTACTTCAGCCCTATACTAGTGGGACCAAGGAGTCTCGATGCCTTTAAAGATCCAGCCCTTCAGAGCCTTCTGAAGTGTCCCTGGACTGCCTGGTGGACGGACCAGTTCTCTCGTGAGCTACCTCACAGGAACCCTTGCTGCTCTAAACTGAAGTCTGGGAATTAGGTGGTCGCCAGCTTGTGCCACAAGATGCATTCTCCCCAGATTCAAGCTTCCTACCTTCAAGGGCGCTAGTCCTGGAGCAGTTTCTATTACTGCGACTGAAAGGACGCCGGTCGTCTCTTGCAAACATTGATCGTCACTGGAACTCGGCTTCCTCCATCGAATGAAGAGTACGAAGGAGGCCTGCATCGTTGGATTCTGCATTTTGTGACCAACAGGGGTTGTGAATCTTGCATTACCAGCTGACCAGAAGAACCCCTTGAACCTGCAACTCCTGGGCACCTTCCGCTAGAACCAACTGCGGAAGATCGAGCCACCAGCCAAACCATAAAGACATCTGGGAAAATCGGGGTAAGTAAGCAACAGTGCCCCCGTCGCCCACATCCCCGACCTCTATGGGATAACTTTGGAAACAAGTTCCTTTGTCTCCATTCCACCCACCTTTGGTTGTCGAACCGGGGTCGAATATCCTGCCCCTAAGGTTAGCCTTGGGTCAGGAAGAAAGAACACTACTCCCCTTTCCTTTGGCAAATTGTTGAATAACTTAAAATAGTTTGAAACTAATCACCAAAACACGCCCATTGCATCCTTGAGAACTCATACTTGTGAGAAACACTGGTTTGAACACTGAATTTTCTTGGTCAAGGCCCCATTCATCTTAGGGTTTGGACTTCTCTAGTTTTGGGTATTGCTATTGTGATTCGGATCCCATCATTTACTGCATCTTACCTACCTGCTTTTCTTAAGTTATCTGATGTTTATTAAGTGAACCTATGGAGGCTGTATATATTTTTCTGATAAGAGTATTGAGTGATAATACCATCTGTTCGATTCATTTGAGTGTTTTCATAAAACCTAAAATAAATGACTATTTTTTATAACTGTCTAAATTAAATTCTAAATTAAATTCTGTGCTGTACTGTGTGGACTCATTGTGGGCCCGTGAACCCACTCTCCTGAGACTAAACGTTGACGATTAATCCACAAACCTGGATTTTAGTTTTTTTCTAACCAGAGCTCCCATCTCATCATAATTAGGGTGGCCCCTAAAATCTGTCCAGCAAGCCAAATTACCTATATGCGTCTCGGAAATTGTTCCCTAAAGTTCTATACTTCAAAGGTAAGTTTATTAAAAATGTTGAAGATGCCAATTATGATCAAAATGTAAAAAGTTAAATATCATTCAGGTAAAAAAACTCAAAATATCCCAGTCATTACGATAGATCTAGAAAGATATCCTTGACCAGGTCACCACCAAACGCAGTCAGGAAAGAGTAGTTTAGGGTCAGTAAGTTAAGCCCATTTAACCCTATGGAGAACAGGTGGTAAAAGAAAGAGGTATGTTAACTTATCCGTAACTGAGTCATATTTCTCCAGAGACCACTGCTAAGATTGCAGAATCCAGCGGGGACACAGTTTTCTGTGCTTGGTCCGGTCAAGGAAGGTCCAGGGATAGCATGTGCAGAGATCACTTTTGGATGCAGGATTTAGTTTCGGTCAATCACGGTACCTCCAGCTCCACTGTACCTCCAGCTGAACAAATAAATTAAGACTTCTGCAATGCATGCAACCTCAGTACACCTCCAGAATGCGGAGAGGACTAATTGCAATTGGAGTCACCACAGTCAGGTGATCTTCCAGGGACGAACAAAGGAGCACGTCCTGCATGGCTTCCATTGATGCAAGGTTGAAAATGCAGGAGCAGTGGTCTTGTTGTATAAGCTTAAGATCCTCCCAGTTCCAAGGATGCACTTGGAACGCTGCAGTGAGGTAGCTAAGGAGAGAGCGGGTCAGCTCACCAGTTGGTTCAGAGACACTTCCGAAAGCATTGATCCTGGAGCATGGGTCGGGACTGGTTGTTCCCCACCGGTCCAGGGATCTATGAACCAGCTCAGGTCTTCTTGAGGTCAGGCAGAGGAGCAGGGCTTCACTGGAGTTGTTTCTGGTCAGCTGTATGGGCCATCCTCTGGTTAACTAGCTGCTCTTCTTCATAGAGTGTTGAATGACTGCAGGAGCCCTCCTTTATCCAAGATCTGGGCTGGGAGCGCACCAAAGCCCATCAATGGTAAGGATCTGCACCATTAAAACTGGAAGTTGCTGCAGCACATGCCATAGCACATGCCCAGCAACAGACTTTCAGACACCTGGACATGTAGTGGGACTAGACAGTCCCAGCACTCACATCCAGACTTGCACAAAGAATAGCCCTTTGCCTGTCAAAACAGCAACTTCACATGGGAAAGGGCATTCCATATATGGAATTTCCTGAAGGCCAAATGACGAGCAAAAACCTCATGGCATGGCCATCATAGGGTGCTAGTCAACTTTAGTAGCCCTTTGCTGTAAAAGCAAAAGTACATGAGTAAAAAGTATAAAAACATGGAAGAATACTATCTGCTACCACCAGCTCATCCTAGGCACATTGTAAAAGTAAAATAAAAGCCATTACAGAAATAAATTACAAGTTACTCACCTTAGTGACTAACATACTCCTAGTCCATAGTCCCCCTTTCCTCCATACTGCATGGGTGTCCCTCACTAGAGGCGGAAACAACCATTTTCACCAGAAAAATGTCTATACCCCTTTAAATGTATGTGCGCAGGGGCATGGCGCCAGGGAGCATGCGCTCCCTTCACTCCGCCCTGAGGTGCCACACCTCAGTCCCCTTTGACACGTCAGCCAGATTAACCTGCTAAACTACATATCTTATTAATGGTGAAAGGATGAAGGGACTTAAGAAGGAAAGGTGACTATGGAATAGGAGTATGTTAGTCACTACGATGAGTTACTTGTAATTACTCCTACGTCCCGTCCCCTTTCCTCCATACTGCATGGGCAATTACCGCTCAATGATGCCCAAGGGAGGTGAGATGCATCAGATCCTAAGAAAACAGGTTCTTCAGGACCGAATTCCGAGTCAGATCTTGCGCTGCTTTCCAGACAATAATGCTTGCAGAAGGGCAACGGTGTCCCACGTAGCTGCTCTGCTAATGGTTTGCCATGGCACATGCCTCTGATCTGGAAGGCGACCGCTGCCGCTTTGACCCCAACTGCATGAGCATGCAGGTTTTGTGGAACTTCCTTCTGCTGAGACTTATAGGCCTCCTGAATGGCTGCAACCACCCACCTCGCTATGGAGGCCTTGGAGACGTGGTCCCCTGGCTTAGAGCCGCCAAAAGGTGACTAATAATGCCTCTATCTTGCAAAACCCTTTGGTCCTGTAGATAGAATTTCAAGGCTCTTCTAACATCCAGAAAGTGCAACACACTCTCAGCTTTGTCATTTGGGTTAGGAAAAAAAGGTTGGCAAAAGGACTTGTTCATTCAAGTGGAATGAGGACACCACCTTTGGAAGAAATGCCAGATGGGTGCAAAGCACCACCTTGTCTCAAAACATGGTATGGCCACAAGTGCCTGATTTTCGCCAACTCTCCTAGCTGAGGTAAGACTCACCAGTAGGCTGTTTTGACCGCGACCAGCTTTTTGTCTACCGATGCCCTGGGCTCAAAGGGCCTATGCGCCGGTGCCGCAAGCACCAAGTTGAGGTCCCACACCGGAAGCAGTTTTTTGGTGGGAATATATAGCCTCGTCAGCCCTGTCATATGTCTTGACTATCGGGTTGGAGGAAGAGAATGACTCGTGGTCAGAATTCCTGTAAGTGCCTATGGCTGCCAGGTAGGTCTGGCATGTCTCCAAACGTGTCAAGTGTGCTGAGAAAGATAGCAACTGATCTAGCGTGCACACCAAAAGGTCTTATCCCTTTGTGCTTCACCCACAGACAAGATCTGGTCCATTTGCTTTTGTATTGTCTTCTGGTGGACTCGCTTCTAGCTTTCTGAATTATTTCCAGGTTGTCTTGTGACAGACGGAGATGTTGCATTGTTACTTTGTGCGATGTATTTACCCACTCAGCAGTACTTCCCCACGTCACCAAGCTGCGCATCTTCAGTCACCAGCAAAATGGCTGCGCTGGCTCCTGTGAGCACCATGGCCTCAAAACTGCGTTTTGCAGCGACAAAAAAAAGAAGGCTGCACCATCTTGTCAAGCACATATTGGGCAGGATGGAACAAGGGGGTTCACTGAGGAAGCCTGTCAGTGTGTTCTTACACATACAAAAGAAATAGTGAAAAAGCAGCACTGCTTTGCTGCCAGCCCAAAGTCCCCATTGAAAAGTGGGCATTTTACCTTAAAATGATGCTACTCTGATGCTATTTGTATCTGTTCTTCCTCACACTACTGTTAATAAGGCCCTGTCATGCCCATCCATATCCCCATTGTGCTTCAGCAAAACCAAGTATGACCCCTGAATGACAGGCTCTGTCAAATCAAATCTGAGAAAAATCAACAAAGAAACTTCATTTTCCGCTGCACGGGAAAAGCTTCACTTTTTAAGTTACAAGCTTCACTTTTTAAGTTACAAAGTGTCAATGATCGTTAATTCAAAGAAACTCCAGCTCTGGGCTACGTCAATTTCAGTGCATAGGTGGTTCATATAAACTACTGCCTAAAAGAAAATATCTATGGCTGCAAAACCGTGTGGGAATCCAGATGGAAAGTCAAAAACCAAATTTGAAAGCAAAGTGCTAGCAGCTTGCACCACGTGTAAAAATGGGCTTTGCAAACTAAAGAAGAAAAATGCTTGTTTGAGAGTACTATGTTGAACAAAAACTTCTTGCCTAGCAATGTGAAAGGCGATTGTGCTGTGACAATACATGGATGAGATGGTTCTAATCAGCAGGTTTTCTTCCAATTCAGAGCAAAAATAAATACAATTCAATCAAACTTCAGTGTCTGAATGGGGGTGGAGGGGTGTCAGCCAAAAACAGGTTTCTGCTGAGAGAATGACAAACAAAAGGGCCCATCTCAGTAGAAACTAACACTCCAGTGATAATTACTAGGTTGGACAGAATCTGGTCTGGGCTAAACCCTCTGACAACAAAACTTCCAGGTCACTGAAGTGTGAAGTGGAGAAGGGGCAATTAAACTGCAATCAAGTTGGGAAACCCCCACCTTACTTTGGCGGAAATGACAGTTGGTGCTAGCTGAATAGAAAAAAAACGTCCAATAGGGGACAATACAGCCCATCTGTTTCCAGAGACTATTTCATAAATAAAGTGTGAAGTCTCATCTTTGCAGCAGGACTTTGCAAAAATATGAACATTTAGCAGTTTAAATGTGATTTTTGTGGCTTCCAAATAAGAGGTATTGGCTGTCAATAGCATGTATGGGACACGAACGCCAGAAGAATGTGTATCATGGAGAAAGGACATATGATGGAACATTCACAATTAACAGAAATAGGCCCTATGATAGTATGTATGCACGTGTAAAGTTATAGAATTTTAGGCCGAACATTTCACACTGAAAATGACCAAAGATTATCAAACGTACAAAACAATGTCTCTCAGATTGCAGAATTGGATGGCAATGGTCTGCATAAAATATGTAACCTGATTATGTAATGTATTCGCTAATCTGGCCAAATCAAATATAATCATCTTTAACGACAACAGACATAGTAAAAGCTATAAATGGAACATCTCAAGTAAACTGATTTTGCAGGTAAAATCTATAAAGTATCTAGGTTAACATCTAGCGGAATCATATTCGCTGATATCCTGGAAGCAGAGGATAGCTCAGAAAGTGCGTGCTCTCCTTTCTCAGATGAAGATCATTCATCGAAAATATTCCAGATACTCGCTTATCCACTCCTAGATCTTTACTTATTAAAGGTTGAACCGACCCTGCTTTATGGCTTAGATATTTGTATTATTAATTTGGAAGGGGTATTGAATAAAAGAACAAGTTACTTACCATATCTGGTAATGTTCTTTCGATGGGATGTTCCTCCGACGCATTCCACATCTATTACAGGTAATATCCACAGCTGAGCTGCTTCGGAAAGTTTTCGGCAGAGGGTGTCCTGCGTCTATGGCGTTGATCCGTTGTCCCTCGAGGGCTCCGTCTTGGGTCGACGTCACCGGATGTTATATATAGGACGCAGGGCGCCCATAGCCTCAGTTATAGTTTTTTTCCCAGAACATGTGGCAACAATCTCCTGCCAGTATGACTGCAGAAAGATTTGTGGAGACGTAAGCTCCAATCGCAAAGGAAATTCAATAGAGGGGCAGGCTGGGAGGGCGATGTGGAATACGTGGGAGGAACATCCCATCGAAAGAACGTTACCAGATATGGTAAGTAAATTGTTCTTTGAGGTGATTGTGTCCTCCGACGTATTCCAACTATGACAGATTCCAAAGCAGTACCAAGTTATGGAGATGGGAAAAGAATTTACAATTTTAGAATGCCCAATTAAATGGCTGAATAGAGGACTGCCTTAACAAAGGCCAAATCCTGCCCATGCATGGAGTCCAAGGAATAGTGTCTGACAAAGGCCCATGTGGCTGCTTCGCAAATATTGCGAATAGGAACGCCCCTCTGTAGAGCAGTGGAGGCAGCCACACCCCTAGTAGAGTGAGCCCGTAAGCCTACTGGAGGGTCCTTTCCCACCAAACGGTAACACTCAGAGATCGTCAAAATGATCAATCTGGACAAGGTCTTCTTGGAAACAGCCTGACCCAAGCGCCTTCCAGCATAAGCGACAAAGAGTTGATCGTCCACTCTGACCCGGGAAATCCGTGAGAGAGAGAAACTCAAAGCTCTCCTAGGATCCAACCTATGGAGCCTCTCCTCTTCCTTACCAGGATGTGGAGGAGGATAAAACTCCGGAAGAATCACCTTCTGGCTCAAATGGAATCCGACTCGACCTTGGGAAGAAAAAAATGCCGCACCCGTAGGACAACCCTGTCCTTATGGAAAACAGTAAAGGGTGGCTTGGTGGAAAGTGCCTGCAACTCACTCACTCTGCGTGCGGAAGTAACCACAACTAAAAACACTGTTTTAAAGGACAACAGTCGCAATGGACAAGAATGTAAGGGCTCAAACAGAGCTACCATTAGGAACTTTAAAACCAAATTCAAATCCCATCCCGGCACCTGGAAAGGCGACAATGGAAACACATTAGTTAGCCCTTTTAGAAACTGTTAAATCAAAGGGTTCTTAAAATAAGAACATTCCTCAGACGAGCGCTTAAATATGGACAGCGCCACCAGGCAACCCTTAATGGTACCCACTTGCAGGCCCTTGTGGGCTAAACAAAGCAAAAAAGACAAAACCAAAGGACTGGAACATTGGAAAGGATCCACATTCTGTACCCTGCACCAGTCGCAGAACTTTCTCCAACGGCACAGGGATTTTGTTGCAGGCCTTCTGGCCGAAAGCAACACCTCCATCGCGTCTTCTGGGGGATCCCAATTCTTATATCTCATCCTTTCAGATACCAAGCATGAAGGCTGAGAGACTTGACCTCTGGATGGAGAACCCGACCCCCCCCCCTCCCGTGAGAGGGGATCGCCTCGGTAAAGACGACCGTGTGGAGGGCAGATGGACATGTCTAGAAGGTCTGGGTACCACGCTCTCCTGGCCCATGTCGGAGCAATGAGGATCATTCGGGAACCAAACCTCCATAACCTCTGCAACATTTGCAGAATGACAGGGACTGGAGGAAACACCTACAGCACTCCACTACGAACGCGTCCCCTAAGGCTCCTCTTGGGGGAAATTCCCGCAAGTAGAATCTCTCACACTTCCGGTTGACACTGGTGGCGAAGAGATCCACTTGTGGGGTTCCCCAAAGGGCGAAGATCTCCAAAAGAACTTCCTGAGCCAGCTCCCACACGTGAGAAACCGTGCTCTGTCTGCTCAGAGCGTCTGCCACCGCGTTTTCGTCTCTGGCCAGATGAAATGCCGAGATCGAAATTTCCGGCTGGGCGGCCCAGAACCAGAGCTACATCGCCTCCCTGCACAACGGGATTTACCCTGCCCCCCCCTTTTTTGAGGTAGTGCATGGCCACTGTATTGTCCGTCATAATCAGGACATTCATCCCCTCACAGACGGCAGAAAAGCCTTCAGGGCTAGCCTGACGACCATCAGCTCTAACAGATTGATAGAGACCACCGTCCGCTGGCTGTCAACTCGTTGGCATGAGCGCCCCAAACCGTGAGGGATGCGTCCGTCACAATCGTCCCCTCCGGTTGTAAAAACGGTGCTCCCTTCATCAGATTTCATCAGATTTCCATTGTCGGCCCACCATTGAAGATCCTGAGCCACCAAGGTCGGAATCTGAACAAGATCCTGCCAGAGAACTACGACCACTGCATCTTGAGAGCCCACTGCAGGGATCTCATCCGCAGCGTGGCCTCTGGCACCAGGAAAATGCAGGATGCCATGAGGCCGAGCAACCTCAAGAATTCGAACGCCGAGACACTCTGGGCACGTTGAAACTTCACCATCTGCAGAATGTGATGAGCCCTCACCTGGGGAGGCAAACACTGTCTCAGGGATGTGTCGAGCACTGCTCCGATGTATTGGAGCCGCTGGGTAGGTGTCAAATGGGACTTTTTCAAATTGAGGGATAAGCCCAGCTTGTGAAGGAAGTGGCAGGTGATGGACAGATGACCCAGGGCTTGCTTGGGAGAGCACGCCCTGATCAACCAATCGTCCAGGTAGGGGTATACGTGAATCCCCCCTTTCCTGAGATACGCTGCCACCACCACCATCAGCATGGTGAAGACCCTCAGGGTCGAGGTCAAACCGAACGGCAGGACCCGAAACTGAAAATACGTGTCACCAACTGCAAACCTCACGTACTTCCTGTGCTTTCGATGAATCGGCACATGACAGTAAGCATCCTTGAGGTCCAGAGACACCAAACAATCCTGAAGTTGAAGGGCCAGGAGGACATGAGAAAGAGTTACCATCTTGAACTTGTCCTCCCTGAGGAGCTTGTTCAACCAACGCAAGTCCATGATGGGTCTCAATCCCCAGTCTTTTTTCAGGGTCAAAAAATAAGAGAATACCATCCCTTGTTCCTCTCCGCTACAAGCACCAGTTCTATGGCGCCTTTCTCCAGCAGGGATAGGATTTCCTGTGCAAGGAGTGGATCGGGACGTTTCAAAGAGAAGAGAGCTTCCCCAGTGGATTGTCGCGAGGCCTCTGCTGGAAGGGAAGACAGTAGCCGTGGGCTATGATCTCCAGAACCCACATATCTGAAGTAATGGCCTGCCATTCTCCAAGATGCTGCGCAAGTCTGCCCCCAACCGGCGAACCATGGGACATGGCCTCATGACTGAGCGGACACGGCTGTGGCAGTGCCTGAGGGCAAAGAGGCCACTGCCCAAGCAGCTTTGGCACCCCAAATACCTTGCTTTTCACCCCGGTTACTCCTACGGTGGCCCCTTTGACTGGCAGCTCCTCTCGATCTACCAAACGAAGAGTACTACCGAAATGAACCACCCCTAAATTATTGTCCCCTAGGACGAAAAGGAAGAGGTTGACGTATTGCAGTGCTCAAAGACTTTGCTGCAGCTTTGGAGGTCTGCAACCTCAAGGCTCTCGTCAGCCTTGCTGCCACACAGATGAACCCTGTCAAAGGGCATGTTCAGAAGACGGCATTGCACATCAGTAAGCAAACCCCAACTTCCGCAACCACGCAAACCTGCATATCACGGGGCTCGCAGCCATGGACCGGCGGACACAGTCTGCCATGTCCAAACCCGACTGAAGGGATTCACACATGGCATCCTTGCCGTCTTGGGCTAGAAAACCATCCCTTTCTTCCCCTTCGGGAATATGCTCAGCCGCCAAAGACATACAGTCTCACAGAGTGTGTGTAAATCTCACTAAGGCACAAGTGTAGTTGGTCGACTTCAACGCTATACCCGCAGCCGAAAATACCTTCTTCGCCCAATCATCAAATCGCTTATCGTCCCTATCAGGAGCGATGGTAGGGTACGCAGCCTGCTTCGAGGAGGCCGTAGACGCCTGCACCACCAAACTCTCTGGAGTAGGGTGCGTCGATAAGTAGCAGGGGTCACTACTGGAGGGGCGGTATTTCTTCGGAAGTGACTTGTTAACTGCCGGGAGACTCTCCGGAGCAGTCCAAGCCGCCGCGACCCTTCTTTGCAAAGCCATGGCAACACTGGGTCAGTGGGCGGACCTTGATCCAGGATGTCCGTCAAATCATCCTGAGTAAAAATCAATAGGTGGAGCAGACCACCCCAAGTATTCTGTCACCCTCAACATGAGACGCTGATAGGAGGAATCTGCATGTACCCCCTGGCTCAGGTCAGCCAAACGCCACCTCCGGAGAGGTGTCAAGGCTACTAGCGTCATGCAATGACTGACGGAGTTCCTCCATCTGACTATGCCCAGACAAAAGGTCATCAGGGACATCAGGAGGCACAGGCAAGGCCATCTCCTCATCAGACAGTTCCTCAACCTCTGAAATATCTTATAAAGGTTGAAAAAACTCCAATCTAGGAGTAGGAACAGAATACAGCTAGAAAACAGGCCTCAAACTTACTGAGAGCCTTCCTCGGAGGTTCCACAGCTCTCAGGGGTGCCTACGGCAAATCCTCCACAAATGGCATCGAGGGAATCGGCGTCGATGTCTACTGAGACGACGACAACTTTTGAGGGCGGAGCCCCGAGAGAGTCCATTCGACGGACATGGCCCAATGGCGTCGACGACTTCTTCCAAGTCCAGAGCCTCGACAGAGCCCATCGACGCCGATGGCGTTGACGCCTTCTTGGAAGGCGTCACAGGTTCCGACGGTCCCGATGACGTTGAGGAACGGAAACTGGATATGGCACGGCTATGACGATCGCCCTTGTCCGAGCGGGACCTCAATGGCTCCCGATGATCGCGCCGACTGCCCGAGCCCGAAGGCATGAGAGTGGTTGACCAAGCCCATTCCTTGCCAGCTTCTTTCGAAGGCGTGGACGGAACTGTGCCTTGCGACTGAAAAATCGCTAACATCTGATGGCGGAATGAATCCCATTCGGCCGGTGATGAAGACTTGGTGGGACAAGTCAACTGTCTGTCGGAGTCCTCCTCCCACGAGGACGGGGAAGGCGACCGGTGACGGCACTTCCTAGAATGCCCCAACGAGGCAGAGGAATGGCAGAAACCACTCCTAGACCGAGATCCATTGGATTTTCGCCGACGCGGAGAGTCGCCCCTCGAGTCATCGGTCAAAAGCCCAGCTGACTGATTTACGGGGCTTAGGCACCCTACCTACCTTCAATTTCCCGTAATGCTCTCGCAAGGCCTTAAACATCAGGGACTGGCAATCCTCGCAGTTGTCGGTGGCGTGGCTTTCGCCGAGGCACCAGAGGCAGATGTCGTGCGGATCCGTGATGGACATCTTCGAACCGCAGTCCAGACATTTTTTAAAGCCTGACTTCGGGGTAGTAGAAGAAGATGAAGACATTGTACACGAAGAAAGAATTGAGCGTGCCAGGATTCCGAATCAAACACGTTTGCGTAAAAAACGGAACTGAGGCTACGGGCGCCGTTCGTCCTATATATAACATCCGGTGATGTTGACCCTCGACAAAGCGCCCTCGAGGGACAACTGATCGACGCAGGACGCCCTCTGCTGAAAATTTGCTGAAGCAGCACAGCTGTGGACATTACCTGTCATAGATGTGGAATACGTCGAGGACACAATCCCCTTGAATCCAAGGTCAGTTATGGAAATCGACCCTGGGCCTTGCACCTGCAATTCCCAATTCTATTGTTAGGCAGGAGTTTGGACTGCTTTCTTTGTCAGTTAGATATACTTGGCGGAAGCTTACTGCATTTGCAAAATTGCATGACCCACCAAGAAATTCCTATATGGATCTTAAAAAGCTCATGGTTGAAGACGAAGTACCTTCGATTTCACTCTTTGTTGCACAAATTAATGAAATACTGGGATCAATGCATCGCTTGACGATTTAGTTCTTGGGTTGCCTTCTGTAAAACGCAAATAATACGAGATGGACTGGATCTGTACTATTGATGCTAATTATATATATATAAAACTTACACAGAATGTGTTCAGTTTGGCAGAAAGATTATCCCGGCCTCTGTACATCATGAAATTTCCTTGCAACAAAATGCGTAGGGTTTATATCCGATACAAATTGAACCAGCTGCCAACATTGGAGGGTGTCCAGTACAAACTTGCCCTTCCTGTTCGAAATATGAAGCGGTGCCGCTTCTGCTCTTTTGAAAATCAAGATGAAATGTTAAAACATCCAGTCTTATTTTGTATGACCTTGGAACTAGCTAGACAAAATCTTCTGGGAGATTTTTATCCCGGGGCAAATTTGATTGCCAGTCATTCTGGGAAAGAGCTATGTTTGGTGTTGGTACACGCTTTCTGTTGGCATTTGGTAAATTTCTGTTGAAACTTGAGTCTATGTTGCTGGAAAAAAACAAGTTGCAATTTACAAGATACTAATCACTTTTGTTGTCTTTGGTATATATTGTGCAAAAATTTGAAATGAGAAAAATGTGGTTTTATTATGAAATTCAAAAAGGAATAGGATCTAGTTAGGCTCTGAAGGGCAGGTATCATACAAAGCCCATTGCATTTTTCATAAATAATGGTAATCTTTTCGTCTGTTCTGTATATGTATAATTTTGATTTGATTGGTGTTTTCAAGTGAACGATATGAAGATTGTACTGAAATATTTCCTATCCTTTTCTTAATATTTTATATGGAATGATATACGAGTTTTTACTTGAAAATTAATGTTTTATTTGTTCTTATGTTTTTTCTATCAAAGATTTTTTATAAAGGTTGCTAGTTTTGCAAACCATAAACAAATATCTTTTAATAAAAAAATAATAATTAAAAAAAATACATGTATTAGGATGCTTCAACTGTATAAATGTGTAAATTATGTTCAGGTTGATTTTTGGGAAAAAAGTCTGTGCGAAGTCTTTTCACCTCATAAAAGTGCAACCCCTAAACTGAGTCACATCCTAGGGGAGGCAGCCAACATTGATTGTCCAATCCAGTTGTTATAGGCATGCCTAGCTAAGCCGGCCCAGCCATATAGTCTATGATATCTCCATGCTCTATATAAAGAGTCCCTGACAGGACTTTGGACACACACTCTTCCTGAAGTTCCTTTGCTGCGTTCCTGATATGCTCCATTCATCTTGCTGATTCCAACTACAAGGCCAAAGCATTGCTGACCATTCCAGCAAAGCCTCAATTCTGAAATCCCACGAAAATCCCAAATATCCAAAGGGAAAAGGCTGTGGTATTCTTCTGGGAAGCATCCTGAGACCAGTCTGGCTTGCTGCCCACTAACTGCATCCAGCGGTACCTGTTCCATCCAGTGACTCGAATTGTCCAGCTGTTTGCTACCCGGTGACCAGACCCTGCCCAGCTGACTTGCCAGGCGAGCCGCTGTGTGATGACCAGATCCTATTGACTGCCCAAAATAGCTTATCTTGCCTTGCCTTTGTCCTTATCCCACTCTCTAAGCAGTCAGATTTATACCCTGGTAACTTGTTGAAACTATTAGAATTATCTGTGTGCCTGTCCTTGACTTTCTAAAGTGTTAGCGCTATCTCTTTTATTAATTTTGTCTTGTGTAAATTGTAAGCCCTTAGTTATATGTTGAATAATCAAACTAATTTCCAGTTAAGGTTGAGCGCTGGTGTGACCAAGGATGACCTTGCGAATCAACTGTGTTCTTCTTTAACAATATAGTCTAGATTATTTAGTTTAAGTCAAATTTGCCTTTCTTTCAAAACTGATTTTCTCAATTTTAACCGCTGTATTTTCCTAGAACTGAACCTCATTTCACCCAGGAAATCTCATTCAAATCCTCAACTACCGCCATTTGTTCAACTCTAGAGTGTCCCTGTGATATAACTCTATCCCCATCCCACAAACCCCACATCAAATCAGAGTATTTCACCCGTTTTTAGTAAAAACCGTTTGGCTAATTTAAAGCGGGAATTGAGAAAATTGCAACTTTTCAACGTGTTATTTGGCTGCAGCATGTTTTAACTTTCCACTCATTTTCGAATTGTATGCTTCTTGTTGATCCATTGCATTATGATTGTTAGTGTTTATGCATTGTTGCCATTGTGAGAAATCCTAGTTGCCTCGCCCATTTAACCGCACATTAATTATTTGTCATTTCCGAGTGACATTTCATGCTATCGCAAAGGGTTTTCGTGTCTTATTCTGTGAGGGAAGGTCAGATTTTGATTGTTTTCTGACCCTTATTCCAATACCTGCTGCCTCTTTCTATCCACTGAGAACCCGATTAATTGTGGGTTGAGGGAACATTGCAGGGAGAAACCTTACCTTGGGTGCTATCTATCCCAATTCAAAAAGTGCTCCTATTCACTTGTGCTGTGTATATGTTGTAGGAAAAGTTTAATTAAGTGCATGGCTTCCATTTTCACTGTAATTATCACCCATTGTTGATTGCAGCCCCATATTAAAAATTGTATGGTTTCTTTTGAATTTAAAAAAGAAATAGTGTATGTTCACCAACTGGCCTGGTTCATGGTCCATTGTGACCCGGGGCAATTGAAAAACGGGGTGCGATACGAGTTGCGTACCATCAAAATTGAATTCGCATAAAATAAAGAGAAAGGCATCTCAGTTGTGCGCTACATACTAGGCTGAGACAAAGGTGTGTTCCGCCCGATTGAAATCCTTAAACTTGGGGGCTCGTAGCCGGGGATTGAATTTGGTTGGCACCTGTGGCAGTCAACACAGCAGACTAACCTGCAAGGTAGTGATACTTTGTGTGGTTGGAATACTGGGTTACACTGTACAAGTGTCTCCCCAAACAAATACTCTAAGTTCCAGGCCTGTGTCTAAAGGTAAAACTAAATCAACCCCAAAATAGACAAAGCAAGAGAATACAGGTTACCCTTACATAAATAATTTAATAAAGAAAGAACATGTCCAAAATGACTACAGTAGAGATCAATATGGCTAGGGAGGAGCTTCTGCACAAGCTATTTGTCAGAGGTGAATGTCCAGAACAAGATTATAAAGTCTGGCTACAAGAAATAACAGGTCACTGCCATAAACATGGACACGTGGCAGGACGGTGGCCTATTACATCAAGCTTTGAGTGAGTTATATATGACCCCAAAATTTTAAGAGGAGCAAATTAAAATTGCCAGAATCGCGACCTACATGAATCTCCACATGGGAGTGATGCGGGAAAAGCATGAGGAAAATACAACTCTTGCGCAAAATCAATCCAAACTCTTAGTTCAGATACAGGCTGAACTCAAATTATCAGAACAAAAATTACATTAAAAAAATTAAAAGAGGACTTGGTCCTCCAACAACAGAATAATGTAGACCAAGAGGCCCAATTAGACGCAATACGACTCGAGTGTGAGTAAAAGGTTGACTCTCTAGAAGAGATTCAACAGAAGCTGACTCAACAATTAACCTATAACAGGGTCTGCTCAGGACAAATAACCATGGTGCAAGATCAGGTCGAAAGAAGAAAATAATAAATTAATTAAGAGAGACCGCCACTCTCAAGCAGAATTTGATCAAGAATGCCAGAAATTAAATACCATCAAGAAACAAAGGGATGTGCTGGCTGAACAGAGAGGCACCCTAGATCAGGAGAAAGACGCCTTATGCCAGGAAGTAAGCAATTTAAAAACAGAGTTACAGGTTAGTGAGTTAAGCCTCCAGAAACTAAATGAACGCCAAACAAAATATGGAAATCTACTGGAGCATGCCAGACTGATAGAAGGTGCTCTGGAAGAGAATAACCAAACCAAAAATGCACAATCTCAGGAGGTGAGTCTCCTGCAACAAAAATTAGCTCAGGGTGCCCAAACTATACAGGCAGCACAAAGAGATAACGAGGACCTCTGAAGAGATTGATGGGCTCCACAAACAAGTGACAGTGCAAGAGCGGGTCATAGAGGCCAGTAAAACCCTGATAGCCGAAGGCTCAGCACTTTTCATAGTCTCAAGAGATAGGGGCTGAGAAAGAAAAACTAGCGAGGTTGGAAAAGGAGTATCCTAGATCTAATATAAAATGGAGGGACCCCAAACAGGAAGAGAGGGACAGGGACACCCCTGATCATAGTATGATGACCTCTATACTAAGGGACTCACACCCATTTAGTCCTTTGCACACTGACTTCATGGCTACCGGTTCACATGAGCCAGAAACCATCAGAATTTAATAGGACAAGTATAATGGAGCCGACAAGTCAGTGCCCCAGAGAAATTGATAGGAGGGCGTCCCTAGGCAGGTACAAAAATATAAAGGCTGATCTCTCTGACCAGGAAACCTCCTATGAGAGAGTCAGGGAATCAGACCTGCAGGAGCACTACCTCCAAAGGGACCAGTTGGTTCAGTCTGCTCAGGAACAACAGGAAAAGAGGCCCCATAAGAGCATCCTGAAGACCTCCACCCAATCAGGGCAGTGGGGGGGATCCTCTGCTGACGCTGGAAGAAGGGAGGGGTCAGAAGACTACTCTCCTCTGCACCACAGGAAAGTAGAAACTAGGCCCCACCATTCTGCGAGCCTCTCCCAAGCTCAAAGAATCAGGGAGCGCCTAGATGATCATGAGGGGATCTCAATTAGCAGGAGGGCAGTAAAACCACATTTCCCGGGTTAAGTTTCTTTCCATAGTACCCTCAAAACCACAATCCGCAGTACAACCCTCCTTTCTTTCCCCGCTTTCAGGAAACCAGACAACCCAATCCGGGAGAGGGGAGGCGAAGGGTGGAGGGTTACAAAATTCACAATATCCAGGGTACTACGGGAGAAGGGATAGTTACCCTTCTCGTGACCGACGTAGATTTGAATAGAGACCCGCGTACCAGCCGGAACGGGTGTCCCAACTGGAGCGCCAGGTCCAGAACCTTACCCAGGATCTGGGTCGCATTTTGAGGGCTCAACAGAACCCTCAGACGAACATGGCAGCTCAGAATCCCACAAACCAAGGGTCTGGCACCCCAGAACGATGACAGGGAGAGAACCCCGACAACTCACAAGTTCCAGAGGAGGAGGCACAAGAGGAAAGGGGGGTGTAAAGCCCTAGAGGAAGTTCCTTCCTCACTCGTGAAAAGACCCTGGACACCCAAGAACCGGAACAACAATCTCCTGCCCCTGAAAATCTGCAACCCAGGGAACAGAGTGTGGGTAGGAGAAAAAGACAGCAAAACGGCCCATCTTGCGGAGGAAGTTCGTGTCCTCCAGTTTGAAGGGGAATAACCTTTGGAGGATTCTGGAGAAAAAAATCTTCTGGGACTGGGGAACTCCTGGCAAAGAAAAATGGGTCCCACGAGATCTAAATGAAGACTGGGTGGATGTGTGGACTGATTCAGAATCGCCCATCCCGGAACCCCAGAATGAGCATCCAGGGAGTCAAATATTAAAAGAGGGGTCCCAAACCTCACAAACCGATTCTGGCGACTGGCTCCAAAAAGGGGGGTGGGAGGGGGGCCAGCCCAGAATCCAAAAGGAAGGAGCCAGAAACTCCCCAAATATCAGAATGTAAAATTTTGCTTTCAGATTCTCAAACTCCAACACAGAATTATGCCCAAACTACACCTTTGTCGGAGTCAAAAATAAAGAAATTGACCACCCAGCTTGCCCGGAATGTACATGACCTTTGCCCATTGGAAAAGAAAGAGGGTAGATTTGATGCCCCGGTCCAAGTGCCAGGGCAATGTACAATGGCAGCGCTGGATCCCAAGCCACTCTTCTGTCAAAAAGGGCCTTTGATCAGCTAAATTCAGGAAGGGGGGAGAGATAACAGATCCCTCTCACCCTCTTCCTGGACAACTCCAAAACTTCAACGGGAATGAAATTCCTGTCGAGGGGAGAGCGGATTTAGAAATAGAAATTGGGCGACACAAAGTGAAACACCCAGTCATAGTCGTGACTCCAGAGGGCACACCCAGTCTACTAGGGAATGCCATCCTGCGCATGTTGTCCCCCTAATAGACTCTGAATAAGGTCCTCTGAACTCAGACTAACAAGCCAATAAAATTGAAACAGTGTCAACCATGTTAGTTTAAATTGCACATGTTGCATGGTTGAACAAAAACCTGATCATATTGAGTTTCATTTCCAGAACAATCAAATACCTGACGTGATAGTAATTGCTGTAGGACAACAAAATGGAGATAGGAACTCCTCTCCATTCCTGAAAATCAACCTTCCTTCCAGTTTCAAATAGCATTCCACATTGGAAGGAAATACTTTGAAGTTTTAGACTGATTCACAATCTGAAAATCCCAATTCCATAGTTAAAAGTGATGAGAAATCAGCTCAAAGTTTAGCTGATATTCAGAAAATTATAGAACGCTTGTTCCTCCCTATTCAGTTAAATGAGGGGAGGGAAGTCGGTTCTCGCCCGAGTGTGCGTGAACAATGGTAAGCGCTTCATCAGCGCAGCCACATTCAGGCAGCTCCCAAAAGATCCAGCCATTCCCACATTTAAATTGATCGATGAGTGGGAAATGGGCCTGGAAACTCCCAATTCCAAACATCTCCTGAGGTGTATGCTCAGAATTTCAATAGGTAACAAAAGCATAGAACACAATTGTTGGGTCGTGCGAGATGTCCCTGCTGCACTCTATTTGGGCAGTGACCTTCTCAATCGTTTTGCCATTAATGTGGACCTGATAAATTACAAAGCCTGGTCCCGACTAGGGGGCAATCCCATGGACTTTGATGATTCAGAAAAAGCATTTCGGTCAGCCCAATTGCTGCCATATATGGTTGGGGTTCAAATTTGAAAGGAGGTCACCATCCCAGGACAGACCAGAAAATTCCCACTTGAATTAAAAATTAAAAGAGGACAAACTGCAATATCCTGACGCATATGTACAACTCAATGCCCATCTCCAACAGCAGGGGTTGGGGTTAAACCCAACCCCATTAGTCAATATAGAACTCAACACCATTCCTATCTTGATGGATAACAGCGACCCTAGGACTATCCATCTGGGCGCAGGCAACATTATTGGAATGGCGGTTGATGACTAACATTTTTCCATGGATCTAGGAAATGAACTGATAGGACCAATCCCCAATGACTGTTTTGACAATGACAGTGACAATGACTTAACACCAGACATGATCTTCACCCGGCAAGGGGGGGAACTTCCGGGTGTACTCTTGCTGCCAATACAGTGAGGAAGATGTGACGTGTTACATCAGGCATGATGAGGTGATATTCCAGGTCCACAAGGACTGCCTCTCCTACCTGAAACACTCTGTTCAGGTCAATACTCTAACCAGAGACCTCTCCAGCCAGCTGGAGGAGGCCGCCGAGATAGCAAAACCAGAATTATTTACAGGCTTCAGGTAAATGGTTGAAGAACAGGTCAACCTAGCTGATGCCTGTGAGACTACGGAGGAAAAGCAAAAGTTGAAACAGGTGTTCTTAGATTTTCAAAATCTCTTTGCAGTGGACTTGTAGGACTGTGGTCGCACCGAAATCCACACTACATTTCCCACAGACCCTGGAATGACTCCAGTGTTTGTGAAGCAATACCACTTGCCTCTCGCATCCATGGAGTCCCTGACGGAAATAATCAAAAACCTTGTGTCTCGTGGGATAATTCGTCCAGTCCACAGCACCTTTAATAATCTGGTGCTGGGGTTTTTAAAACCTAATGACCAGTGAAGACTCTCTGCTGACCTTAGGGAGCTAAATAAACAGGTCCATATGTCCCGATGGCCTCTCCCATATAATGACCAAGGACTGGCCCAGATCCAGGGGTTATAGGTATACACTGCCATTGACCTGACCAATGAGTACTGGACCGTGCCTGTCAGTAGGGAGAACCAATACAAGCTGGCCTTTACCTTCGGGGGTGGGGGAGCAGCAGTACACGTGGACCCGGACTCCCTTTGGATACATCAACTCCGGCAACAAATTCAACATCTTCCTACATAAGGCCATGCCTGACTTGGGTGAAAGGGGTAACCTGGCCTATGTGGGTGATGTCCTGATAAAAAGCTCAACTGTGGAGGAACACAAAGCAGAAATATGTTACGTTCTGACACAGTTGAGGGTTGCCGGAGAAAAACTATCCTTCCAAAAGGCGCAGTGGTGCAGAACCCGTGCCAACTTCTGAGGGTCTCTGTCCCCAGGAGAAGAAAGTAGAAGCACTCCTAAAAATTAAAGGGCCACAACTCTGTGGGAGCTAATAAGACTCCTCTCCTTGGACTAATTACAGTAGGAAGTTCATTGAGGATTATACAGAGATCACAATACCCCTGGATCCATCTGTTGAAGGGGGGGGGGGGGGGGTAAGTGCGAGTGGGGTCCAGAACAAGCCAAGGCAGCAAAGTAACTCACAAGAAGCCTCTCACAGGTGCCTTGTCTAGCTTACCCTGTCAAAAACAAGGAGTTCTTGGAGACAGGGTTCTCAAATACATGCTTGACAGCAGTATTATATCAAAAGCCAAACAAGGTCAATAACGTCATCTCCTACGCAAGCAAGACTATTCTCGATTGTGAGAAGGCACTCCTGGCAACGGTGTGGTCATTGAAAAATTACCGCCCGTTCATCCAGGGGGGGGAACACATCATAGTGGAGACTCAACACCAGCCTTTGCAATACCTCCAAAGTGACAGAATCCGGGCCGGAAATGTGAGTAATTCCAGAATTACTTCCTGGATTCTTTCAATGAAAGGCTTTCCTGTGGAGGTCAGATAAGGCCAAAAGAAGAAGAGTCACCTCGCGCAAGGCCTGGCTGACTTGCATGAATGTGCCAGAGAAAACTGTCTCGAGGACGAAAGCCTTTAAATCCAGGACAACATTGAGGCGTACTCGAATTCCCTGCACAAAGTCTATGAAGAAGACAAGTGCGAGGGAATGCCCACAGTTTGTGGATGGGTGCTCCTACTATGTTGATAACAACGGGGCAAAGGAACTGGTGGTCGGCGTTCGGAATGCCTGGGGGAATAATACCCCGGAAACCTCTGCTGGGTACAAAAATCGATCCCCACAGTAGTCAGATGGCGGAGTTGACGGCAGTTCACCAGGCCATCCTCACTGCCATCCAACACCAACTCCACAAACTGGTCATAATCGCTGATTCAGATTATGTCCGGAACGATTTGTGGAGCAACTGGTAAATTGGAAAACCAGATGCATGCTATGTGCCAACAATAAACCGCGGAAACATGGCAAGCTAATCCAAAATATTGATGATCTGGTCACCTCTACTGGGATGACCATCTATTGGAAGAAAATCAAGGGTCATTCCAGAATAGAAGGGCCAGACAAAACTGAAAACGACCTAGCTGATCAGCTGGCCAAAACCAAAGTCATCCAGGTGGATCTCCTCGAGATCAAGTCCTTGTTGGGGGATATCCAGGTCACTGCTATCACTAGGTCCCAGGCAAATGCTCACAATGAACTCAACTGCGCAGTGGAGTAAGGAGACCCCAGATGCTGATTTAATCATGGCACAAAAAGGGGATCCGATATTGGTAAATTTGATCAACACATTGAGGACCCTGAGAATTTTCCCCTGATGGATAACAATTACATTGGGAAAGAGGACCTCAGAGTGTTGTGGCGTACCGCTCTCTGATGGAAGGACTCCTACCTGATAAACCCGGTTTTGACCGCGTGATGAATCCCACTTTGCCCAACACTCCCTCGACTCGGAATCTCAGAAGAGTTTGGGGGGAAGCAGAGGGGGGGGGGGGTTTGTGGGATGTATTTACCCACTCAGCAGTACTTCCCCCCACATCACCAAGCTGCACATCTGTAGTCGCCAGCAAAATGGCTGCGCTGGTTCCTGTGAGAACCATGGTCTCAAAAACTGCGTATTGCAGTGACAAAAAAAGATGGCTGCACCATCTTGTCAAGCACAAATTGGACAGGATGGAACAAGGGGGCACACGGAGGAAGCCTGCCAGTGTGTTCTGACATATACAAAAGAAATAGAGTGAAAAAGCAGCACTGCTTTGCTGCCAGCCCAAAGTCCCCATTGAAAAGGAGGTATTTTACCTTAAAATGATGCTCCTCTGATGCTATTTTTATCTGTTCTTCCTCAAACTACTGTTAATAGTAATGCCCTGCCATGCCCATTCATATCCCCATTGCGTTTCAGCAAAACCAAGTATGACCCCTGAATGACAGGCTGATGTTTGGAGTAGGGAAGCCCCTGTCCGCCTGACCGCTGAGGCCCTCCCTGGATCCGGAACCAGTGCCCAAAATGGCGGTTATGTAAACACACAGGGGTGGGGAGCCGAGGACCGCCTCAGAGACGTTCTCTGCCTGCATTGACTCTCCAGCCCCTCCCGGCTAGTCGACCGGGGCTGCAGCAGAGGTAATCCCCGGCTACGATAACACTCTGTCCTGGTGTCGCCGGCACCCCACCCCCGACTAATCCCAGCGCCCTGCAGCCGGAGAGCCCAACGAGGACTGCAAGCAACGAGGAGGAGCCCCCGGAGGGCTGCAGGGACCCCGTGCCCGGGGCCTCATACGTGGGTGCCCTGCACCCCACTCACCTAGAGCACGCCGGAGCATCTCTGTCCTGGTGTCGCCTTGGGGGGGGCCTCCATTAGCCTCACACCCCCCAACTACCGCAGACTCAACTGCAGCTGGGCTGCAGCTGGGGCCCTCCCTTTCCACCGCTTACCATTCCGAGAGCCCCATCACCCCACCAACACCATCTACCCAGCCGCGGCTGCCCCTGGGGACCCGCACCCGGCCCAGCACACCAAGCCCACTGCTGGGGCGTGTAGAGGATCCGGCCCGCGACCACCCAACACAAACTACCAACGGCAGCGGCCCCTTGGGAGCCGCCCCGACCCGGCCTAGCAACCCGCTGCTGGGGGATGCTGGGGTGCCGGCCTGAGACCAGGAGAAATACCCAGGGGGCTGAGGGGGCCCCGTGCTGACTCTCTGCCCTGACCACAACTAAGGCTGCTACCTGGTGGTCTCTGGGGTCCCGCTGCACCACGGTGGACCCTCAACCCACCCCACCCGGCTGCAAACGCAAGCCCAACACCGATCAAGGATGCA
Source organism: Ambystoma mexicanum (assembly GCF_040938575.1). NCBI lineage: Eukaryota > Metazoa > Chordata > Amphibia > Caudata > Ambystomatidae > Ambystoma > Ambystoma mexicanum. Next base: position 1,144,045,755 of record NC_090924.1, read on the forward strand.
CCATCTCCAAACCTGCGTGCATCCAGCAACCACCAGGAGGACCTGGAGTGACCCTGTTGTGAGGAGCCCCCGCCTGAGGTGGCAGGCCCCGAGACCACCTTCACCTTGGTTCCCGTGGATCTGAGGTAAACTTGGGGAGCTCTCTCCCTCCACTACGCTCTATCGCTACCAACTGAAGTGAGGCCCCAGGCCAAGCCCATCGTCCCAGCCTGAACCCGCCTAGCCCACGAAACGGCCTGGTCCGGTCCCATCCCACCATAGACCTAACGCTCAAGTGGCCTGACCAGGTGCCCCCCACTAACTCGGCAGGGAAGCCCCAAACATACTGCCTTACCAAGACCAGTGCACCTGTCTGGGGGAGGACGGGGACCCGCTCTGCCTCTGCCCCATTACACGGAACACCGTCCTCAGCCAAAACCTCCAAGAGACACCTATGTGACCGGTCAGCTACTCAGACGCTGAAATGTCCAAGCAGAAAGGCCCTAAACCAGCAGACACAGCCAACCTGCTGCAGCTGAAGGACAAATCTAAACAACCGGACCCCCCTCTGACTCGACCCCCATCGCCCACGAGATCCCAGGGGCTATGGGCCACAAAGAACGATATCCAGGCCCTCCTAGCGGATATCAAGACAGTTCTGCAACTGTATGTCAGAGGTCACGACTAAGATAGAGGACCTGAACGGTCGCGTGGAGGAGGTGGAACACAGGGTGGAGGGCACAGAAGACCAAGTCATGGAGCACACAGCCCAGAACGCGGAACTGTAACCGAAACTCCAATCTCTGGAGGACAATACCGAGAGTATTCACCGCAAACAGGTAGACTTGGAAAATAGGGCCCACAGGAATAATATCCACATCAGGGGCGTCCCCACCGCGATATCGGACCAAGCTCTCACTGCCTAAATCGGGGATCTCTTCCAAACCCTCCTCCGAGACTGTGATAAATCACTGCTCCTCCTGGATCCCACCCACAGACTTCGGGGTCGCAGGAACACCCCGACAACCACTACCCCTGAGGTGAACACCAGAGTTCACTTCTTCACCACGAAACAAGAAATTATGATGGCCAGCCGCTCACAGGGGGACCTTGCATACCAGGGGGCCACTATACAACTTTATCAAGACCTAGCCACCTCAAATGTCCAACGTCGACGAGCCCTACGACCACTGACGGCCTTCCTGCAGGATCGGAAGATCAAATATCGTTGGCTCTTCCCGGTCTCGCTCCAGTTCACATTCGAGGGTCAGACAAGGTTGGTCCAGGCTCTCGAGAAAGCCTGTTTCATCATGGGGGTGGGGGGGTGAGCCCACAACCCCTGAAGAAGACCCGATTACCCCCCCGACAGACAAACCACGCAGCTCAATGCCAAGGTCATAGCGCAATCACTGAAGGAGAGTCCTGAAGGGTGGGAAGCTCACTGCCGCACACAACCAATAACTAACTGCCCATTCTCAATGCCGGAAGCTATACTCTCGGTGCCCCAGCTGAGTGGATTTTATGTTTTTTCCTTTTTGTTGGGCTGGGCTCCTTCCCGGCCCCCAGGGTTATTGGGCCATGTTTGGCCCTGGTTGGGTTCATGTTAAAACCTGGTTGCAGCTAACTCACATCTACTACCCTCCACTGGAAGACTCCCACCAGCTGTTGATTAACCCCCCCACCACCCACCTAACCACTGAAGGCGATCAGCAGACCTCCCCCCACCACATACAAAGCTACGCTATATCTCTTCGAACGTATGGGGCCTGAATTCCCCTGTAAAACACAAGTCTACCCTCCGCCGCTCACAAGACCGCCAAGCATCGGTAGCGTTCCTCCAGGAAACACATCTTCTAGCAGAAGATTTCCCTAAGCTACGGTGCCGGGCTTTCCCGATCCAGTACCTGGCCTCGGGAACCAGCAAAAAAGGAGGCACAGCGATCCTGCTGGTGAAAGGCACACCCTTTAAGGAGAAAGGGACCCTGCGGAGCCCAGGTGGCAGATTTGTGGCGGTTAAAGGGGACCTGTATGGACAACTCCATATGCTGATTGCGATCTACGCGGCATACGACGGTCAGGAGGCCTTCACAGAACTAGAGTTGTCTCTCCTTCCCTTTCTCGAGGGCCAAGTGGTCCTGGGCGGGGATTTCAATGGGGTCCCCAACCCCTTGCTGGACAGAACAGGCGCGCCATCACCCAGGGACTTCAAGATTGTTCTGAGCCTTTGCCACCTGTTCAGAACCCTGGGGGTGGTGGACACCTGGAGAGTCCTCCATCCGGACACAGCAGATTACTCCTTCTCCCATGTCCACCGCTCTTCATCACGAATCGACCTGATCCTAGCTAGCCCGCAGCTCCTGCAGTTCACGGACAAAGTCAAAATTGGCACAAGGGTTCTGTCTGACCACTCCCCGATTCTCCTCACCGCAAGGATCTTTGACCCAGACCCCCCCCCCTGAAAGACACTGATGGGTCTTATATGAACCGATGTTACAAGATATGGCGATCCAAGACACTATATCCAAAGCGATTAAGAACTACTTTAAGGAAACTCTCCCCCCCCCCACCTCACCTCAACAGCTACAAGATGGTAAGCCATGAAAGCCGTAATCAGAGGGGAACTAATAGCCCAAGCCGCCACATACAGGAAGAGGCGAGCTGTGAGAAGGGGTCAGCTGGAGGAGGAAATGGCTGACGCAGACTCGATCCTGAAGAAGAAATGGTCACCTAAGGCTGCAAAACTAGTGAGATCAGCCCGCACGAAACTGGAGGCTCACTATGCGGAGGCCACGGCGCAGTCCCTGATTAGGACAAAGCAGAGCTATTATGTAAACGGCAATAAAGCTAACAGATACCTGGTGAGCAAACTAGCCAGAACCCGTCGACGAAACCACATCATCGCCCTGAAAGACCAGAGGGCAGACCCCAATATGGGGAAGAGGCTAAACTACAAATAGCAGCAGCCCACCTGGCAAACACCCTGACCTCAGCCCCCCGCCCACAGGCTCTCCAAGAACAATTTGTAGCGGGCACCCGGCTACCGCAGCTCTCGGAAGCAGACAGAACCGCCTTAGAGGCCCCAATTACAACCAAAGAGGTGGAGGAAACACTCGAGGCCTTGAAACCCAGGGCCCCTGACCCCCGGCCCAAACGGCTTCCCGCCCAAGTTGTACAAACTCTTTCGCCCCCTGCTTCTGAACCCACTGACAGAGCTCTTCAACTCCTTCTGAGACACGGGCTCTATAGCCCCATCCATGCAGGAGTCCACTACAATCATGCTCCTGAAGCCAGGCAAGGACCCAAAATAATGCTCAGACCGATATTGCTTCTTAAAGTGGACGCAAAACGCTTACTCAAAAGTACTGGCGAACAGGCTGGCCCGAGTCCTACCGTCTATCATAGACCAAGACCAGGCGGGATTCATCAGAGGCAGAAGCACAGTGGACAACATCCGCCGAGCACTTAACCTCATTGATGTGGCGACCCAAGACCGACGAGACCTGGCAGTCCTGACCTTAGATGCCACCAAAACCTTCGATAGGGTGGACTGGAAATTTATGCGGCTCACTTTAGAGTCATTCCGGTTTGGCCCCGCATTCCAAAGGATGCTGTTGGCCAATTACAAAGCACCGAAAACATCACTGAGACTCAACCAAAAGACCTCCACCTCGATCCCGCTCTCATGTGGAACAAGGCAGGGCTGCCTGCTCTCTCCCCTGATCTTTGCCCTGGTCATGGAACCATTTGCCCAAAGGACACGATCTAACGATGAAATCACTGGGCTGGAGATAAACGGGAGCAGTTCAAGATCTCTCTGTATGCCGACGATGTAATCTCCATCACCAACTGTCAGGCCTCATTACCCGCCGTTCTAAATAAACTGAAGGCATTTGAACAAGTAGCAGGATTTCAGGTGAACTACTCCAAATTGGAGGCACTGAGCATCAATTTGGTTGCCTCCCTCATAGCCACCCTTCAAGCACTCTGCCCATTAACATGGAGCTCTGACTCAACAGCATACTTAGGGATACGCCTTACAGCGGACCCGAAAAAGCTGTACGCAGCCAACTTTCCCCCCAACTTTCAAGGAATTGGAGAATGACCTGCAACGCTGGGACAGCCAAAAAATCTCCCTGTTGCGACGTATCGCAGCATGCAAGACAAACTTCCTCCCCAGATTGCTGTACCTATGCTCCGCTCTCCCAATTTCCCCTCCGAAACAAGCCCTGGGGCAACTGCAAAAGAAGCTTGCAAAATTCGTTTGGAAGGGTCACAGGGCTAGAATACCACTGAAAGTCATGACAGGGACAGCTAAGTGGGGCGGCCTATGGCTACCCAACAACATAAACTATTTCTGGGCAGCCCAACTAGCGAGCACCTCCGCCTGGACGGAACAAGAATCCCCCCCGAAGTTGGCCTGGATCGAGCAAGCCAATTGTCAACCGCAGCTACACTCCCTACTGCACAACACATGGGCCCTCCGGAGCCACGGATGCTAACATCTACCAAAGCAACCCTTGAGGCATGGGCATGGGCCCGGCGAAGGAAGAAGCTGTCTAAGGGCCGCCTCGAGGTAACAGAGGGAGAGGTTCACATACGCTCAACTATGCCATTGGATCTCACAACCGGCGGTTCGTCAGGGGGCAACCCGCGACCTGCACCCCCTTGAACATGCATTGGAGCAAGACACACCGAGGGCGGATCACTAAGCTGTATCACCTCCTCCAGGAGGATATGTTGAGGTCAGGCCCCCGTATATGGCCGTATGGGAGGCGGTCCTGGGACACTCCATCGAGGACCAGACGTGGGTGGAGATATGGACAAGAATCAACTCAACCTCCAGATGTGTTACGAATAAAGAATGCACCCTCAAACTCCTCCATCGCTGGTACCTCTCCCCGATCAGCCTACATCACTGTAACAAGTCTCTTGACCCGAGCTGTTGGAGACGCTGTAGCGAGTGGGGGGTCTTTCTTCCATATGTGGTGGGGTTGCCCAACGGTGCAGGCCATCTGGAAGGGGATCATACAAATCATTGAGGACATTACCCAACGCAGACTGCTGATGAACCCAGAGGTGATTCTCCTAGGAGTAGCGACCCCGGACTGCTACCCGAAAACATGGCGCTCTGCTAAATTGCTGACACAGCTATTATTAGCACCCAAGATCACAGTGGCCCGCAAGTGGAAAGAGCAAGAGGGCCCCATACTGCTCCTCTGGTGGATAAAAGTCTGGGAAATACTAGTGGCTGAGAAAGTCACAGCAGCGGAAGAGGGGGCCCTCCATCGCTTCACCGATTACTGGGCTCCAGTGTTGGACTACCATAGCAAATTCCCAGCTTTGAATTTTCAACCGCGCCTGGTAAACTTTTTAGGGCCATGGAGCCCTGACGGATCCCCAGACTACCAGAACACCGCGCACCTAGGGGAGACCACAATGGGGACCGGCGAGGGGAGGGAATTAACACATTTCATGTATTTCGCTAATGATGGGAGTTGTTCCATTGTGGATAACCTGCTTGTTATGCTGTAACCAAAATAAATAAAGTTGTTAAAAAATAAAAAGGCCCTGCCACGCCCATTCATATCCCCATTGTACTTCAGCAAAACCAAGTATGGCCCCTGAATGACATGCTCTGTCAAACCAAATCTGAGAAAAATCAACAAAGAAACTTAATTTTCCGCTGCACGGGCAAAGCTTCACTTTTTAAGTTACAAAGTGTCAATGATCAGTAATTCAAAGAAACTCCAGCTCTGGGCTATGGCAATTTCAGAGCATAGGTGTTCAAATAAACTACTGCCTAAAACAAAATAACTATGGCTGCAAAACAGTTTGGGAATCCAGATGGAAAGTCAAAAACCGAATTTGAAAGCAAAGTGCTAGCAGCTTGCACGACATGTGTAAAAATTGGCTTTGCAAACTAAAGAATGCTAGTTTGAGAGTACTATGTTGAACAAAAACTTCTTCATGTCTAGCAATGTGAAAGGGGATTATGCTGTGACAATACATGGATGAGATGGTTCTATTCGGCAGGTTGTCTTCCAATTCAGAGCAAAAATAAATACAATTAAATCAAACTTCAGTGGCTGCATGGGGGGGGGGATGCCTGCCAAAAACAGGTTTCTGCTGAGAGGATGACAGAAACAATCGACATCGTCGTAAAACTCAAACCCACTTCCTGTAGGGGAGATGTTTTTCCGGCCTCCTTATTTAAAGATCAAATTCATACCCTTGCCCCATGGATTACTACTTTTGTTAACAGATCCTTCAGTGAATCATATGTCCCCGAAAGCATAAAAGAAGCATGGGTCACTCCTTTGCTTAAGAAGGAAAATCTGGATCCTGCAGAGGCAGGAAACTATCGCCCAATCACTAATGTTCCCTTTTTGCTGAAAATCATAGATAAAATTGCTTACTGTCAATACCAAACTTTTGTCGAGGAACATGATATTGTAGCCTCTCAACAATCTGGGTTTCGTCCCAATCATGGGACCGAGACTGCACTGCTAGATTTAAAATCCTACATTGCTGGCCTTATTGACAAAAGGCATATCGCCCTGTTACTATTATTAGACCTATCCGCTGCGTTCGATTTAGTCGATCATCAACTACTGGCGGATAGACTAATCACAATTGGCAAATGTTCCCCTGAAGCCTCTGCCTGGTTCAAATCTTTTTTGGGACCACGGAACATGAGAGTTACTAAGGATAATGCTCACTCCATGGCATCCCTTCTATTATGTGGTGTTCCACAGGGCTCATGTCTTTCGCCTCTTCTCTTTAACATCTACTCTCGTCTTCTCTGCGCTCTTCTGTCAGCCCTAGGCATTTATTTTGCCAATTATGCTGACGACACGCAGGTTGTTATTAAACTCACTGGTGAGTATCAAAAAGATGTTGAGCACATCAACTCAATCTTCAGTGAAATCCAGAAGTGGATGGCTCTAAACTCACTGGCCCTCAACAATGCAAAAACAGAACTGTTGATTTTAGGTACCCAGAAAAATCTGAAGAAACTTGACACAAAATATGACAACTTTCTGATTGGCCAACATACAATCCCCGTATCTAAGTCCGTAAAGACCTTAGGAGTTTACTTTGACCCGCAGCTATCTTTCACCCGTCAGGCCAATTATCTCAAATCCTCGTGTCATTATTATATTCAACTTTTATGGCAGATCCGTCCTTATCTGTCTGTAGAGAACCTTGCTGTGATTGCAGCCGCCATTGTAAACTGCAAGCTCGATTATTGTAACAGTCTAATGATCGGTACCTCCCAGGCCAACATCAAAACCTTGCAGATCATACAAAACAACGCAGCACGCGCAGTAATGGGCCTTAAGCGCAATATGCACGTCTCTGACGTCAGGCGTAGCCTTCATTGGCTCCCTGTGAAACAGCGCTTACACCACAAAGGCCTTACTACTGTGTTTAAATGCCTTCATGGCCAAGCTCCATCCTATCTCGCTACCAGGATCAAAAAGAAACCTGTCACCCGTTTCTTGCGCTCAAGTAGCAACACCGTCTTGGTTCAGCCCCCATCTATTCTGAAAAGATTTGGGGATATTAGCTTTGACTCTTGGGCTCCAGCTCTCTGGAATGCTCTCCCTAAATACTTCTCTAATAGCGAGTCTCTGCCTATCTTCAAAAAGAAATTGAAGACCTTCCTGTTTGATAAAGGATAGGTCCATTTCTGTCTTCTTAGCGTAGCTCTCTCGGTACTTGAAATCAGTTCTCCGCTATCTTCTTCCTCATTCTGCTGGTCTTTATGAGGTTTAGATTTCACCAGTTTTCATGTCTTTTCGTTCTCCTTGTCTGATATAGTTTTCTGTTGTTTTTGTCCCTTTCCTCCTCTTGTGAGTGCCCTGAGGCCTATGGGTTGGTGGCGCAATACAAAAATATAGATAGATAGATAGAGATAGATAGATAGATAGATAGATAGATAGATAGATAGATAGATAGATAGATAGATAGATAGATAGATAGATAGATAGATAGATAGATAGATAGATAGAAACAAAAGGGCCCCTCTCAGTAGATACTAACACCCCAGTGATAGTTACTAGGTTGGACAGAATCTGGTATGGGCTGAACCCTCTGACAAAGGAACTTCTAGGACACGGAAGTGTGAAGTGGAGAAGGGGCAATAAAACTTCAATCAAGCTGGGAAACCCCACCTTACTCTGGAGGAAATGACAGTTGGTGGTAGCTGAAGTCTAATGGGGACAATCCAGCCTGTTTCCAGAGACTATTTCATAAATAAACTTTAGACTTATCTATGCAGCAGGACTATGCAAAAATATGAACATTTAGCAGCTTAAATGTGATTTTTGTGGCTTCCAAATAAGAGTTATTGGCAGCATGTATGGGACACAAACACCAAAAGAATGTGAATCATGGGGAAAGGACATATGATGGAACATTAAAAATTAACAGAAATAGGCCCTATGATAGTATGTATGCATGTGTAAAGTCACAGAATTTAAGGCCGAACATTTCACACTGAAAATGACCAAAGATCATCAAACGTACAAAACAATGTCTCACAGATTGCATAGTTGGACGGCAATGGTCTGCATAAAATATGTAACCTGATTATGTAATGTATTAGGATGCTTCAACTGTACAAATGTGTAAATTATGTTCAGGTTGATTTTTGGCAAAAAGGTCTGTGGGAAGTCTTTTCATCTCATAAAGGTGTAACCCCTAAACTGAGTCACATCCTAGGGGAGGCAGCCAACATCGATTGTCCAATCCAGTTGTTAGAGGCATGCTTAGCTAAGCCGGCCAAGCCACATAGTTTATGATGTCATCATGCTCTATAAAGAATCCCTGACAGGACTCTTGACACACACTCTTCCTGAAGTTCCTGCGCAGCATTCCTGACCTGCTACATTCATCTAGCTGATTCCAACTACAAGGCCAAAGCATTGCTGACCATTTCAGCAAGGCCTCAATTCTGAAATCCCACTAAAATCCCAAATAACCAAAGGGGAAAAAGCTGTGGTATTCTTCTGGGACGCATCCTGAGACCAGCCGGGCTTGCTGCCCACTAACTGCTCGTCCACTAACTGAATCCAGCGATTCCTGTGCCATCCAGTGACCTGAAATCGCCCAGCTGTTTGCTACCTGGTGACCAGATCCCGCCCAGCTAACTTTAGCCAGGCGAGCTGCCGTGTGGTGACCAGACCCTGTTGGACTGTCCAAAAATCACCAAAACTCAAAAAGTGGACTGAGTATAATCCCCACCCCACAGAAACACATAGCTTATCTTGCCTTGCTCCTTATCCCACTCTCTAAGCAGTCAGATTTATACCCTGGTAACTTGTTGAAACTGTTCTAATTATATGTGTGCCTGTCCTTGACTTTCTAAAGTGTTAGCGCCATCTCTTAATAATTTTGTCTTGTGTAAATTATATGCCCTTAGTTATATGTTGAATAATCAATCTAATTTCCAATAAAGGTTGAGCGCTGGGGTGACCAAGGTTGACCTCGCGAATCAACCTTGGAGCTTACTGCGTTCTTCTTTAACAATATAGTCTAGATAATTTAGTTTAAGTCAAATTTGCTTTTGTTTCAACACCTATTTTCTCACTTTTAACCGCTCTATTTTCCTAGAACTCAACCTCATTTCACCCTGGAAATCTCATCCAAATCCTCAACTACCACCATTCTTTCAACTCTATACTGTCGTTATAATATACCTCTATCCCCCAACCCAAAAACCAATGTCCAAATCAGAGTATTTCACCCGTTTTTATTAAAAACGGGTTTGCGTAATTTAAAGCAGCAATTGAGAAAATTGCAACTTTCCAACTTGTCATTTGGCTGCAGCATGTTTTAACTTTCCACTCATTTTCGAATTGTATGCTTCTTGTTGAGCCATTGCATTATGATTTCTAGTGGTTATGCATTGTTACCATTGTGATAAATCTTAGTTGCCTCACCCATTTAACTGCACATTAATTATTTGCCATTTCCGAGTGTCATTTCATGCTATCGCAAAGAGTTTTCGCATCTTACCCTTATTCCTGACTACCTGCTGCTTCTTTCTATCCACTCAGAATCTGATTAATTGTTGGTTGAGGGAAGATTGCAGGGGGGAATTTTACCTTGGGTGCTATCTATCCTAATTCAAAAAGTGCTCCTATTCACTTGCGCTTTGTATATGTTCTAGGAAAAGGTTAATTAAGTGCATTGCTTCCATTTTCACTGTAATTATCACCCATTGGTGATTGCTGCCCCATATTAAAAATTGTATGATTTCCTTTGAATTTTAAAAATAAAGAAATATTGTATTTTCACCAACCGGCCTGGTTCATGGTCCATTGTGACCCAGGGTATTTGAAAAAGAGGGTGTGATACGGGTTGCGTACCATCTCAATTGAATTTGCATAAAATAAAGAGAAAGGCATCTCAGTTGTGCGCTACATACTAGACTGAGACCAAGGTGTGTGCCGTCTGATTGAAATCTTCAACAACTTGCTCAGCAACCAGGCCGCTAAGGCTAGCTTCTCAGGAGCGGGATGAACCACCGGCCCTCACTTCTGTGAGAGAAGCCTTTGATTGTGAATAAGTAGGTTCACTGGACCCTGCACCGCCAGCCGTATGAGGTCTGAAACCAGGGCAGCGCCGGCCACCTCGGAGCAATTAGAATCAGGTTCATGTTGGAGGACTCTATGACTTTGCTGAGAACTTTGTGAATGAGCGGCGTTGGGGGAAATGCATATGCCTGGCTCCCGCTCCAAGGGCGGTGTAAGGCATCCCAGAGGGAACCTTGCCCATGAACCTGCTAGGACGCCTAACGGTTGTGCTCCGTGGCAATCAGGTGTATAGGTAGTAGGTTGTAAAGACTGGAGGGGGTATCTGTACCTCTGCCCTCTATATGGTATGGTAAAGAGAGGTTCTCAATTTGGTAGCAATGGGCGAGCAGCCAGGCTTAAGTTTTCAGGACGTGATGCAGGCTGGTTCTCAAGTACAGTGTTTCCGCAAAGCCCCCACAAAGGAATGGCCACACTCTAGGTTAGGTGATAACACAGCTTCTTTATATAAAATAAGGGTTCAGGAATATATAGACATATAAATAACACTTTGTACTTGGAATACTTATTCAAAGAATGATAAATATATACATTCTGCGCCTCAATGCCTTTGGGCTGTAGAGCGCTATACAAATTCAAATTAAAAAAATATATATGTGGTACCACACATGACTTAAATCCAGTAATAGATGCACTAACTGCAGACAGCTTTGAATAGGCAGGTGGATTCTTAAGTTAGGTATAACAGCATAAGTTACTTGGTAATGTTCTTTCGATTGGATGTTCCTCATCTTTGATTATTATCTTCCAGCTTCAGCCAAAAAATTTCTTGACAGGGCGCTGTGCGGTAGCATCGATGACTCGATGTCCGTCAAAAGCCTCCGTCCGATGGTTGACGTCATCCGCAGTATATGTAGCATGCTCAGCGCCCGTTGGCTTCAGTTCTTGTTCTGTTTTTCCATGTTTAGGAGGAGTTACTAGTGCCTTCTTAGAGTTTAGGAGACTCAGAGCACAGAGGGTAAAACACGTAAATTCTGCAGCGGGGTAGGTTGGGAGGGGCGATGAGGAATACGTGGGAGGAACAACAAATCGAAAGAAAGTTACCAGGGTTAAGTAACTTGTTCTTCAAATGCATTGTGTTCTCACACGTGTTCCTCATCTTTGATAGCCTCCCATAGCAGTAATTGACTTGGAGGTGGGAAAGGAATTTAGATCTGCCTTTAGCAGTTATCATGGACCGAGTGCAAGACAGCCGTTTCACAAAGTTGTGTATGGTAGACCACGTGGCTGCCACACATATCTTTAATAGGTACTCCACTCTGAAGAAGTAGCCATGCCTCTGGTTGAGTGAGCTCTTAGACCCATTGGGGGATCTTTACCAGCCAGTCAATAGCATTCTTCGATAGCCAGAATAATCCATCCAGATATAGAGTGTTTTGTTATTGGTTACCCCAATTTAGGACCTGTATATCCGATGAATAATTAGTCGGCCAGGCACATTTTTTACATTCATATAAAAACTGAGAGCCCTCCTAGGATCCAGTCTATGTAACCTCTCCTCCTCCTTTCCAGGATGAGGAGGGGGATAGAAAGTTGTTAAAACTATCTTTTGGGACAAATGGAAGTCAGAGACTATTTTTGTCAGAAACAAAGGTCTTACTTTAAGAATAACCTTATCCTTATGGAAAACCATATATGGAGGTTTACAAGACCGTGCTTACAATTCGCTAACCCTGCGGGCAGATGTGATTGCGACTAACAAAACTGTTTTAGTGTTAATAGTGTTAATGGACATGAGTGCATGGGTTCAAAAGGAACACATGTTAAGAATTTTAATACAAGATTTAAATCCCAAACAGGGACCTGAAAGGTAGTAGGAGGAAACACATTAGTGAGTCCTTTAAGAAACTGAATGATTAAAGAGATTTCAAAGCTTGAAAATCGAAAGCGCTGTCAGATAACCTTTTATTTTTGTGATCTGGAGGCCCAGATTTGCTAAGTGAAGTAGAAAAGATAACGCACTGCTGTGGGTGAATCGCACTGAAATGGATCAACATTCTTATCCCTACACGAGCTGCTGAACTTGTTCCAAAAACAGCGGTATAAGAATGTTGTTGCTGGCCTTCTGGCCGAAAGCAAAATCTACATTAGGTCTCAATCCTTGCACCTCAGCCTCTCAGAAACCATGCGCGAAGGCTGAGTATTTTGACCTCTGGATGAAGAACCTGACCCTCCACTGGCAATAGGAGGTCCTCTCTTTGTGGAAGACGTATCAGAGGGAAGAAGTACCACGTCCTCCAGGTCCAATCCGGGGCAATTAGGATCATGGATTTCCCAAACTATCTCAACCTCCTGATCACATGAGGAATGACGGGTACGGCAGGAAACTCGTACAGACGTGGAAACTCCCAGTCCACCATGAACACGTCTCCTAGAGCTCCTCTTGGGGGAAATTCCCTGGAGCAGAATAGCTTGAACTTCCGGTTGACACTGGTCGCAAAAACCAATTGAGGGGCTCCGCAAAGGGTGAAGATCTCTTGAAGGACTTCCTGAGCTAGTTCCCACTTGTGGGAGACTGCTCTGCCTGCTCAGAGCATCCACCGCTGTGTTCTCTCCGGCTAGGTGAACTACTGATAAGTAGATTCCTTCTTTAATTAACCAGTACCAGAGCTGCATTTCCTCTCTGCAGAGTGGTACACTTTAGAGAGGGTAGAAAGGCTTTCAGCGCTAGTCCGATGCCCTCAGCTCTAAAAGATTGATATGTAGTTTGGACTCTGATGGTGACAAACAACCGCTGATTGTCAGATCGTTGGTGTGGGCTCCCCACCACGTGAGTGAGGCATCCGTCACTACTGTTATCTCCAGACATGGTTACCAAAAAGGTTCTCTGTTCAGAATGTTGTCCTTGCAGGCCCACCACAGAAGGTCCTGGGCGACTCCGCTCAGAACCTGAAGGAGGTCCGACATCCTGCCTGAGAATTGGGACCATTGAGACCCGAGAGATCTTATTCTCAGGCGAGCCTCTGGCACCAGAAAAATGCAGGATGCCATGAGGCCGAGTAACCTCAAATAAATAAATAAAGAAATAAATAAAAGGCTGGAAGACTCTGGGCACTGACCATCTCCAGAATGTGATTAGCACTCGCCTTGTGTGGCAATGCTTTTATCGATGAGGTATCCAGGACTGCTCCGATAAACTGGAGTCTTTGAGATTGTATCATGTTTGACTTCTTGTAATTGAGGGAGAGGCCAGTCTGTGAAGAAAGTGGTAAGTCATGCTGAGATGTTCCAGGGTCTGCTCGGGCGAACAAGCCGTGATCAGCCAATCGTCCAGGTAGGGGTAGCCATGAATCCTCCCGCTCCTGAGACTCGCAGCCACTACCGCCATCAAATTGGTGAAAACCCTCTGGCGGTGGTCAGCCCAAATGGCAGAACTTGAAACTGAAAATGGGAACCGCCAACTACGAACAAGTACTTTCTGGGCTTGTGATGGATAGGCACATGAAAGTAAGCATCCTGAAGGTCCAATGATACCATGAAGTCTTGGAGTTGAAGGGCCTGAAGGACCTGAGAAAGGGTAACCATCTTGAACTTGTCCTTCCTTGGGAACTGGTTCTATTGCACCTTTCTCTAGCAGAATCATAATGTCCTGCAAAAGGAGCAGATCTGGAATTTTCAATGAGCTGATGATCCTGGGGCCTTTTTAGAAAAGTCAGTAACCCTTGGCTACCGTTTCCAGTGCCCAAGCATCTGAAGTAATGTCTCCCCACTCTTTCAGATGCTGCGAGAGCCTGCCTCACACTGGGATCTTTTGGATTAAGGCCTCAGAGAGGTTTTTAGATGGCTGAAGCAATGGATGAGGGAAAAGATGCCGCTGCTTGGGCTGATTCAGCACCTTTTCCTCGCCCACCACGAAGGAATCTTCTTTGTCCTCTATAACTGGCTTGTCCTCTCCCTCTTCCAATTGAGTAGAAACAGAAGGACGTACCCCTCCAAGATGACGTACCGGAGTAGGAATGTTAAGGCTGTCCAATAGCAGCGCCAAGAGATTTAGCCGCTGCTTTTGGGGTCTGTAGCCTTTCCAGACTTTCATCAGCCTTGTTACCAAGCAGTCTCGAGCCGTCAAAATGCACATTGAATAGTCTAGATTGCTCGTCCGTTGCAAATCCAGACTTCCTCAGCCACGCAAATCTGTTTAGCACGGTGCTAGTCGCCATGAATCTGCTAATACTATCTGCAATATCCAGACCTGACTAGAGGCACTTGCACATTGCCTCCTAACCTTCCTTGATAGCCAGGAAGCCGTGTCTGCTGCTTGGATCACCAAACTTTCGGTTGTCGGGTGCTTGCTTAAGTAATCTGGGTCACTTCTAGACTGTCTATATTTCTTGGGAAAGTCCTAATTAACTGAAGAAATAGAATCTGGGGTTTCCCAATTTGTTGTAAACCTTTTTTTGCAAAGCAATATGGAAGGGCAATATGGTATCCCTCTCTGGACCTTGGTCTAATATGTCAGTTAATTCATCCTGTTGAAAATGAGGAGCAGGTCTACTCCCTCCCAAATATTCTACTATTTTGCTCATCAATTGTCTATATGAGCGGTCAGCATGACCTGCAGGATCTGGCTTTACAAATTCCGGCTCAGGAGATGCATCTACTCGACTGGCTGTTTTTAGTGTGTTATACAGATCTTTAAGCCTAGATTCATCTGTTACACACTCATCTGGCACATTTGGAGTGCCATATTGAAGACAAAACAGTGTTTGCTCATCATCAGATGGTTCATCTTCTTAATAGATTGAAGAAAGATTTGAAGAAATATTTTTGTGGTAGAGGCTTAAAAGATTTCTCTTGTGTTGCCTTCAATGGCTCGAAAAGTCTTTGGTGTGGGCCTTGAGGCCAATGGCGTTGAACTCTTTGACTTGGGACTGGATGGCTTTGATATGGGTTTCGAAGGTTCCGACGGAACCCATTTTGTTTTCGTCGAAGGTGTCTTTGACAAAACCCTCCAAGGGCTGGACACCTTTTCACTCTTGAGGCTTCGAAGGCTCTCGATGTTCGTCAGGCTTGCGTCCCGGACTCGAGGGTGCACACGGTTTAGCCTTAGACTTCTCCTTGTCTTTATGTAGAGCAACTGGGACATGGTCTTTCTTCCGTTCTTTCGAGGGAGTAGGGGCTTTCATCATCTCCCTCTGAAACTCTTCCCATTTTTGCTGGGGAGTCGGATTTAGTTGGACATGATATTCTCTAGGGTGAGGAGTCACTCGAGGAAGAAGGCGACCTATGTCGTCTTTTCTTCGACTTCCTGGAAGACTAAGAATGGCGCAAACAACTTCTCGATCGAGATTTCTTTGATATTTTTTGACAAGAAGGATCGCTCGACTCATCCGAAGTACGTTTTTTCAGGATAGAAGGGGATTTTGGAATTCTATCCACTGCCAATGTACCTTTGCGCTCTCAGAGCCTTATCAGTCATCGCCTGGCAGGATTTGCACTCCTTCGTATGATGCTCCATGCCGAAGCATCAGAGGCAAACGCAGTGGGGGTCGGTGATGGACACCTTCGACCCGCAATCCTGACATTTCTTAAAACCAGTCTTGGGCATCGATGGAGCCGACAGTGAAAACATGATGTTTCCTATTTAACAAACCAAAGCGCGCCGTAATAAGGCAGGTTAGTTAACAGTGGCAGAATGCTTTCTGCAGACTAGACTAGTAATTCTGAGTGAGGATCCCCCACCTGGGCAACCTGTAACAGAAAAAATAGGTAGTAACTTATGAGGTCTTTTACAGCCCAGTCCAATAATGTTCAATAACCTTCTGCTCTCATTTAAAAGGTTCTACCACCCCCAAATTACCAGAGAGTCCACAGAAGAACAGGATCCAAGACGAATCTGGGACCCCTGGACGACTCCTGAGGCTAGAAGATGCTCTTCCTCTACCTTTGGTACCTTGGCAGGCGAAGTGGCAGAGTTCTCGACGATTCCCTCCTAGGATGGACACCCTTTGGAAGAAGGAGGCACTGGGGTGCTGAGTCCAAGAATAAAAAGGAACCAAAGTATTTTTCGAAGTGCAGCAGTTTGGCTCGTCACAGTGCTCTTCTTTGGTCGACGATTTCTAAGACTGTAGAAGTCCTGTGAAGGTGAAACCTGCTGTGGGCTCCTTAAAGGCTTGGCATATTAAAGTAAAATCCCTGGGGTGGCGACAGGTGCATAGGTCACTTGTGGTGTCGGGTTTTGGAATATTGCGATTTTCCGACTTTCAGTTCTTCGGTGCTACAGCTGCAACACAGACCTCTGGACGGCTTCTGGAGACCTGGACTCTAACACTGGAGTGGACCTCAGACCCTCAGCAAGTCTGGATCCTCGGGACATCTTAGTTAGCTTGTGGTGGCGGGAAACCCACCAACGGACATTACTCAGCGACTCTGGACTGTCTCCGGCTGGAAAAAGTGGTCAGTGATGATGATGAGGATGTCCCTTTAAATGTTCTTGGGCAGACTGGAACTTTTGCAGCTCCGTGTGACCAGCAGCAATATGCCAGGATACCAGTCTTCTGGCCGGTAGACTGCAACGGCTTCCAGTGGTCACAAAACACATCTCTGGATCCTGGGCGACACCAATGGACTTCTGTGGCTCGAGATGTCAGGCACTTGAACTTCAAAGACGCCCTTCTCCGGATGGCAGGCACACATGACTGGCTTCCAGGATACTTTGCTGAAGAGCAGCAGCTTTGCATGATGGTGCCTCGTAGCTCGGGGAGAGCTCTCCAAGGAACAGCTTCATGCTTTAGCTTTGACTTCAGCTTCTGAACAAATTGGTAAGCGAGAGGTCCCCAGATATACACATCTGTTAGCCATTCACTCTGGCTGAGCCAGGCTCAGTCAGCCAATCACACAGAAGGGCATTCAGGCAGGCAGGCAGGCAGGCAATCAGGCTCTCAGGCATTCAGGCCATTCACTCCACCCAGAGACCCATAACAAACAATGTGGATTGGGGAAAGTACCCAGCCTTCCAGCACACTACACTGCATTCATGCCAGTTTCAGTCAGGGCTGTCCCATTCATTGTGCCACACACAGAAACCAGACGCACATGTTAGGACAGTTTTTTCCAACTAAGGACTTAGTAAAACCATTCAACTGAGGCAGTACAAGACTACTCTTAGTATAAGGCTGTACCACCAGGGTAGCGTAGACAGAGCAGCAAGGCTTATGTTAGGAGGGAGAGAGGGCTGTAGAATCAGTAAACATGAATTGTAATACAAATGGTACAAAGAAAAATTGAAACACTATGTATTGCCAACATAAATGGTTCATTTAAATACAAATAGGGCCAGTTAAATCGTTGGGGAAATAAGTACTATCACATTATATATAACCACAACTAAAAACACAACCCTATGCTTGAAGGTGCACAGACCCAAACATATAACCTTATTTGGAACATCTAACAGTAGTTTTAGGGAAGACAAAACCAATAGTTACTTTTGTATTACTGTATGTAATACAGGGTAGTTGACCCTGTCAGTTGTACTGCCACGCGCAGCAAGAAATCGCATAGTTAGTCAACCGGACAATATACTTTTCTGATCTAGTGAAACACAGATTCTATGAACAGTATTAATCTATAACTCTGATTCAGGATAACAGTTAATCTAGGGGAATTGGACGTTGGGGAGTAATGTTCAATAACAGTTGCTTTTCAGTTCAATGACTAAGAGAAGTGATAACTAACTTATTTTAGGATAAAAGTTCTACTCAAGGTAAGTAAAACCTATACAGTTTTTAAAGTATCTATCAGCAATGTAAAGGCAGGTATAAACCTAAAACTGTTTTTGTGTCTGTCTAAAACAGACTAGGGAAACAAAACCAGTGTTACACTTTACAAATTACTCAGTTATTCTAGGTAGGTAAAACCTAAGGCAGACTTATTCTGTACAGGCTAACAGCAAGTCAGGGGAGTCAAGACCCAGTTGGGAAACATATGCACCTATTCTCTGAAAGAAATAGTTTGTGAAGCCAACAGCATTACTTTTGGGAAGAGGCACAACCAATTCACAGGGGAGTAAAATAACCTTACATCTACTTTCTATGAGAATGGCGAAACAGTTCCTAAGTAAAGTGAGACTTTACATATACTTTCCAGAATGGCAAAACATTTCCAAGGTGAGTAAAATAACCTTGCATATACTTTTCAGAATAACAGCGCATGTCCTGGGTAAGTAATAACTTTTCTAACTGTTCACCCTCAGAGTTACAGTTCCCAACCAACTTCTTTTGCAAGTAAGTAACTTTTATACACTTATTCTCTTTTCTAGGCAAATGGCCCACTACTCCTTAGAAGTCTTTCCCTTATTCTTGGAGCGTGAATGTTCTCAGTGGCTGGTGTCTAGTGTCCAACAGGCAAGTCAGGATAGGTCCTTAAGTATCAAAAGTCAAGTGTTCCTAGGGAAGACTGTTAGAACAATTAAGTGCTTTACTTTTAGAGTAAAGTAAAAGGGGAGCCCTACGGCAACCCAGCAACAATAGGCACGTATTGCCAAAAAGTTGTCAAAGAGGTCAACTTTTAAAAGACACTATGTGACACCCATAAAACGAGTAAAAGACTGTGTGGAAAAAGGTTCCCATTCGCTGAGGTATAGGGAAAAATAATCTACCAGCCCAGTAAAAAGTTCTGGGTTCTGGGTTATCCCAAAATGGAGACTACTCGACACTGGCAAGTCAGCATGTTGCTGCCACAAGTCCATACCCTACTGTGTGGGCAACACGTAGGTGCCCAAAAAAACACAGAAGAGGTACAAGGGTGTACCCCCACCCATGGGTGCCATAAGGGTATCCCCATGGGTGTTTTTCACCAAATGATAAAATGAAGAGCTGCACGGCCAGAGGTCCAGGCTGGACCTATAAGGAGAAAACACACAGAAGTGGTAGGACAAGGCCCTGTCCCTCTATAAGGCATTTCCAGCATCCCATAGGTTTTGGGCCCTCTCGTTGGGGGGGGGGGGGGGGGGGGGGGGTAACACAAAGGCATTGTTGGTATGAATTATTGCTCCTAGAACTGTTTTTTGCTAGCTAGGTATTAGGCTGGATTTCTTTTCGTTAGTAGAAAGCCCAGCTGATTAAGAAGATTGTCAGCTGTATATTTTGCAGACATACTTCCTGTGTTTTTCATGTGCATTAGCCAGTCGACCAGATAAGGGTACATTGAACTACCTTCCCTGTGTAGATGCGGCGCTACCACGGTTAGTACTTTAGTGACCACACAACTGGGTCCGATGCGATCCCCAAGGGAAGCACCTTGATTTGATAATGCGGATGACCTACTTTGAACCTTAAATCATATTGATGCGCTTGTAGCATTGAAATATGAAAGTATGCATCTTTCATATCTAGTGTTGCCATAAAGCCACCCCTTTTGAGCAACAATATGATTTCCTGCAACATTTCCATTGTGAATTGTTTGGGTTTGAGATCAGTGTGTGCTGGCCTTAGGTCGAGGCCAGGACATTTAGTTTTGTCTTTCTTTGGAACAAGGAAGTACTCATAACGAATACTGTTTACCTTCGATGGTGGGACGAGTTCTATGGCTCCCTTCTGTAGTAGTGTTTCTACTTCAGCTTGCAGAATCCGTTGATGTTCTAACAGTGCTTTCCTAAGTTTTGGAGAAGATTGTGCAGTTGTTGAAACTCCATGCAATACCCATTTTTTACTGTTCTTAACACCCACTTGTCTGACGTGAGCTCCTCTCATACGTGGGAAAATGATGTTACAAGCCCCCCTGCTGGGGTGACATGAGAGGGGACCTGAAAGAGGTAGTCCTCGTTTTTGAAGGTGTAGGCAAACGTCTTGTGGTATGGCCTCTCTGTGCTGTGTTGTCTTCTAAATTGTCTTAGGAAAGAGGAGTGTGGGGTATGCAATTGTCCTTCGTTACCAAACCATGAAAAGGAGCCTGCACTCAAGGATTAGGTGGTGTGTGCTGCAGACCTTCAATAGTTTTGGCCACGAAAATCAGTGGTTTGACGGTGTTCCTCTTTGTTGAAAGCACAATTTGTGATTTTTAATGTCCTCAGATTTTGCTGGTCGCTGTTTGCAGTCTCTGGTGCCTCATCGACTGCTTTACCAAATATTACATCACTCGCTATCGGCATATTAAGGAATGTTGCTTGAGTTTCTGAGCCAAGCATTCCTTTTTATTATGGTCCCCTCAGCAATTATCCTACAGCTGTACCCGCAGCATCTAGGGTGTTCAGTAGAACCACGTTAGTAGTTTATTTGCCCTAAATTTAAACATTTCAGTTCGCAAGGGTTCTTAGACATGGTTTGTAAGATCTTCCAGGTGGTCCCATTGGGCTCTATTGAAACTAGCCATTAGGGCTGTATTGGTGGCAATACGCGTCTCGTATGCTGCAGAGTGCATAGGTGGGGGCCCAACGTCCTGGGCGGTTCATTCTGGTTTCGGTGCCGGTGTGCCACTTGGGAGCGACGATGACGGCCACATCCACCGAAAGAGCTGGAACAGCCTCTGTAGGCTCC